>NW_028126510.1:600000-1072000 GCF_965194825.1 Balaenoptera physalus
GTAACAGTGTAACGGCCTGAGTTGTTAGTAGTTTCAGGGCCTTAGTTAGCGAAAGTGTCAATGCCGGAATTGGGAGTAATGTCAGGGCTTACTTAGGGAGAGTGTCAGTGCCTGAGGTGGAAGTAGTATCAGGGCCTTAGTTAAGGACAGTGTCAGTGCCTGAGTTCGGAGTACTGTCAGGGCATATTTAGGGACAGTCTCAGTGCCTATTTTGGGAGTAGTGTCACGGCCTTAGTTAGTGACATTGTCAGTGCCTGAGTAAGGAGTAGTGTCCGGGCCTTAGTTAGGGACAGTGTCAGTTGCTTAGTTAGGAGTAGTGTCCGGGCCTAAGTTAGGGCCAGTGTCAGTGCCTGAGTCAGGAGTAGAGTCGGGGCCTAAGTTAGGGACAGTGTCATTGCTTGAGATAGGAGTAGTGTCAGGGCCTTAGTTAGGAGGAGCATCAGTGCCTTCGTTAGGTATTGCATCAGCGCCTCAGTTAGGAATAGTTTCAGGGCCTTATTTAGGGACAGTGTTAGTGCCTGAGTTAGGAGTTGTGTCGGCCTTAGTTAGGGACCTTTTCAGGGCCTGAGTTAGGAGTAATGTCAGGGCCTTCCTTAAGTATTGTGTCAGCGCCTGAGTTAGGAATAGTGTCAGGGCCTTAGTTAGGGACATTGTCAGGGCATGACTTAGGAGTTGTGTTAGGGCGTGAGCTATGAATAGTGTCAGGGCCTCAGTTAGTGACAGTGTCAGTGCTGAGTTTGGAGTAGTATCAGGGCCTTAGTTAGAGACAGTGTCAGGGCCTGAGTTAGGTGTATGTCAGGGCCTAGTTAGGGACAGTGTCAGTGCCTGATTTAGGAGTAGTGTCACAGGCTTTGTTAGGGACAGTGTCAGGGCCTGAGTTAGGAGTAGTGTCACAGCTTTAGTTAGGACCAGTGTCAGGGCCTTAGTTAAGTCCAACATCAGCGCCTATGATAGGAATGAGATCAGGACCTGTGTTACAGGTAATGTCAGGGCCTTATTTAAGAACAGTGTCAGGGCCTGAGTCCTGACTGACTCCTTACTGTCCTCACTAAGGACTTTTGACACTACTGCTAATTCAGGCCCTGATAATGTCCCTAACTAAGGCCCTGACACTTTCCCTGGCTAAGGCCCTGAACTTCTCCTAAGTCAGGCCCTGATACTGTCCCTAACAATGGCCCTGACACTACACCTAACTGAGGCCCCGACATGATACCTAACAAAGGCTTTGTTGCTAGTCCAAACTAAAGCCCTAAAACTGGTCCTAAATAAGGCCTTGACACTAATCCTAACTCAGGCCCTAAAACTGTCCCTAACTAAGGCCCTGATAGTATGCCTAACTCAGGCCCTCATACGATTCCTAACAATGGCTCTGATGCTAGTCCAAACTAAGGCCCTGAAATTGGTCCTAAATAAGGCCTTGACACTAATCCTAACTCAGGCCCTAGCACTGTCCCTAACTAGGTCTCAGACAGTACACCTAAATCAGACCCTGACACAGTCCCTAAGCAAGGCCCTGACACTACTGCTAACTCAGTCCCTTACACTGTACCTAACAAAGTCTCTGATGCTAGGCCTAACTCAGGCCCTGAAACCGTCTGTAACTAAGGCCCTGCTGCCATCACTATCAAAAGTCCTGACATTATTCTGAGCTAATATCCTGACCTATGTCTTTCCAAGGTCCTGAAACTGTCCCAAAGTAAGCCCTGACGCTGTCCCTAAGTGAAGACCTGAGGCTGTCCCTAACTCAGGCCCTGAAGCTTTCCTTAACTGAAACCTTGAAGCTGTGACTAATTCAGGCCCTGATCATGTACCTAACGAAGACCTTAATGCTGATCCAGCAAAGACGCTGATGCTGCTCCAAAGTCATGCCCTGACAGTGTGCCCAGCTAAGGGCCTGATGCTAAGCCTCACTCAGGCCCTGTCGCTCTCCCTAAGTCAGGCCCTGACACTGTCACTAACGAAGGCCCTGACTCTACTCCTAATTCAGTCCCGTACATTGTATCTAACAAAGGCTCTGATGCTAGTCGTAACTCAGGGCCTGACACTGTCTCTAACTAAGGGCTGCTGCCCTCAACATCTAAAGTCCTGACATTATCCGGAGCTAATAACCTGACCCATGTCTTACCAAGGTCCTGAAACTGTCCCACAGTAAACCCTGACGCTGTCCCTAAGTGAGGCCCTGAAGCTTTCCCTAACTAACTCAGGCCTTGATGCTGTGACTAACTCAGACCCTGATCATGTCTTTAACCAAGACCCTAAGGCTGATCCAACAGAGGCCCTGATGCTGCTCCTAAGTCATGCCCCGATAGTGTCCCCCACTAAGTGTCTGATGCTAGGCCTCACGCAGACCCTAACGCTCTCCCTAAGTCAGGCTCTGATGCTGTCCCTACCTGAAGCCCTAACACTGGTTCTGAATAAGGCCCTGAGAGTCTCCATAACAAAGGTCTTCACACTATCCTTAGGTCATTTCCTGACACTATCCCTAGATGTTAAACTGACACGGTCACTAGCTAATGTCCTGCCTCTTATGCTAACTGAAGCCCTTAGGCTGTGCCTACCTCAGGCACTGAATTTAGTCCCAAGACCATGAAACTGTCCCGAACTAAGGCCTAGATGCTCGCCCTACATCCAGTCCTGACACTGTCCCTAACTATGGCCCTAACACTATTGCTAACTGAGGATCTGACACTGGACCTATCAGAGGCCCGCTACTCCTAACTAACGCCTTGAAACTTTCCCTAACGTAGGCGCTGCTACCATCAATATCTAAAGTCCTGACATTATCCTGAGCTAATATCCTGACCCATGTCTTACCAAGGTCCTGAAACTCTCCCAAAGTTAGCCCTGACACTGTCCCTAAGTGAGGCCCTGAGGCTGTCCCTCACAGAGGTCCTGATAATGTCTTAAACTAAGACCCTAATGCTGACCCTACAGAGAACCTTATGCTGATCCTATGTCATGCCCTGACGCTGTCCGTAGCTAAGGCCCTGACTCGAGGCATCACTCAGGCCCTGTCGCTCTCCCTAAGTCAGGCTAAGATTCTATCCCTACCTGAAGCCCTGACACTGGGCCTAACTTAGGCACTGATGCTCTAATTAGCTATGGTCTTGACACTATCCCTAGGTCATTTCCTGACACTCTCCCTAGATCTTAACCTAAACTTGTCTTTAGCTATTGTCGAACCTCTTATGCTAACTAAATCCCTGACGTTGTCTCTAACTAAGAGCCTGAAATTAGTCCTGAGGCCGTCAACCTGTCCCTAACTGAAGTTTGGAGGATCATCCTAACTGAGGCGCTGACACTGTCCCTAACTAAAGCCCTGACACTACACCTAACTCAGTCCCTGACACTGTACTTTACAAGGGCTGTGATGCTAGTCCTAACTCAGGCCCTGACACTGTCTCTAAGTAAGGCTCAGAATTTGCCCCTAATATAGGCCCTGCTGTCAGCAATAACGAAAACCTGGACACTAGCCTGAGTTAATATCCTGACATATTTCTAACCAAGGTCCTGACACTGTCCCTAAGAAAGCCCTGTCGCTGTCCCTCTGTTACAAACTGAGGCTGTCCCTAACTCAGGCCCTGAAGCTTTCCCTAACTGAGGCCTTCACGCTGTGACTAACTGAGGACCTGATGATGTCTGTATCTAAGACGCTAAAGTCGATCCAACAGAGGAGCTGATGCTGTTCCTAAGTCATGCCCTGACATTGTCCTCATCTAAGGGCCTGACGCTAGGCCTCACTCAGGCCCTGTCGCTCTCCCTAAGTCAGGCTCTGATGCTGTCCCTACCTGAAGCCCTGACACTGGTTCTAAATAAGGATCTGATACTCTCAGTAACTAAGGTTTTTTTTTTTTTTTTTTTTTTTTTAATTTTATTTATTTATTTATTTATTTATGGCTGTGTTGGGTCTTTGTTTCTGTGCGAGGGCTTTCTCCAGTTGCGGCAAGCGGGGGCCACTCTTCATTGCGGTGCGCGGGCCTCTCCCCGTCGCGGCCTCTCCCGTTGCGGAGCACAGGCTCCAGACGCGCAGGCTCAATAATTGTGGCTCACGGGCTTAGTTGCTCCGCGGCATGTGGGATCTTCCCAGACCAGGGCTCGAACCCGTGTCCCCTGCATTGGCAGGCAGATTCTCAACCACTGCGCCACCAGGGAAGCCCAGTAACTAAGGTTTTGACACTATGCTTAGGTCCTTTCCTGACACTATCCCTAGAGCGTAACCTGACCCTGGCCCTAGCAAATGTCGTGCCTCTTATGCTAACTACAGCCCTGCTGCTGTCCTTAACTAAGGGCCTAAAATTACTCTCGAGGCTGTGACCTTGTCCGTACCTAAGGCCTCGATGTTCGTCCTAATTCAGGGCCTGACACTGTCCCTAACTAAGGCCCTGCTGCCGTCAATATCTAACGTCCTGACACTATCCTGAGCTAATTTCTTGACCCATCTCTTACCAAGGTCCTGAAACTGTCCCTAAGGAAGCCCTGATGCTGTCTCTAAGTGAGGCCTTGAGGCTGTCCCTAACAGAGGCCCTGATAATATCTGTAACATAGCCCCTGAGGCTGATCCTACCGTGGCTCTTATGCTGCTCCTAAGTCATGCCCTGACACTGTCTCTAGCTAAGGCCCTGACGCAAGGCCTCACTCAGGCCCTGTCCCACTCCCTAAGTCAGGCTCTGACGCTGTTCCTACCCGAAGCCCTGACACTCACTGCTCCTAAATTAGGTCCTGATGTGCTAAGTAACTAAGGTCTTGACACTATCCCTAGGTCATTTCCTGACACTCTCCCTAGACCTTAACCCAACCTTCTCTTTAGCTAATGTCAAGATGAGCAAAAGAGATTCTTTAGAACGGGATTCTTTCATCTTCTGAATATAGTTTTCTTCAAAACATAATTTTTATAGTGTTACTAACTTTAAACAAAATGTACTCAACTGCTGTGGAATATTCCTTCATAGGAGCGTGCATGGTTCACTTGTGCATCTGCTTGTGGTGGTGCTCAGGTTGCTTTCAGCTGTAGATCCCCTTATGCTAGCTAAATCCCTGATTCTGTCCCTAAATGAGGCCCTGAATTTAGGTCCGAGGCCGTGAACCTGTCCCTAACTGAGGCCTGGAGGCTCGTCCTAATGCAGGCCCTGACACTGTCCCTAACTAAGGCTCTGACACTACACCTAACTCAGTCACTGACACTGTACCTAACAAAGGCTCTGATGCTAGTCCTAACTTAGGCGCTGACACTGCCTCTAACTAAGGCCCTGCTGCCGTCAATATCTGAACACCTGGTATTATCCTGAGCTAATAGCCTGACCCATGTCTTACCAAGGTCCTGAAACTTTCCCAAAGTAAGCCCTGACGCTGTCCCTAAGTGAGGCCTTGAGGCTATCCCTAACGGAGGCCCTGATAATAGCTTTAACCAAGACCCTAATGCTGATCCTACAGAGGCCTTTATGCTGCTCCTAAGTCATGCCCTGATACTGTCCCTTACTCAGTCCCTAAAGATAGGCCTCACTTCGGCCCTGTTGCTGTACCTTAGTTAGGCTCTGATGCTGTCCATACATCAAGCCCTGGCACTGGTCCTGATTAAGGTGCTCACGCTGCTGCTAACTAAGGCCCTGATGCTCTCAATAACTAAGGTCTTCTCGTTATCCCTTGGTCATTTCCTTTCACTGTCTCTGGCCTGGAACCTGACTCTGTCCCGAGATAATCTCCTGCACCTTATGCTAACTGAAACCCTAATGCTCTCCCTAACTAAGGCCCTGACTACTCCTAAGTAAGGCCATGACACTGAATCTAACAAAGGCCCGGAATCTGTCCTTAATATAGGCCCTGCTGCCAGCAATGACTAAAATCCTGACACTCTCCTGAGCTAATATCCTGACTCATTTCTAACCAAGGTCCTGACACTGTCCCTAAGAAAGCCCTGTCGCTGTCTTTAAGTGAAGACATGAGGCTGTCTGTAACTCAGACCCTGAAGCTTTCCCTAACTGAGGCCTTGACGCTGTGACTAACTAGGGCTCCGGTCATGTCTTTAACTAAGAACCTAAAGCTGATCCAACAAAGGCACTGATGCTGCTCCTAAGTCATTCCCTGACAGTGTCCCCAGCTAAGGGCCTGACATTAGGCCTCACTCAGGCCCTGTCGCTCTCCCTAAGTCAGGCCCTGATGCTGTCCCGACCTGAAGCCCTAACACTGCTTCTGAATAAGTCCCTGAGAGTCTCAGTAACAAAGGTCTTCACACTATCCTTAGGTCATTTCCTGACACGATTCCAAGCCTTTACCCTAACCCTGTCCCGAGCTAATGTCCTACCTCTTATGCTAACTAAAGACCTTATGCTGTGCCTAATTCAGGCACTGAATTTAGTCCCAAGGCCGCTAGACTGTCCCTAACTCGGCTCGATGCCCTTATCGTCACAATGTTCCATGACCACTGTCATCACAATGCTCCACGCCCTTGTCATCACAATGCTCCATAACCCCTGTCATCACAATGCTCCATGACTTTGTCATCGCAATGCTCCATGCCATTGTCATCACAATGCTCCATGCCCTTATCATCACAATGCTCCATGACCCCTGTCATCCCAATGCTCCATGAGCCTTGTCTAAAATGCTACATGCCTGTGAAATCACAAAGCTCCATGCCCCCTGTCATCACAAGTCTCCATGACTCTTGTCATCACAATGCTTCATGGCCCCTGTCATTCAAAATGCCATATGACCACTATCATCAAAATGTTCCATGGCCCTTGTCATCACAATGCCCCGTGACCCCTGTCATCACAATGTTCCAGGCCCCCTGTCATCACAATGAGCCATGATCCCTTTCATCACAATGCTCCAGGTCCGTTTTCAGCACAATGCTCCATGACCCCTGTCATCACAATGTTCCCTGGCCTTTGTCATCACAATTCTCCATGGCCCCTGTAATCACAGTGCTCCATGACAACGTTCATCACATTGCTCCATGACCACTGTCATCATAATGCCACATGAGACCTGTCATCACAATGCTCCATGGCCCTTGTCATCACAATGCTCCATGATCCTTGTAATCCAAATGCTCCTTGACCCTTTCATCACAATGTTACAGTACCCCTTTCTTCACAATGCTCCATGCCGCTGGTCACCACAATGCTCCATGACCTCTGTCATCACAATGCTCCATGTCCCTTGTCATTAAAATGCTCCATGGCCCCTGTCATCACAATGCTGCATCATCCTTATAATCTCAATGCCCCATGGTCCTCGTCATCACAAATCTCCACTCATTTGTCATCACAATGCTCCATGACCCCTGTCATCCCAATGCTCCATAGCACTTTTCATCACAATGCTACATGACCACTTTTATCACAATGTTCCATGACCACTTTAATCACAATGCTCCATGACCACTTTCATCACAATGCCCCATGACCCCTGTCATCAAAATGCTCCATGGCCCTTGTCACCACAATGCTCCAGGACCCGTCATCACAATTCTCCATGGCCCTTGTCATCACAATGCTCCATGGCGCTTGTCATCACAATGATCCAGAGCCTTAGTGCTTGAGTTGGGAGTAGTATCATTGCCTCAGTTAGGGACACTGTCATTGCCTGAAATGGGAGTAGTGTCAGAGCCTTAGTTAGGGACAGAGCCAGGGCGAGTTGGGAGTAGTGCCAGTGCCTTAGTTAGGGACAGCGCCAGTGCTTGCATTGGGAGTAGTGTCAGGGCCATAGTTATGGACAGTGTCAGTGGCTGAGATGGGAATAGTGTCAGGGCCTTAGTTACGGACATTGTCAGTGCCTAAGTTGGGATTTTCTTCAGGGTCTTTATTATGGACAGTGTCAGGGCCTGAGTTAACAGTAGTGTCAAGGCCTTAATTTGGAAGAGTGTCAGTGTCTCAGTTTGGAGTAGTGTCAGACCCTTAGTTAGGAAGAGCGTCAGTGCCTGAGTTGGGAATAGTGACATGGCCTAAGTTATGGACAGTGTCAGGGTCTGAGTTAGGAATCGTCTCAGGACCTTAGTTAGGGACAGTGTCAGTGATTGTGTTAGGAATAGTGTCAGGGCCTAAGTTAGGAGTAGTCTGAGACTGGTAGTTAGGAACAGTGTCAGGGCCTGAGTTGTGAGTAGTTACAGGGCCTTAGTTAGAGAAAGTGTCAGTGCCAGAGTTGGGAGTTATGTCAGGGCCTTAATTAGGGACAGTGTCAGTGCCTGAGTTGGGAGTAGTGTCAGGGCCTAGTTAGGGACAGTGTCAGTGCCTGAGTTGGAAGTAGTGTCAGGGCATTAGGGACAGTGTCAGTGGCTGAGATGGGAGTAGTGTCAGGGTCTTAGTTAGGGAGAGTGTCAGTGCCTGAGTTGGGAATAGTCTCAGGGTCTTTTTTGGGGACAGCATCAGGGCATGAGTTAAAAGTAGTGTCAAGGCCTTAGTTAGGGAGAGTGTCAGTGCCTGTGCTGGGAGTAGTATCAGGCCCTTCGTTAGGGACAGTGTCAGGGTCTGAGGTAGAAGTAGTCTCAGGGCCTTAGTTAGGTAGCGTGTCAGTGCCTAAGTAAGTAGTAGTGTGAGGGCCTTAGTTAGGGACAGTGTCAATGCCTGTGTTGGGAGTAGTGTCAGAGCCTTAGTTAGGGACAGCGTCAGTGCCTGCGTTGGGAGTAGTGTCAGGGCCTTACTTAGGGACAGCGTCAGTGCCTGAGTTAGGAGTAGTGTGATGGCCGTAGTTAGGGACACTCTCAGTGCCAGAGTTGGGGGTAGTGGCAGGCCTTTGTTAGGGACTGTGCCAGGGCCTGAGTTAAGAGTAGTGTCAAGTCCTTAGTTAGGGACAGTGTTAGTGCCTGAGTTGAGAGTAACGTCAAGGCCTTAGTTAGGGACAATGTCAGGGCCTAGTTTGGGAGTAGTGTCAGGGCCTTAGTTAGGGACAGTGTCAGTGCCTGAGTTGGGAGTACTGTCAGGGCGTATTTCGGGACAGTCTCAGTGCCTATGTTGGGATTAGTGTCACGGCCTTTGTTAGGAACAAAGTCAGTGCCTGAGTTGGGAGTTGTGTCAGGATATTAGTAAGGGACAGTGTCAGTGCCTGAGTTAGGAGAAGTGTCAGGGCTGTAGTTAGGGATAGTGTCAGTGCCTGAGTTGGAGGTAGTGTCAGGGCCTTAGGGACAATGTCAGAGGCTGAGATGGGAGTAGTGTCACGGTCTTAGTTACGGAGAGTGACAGCGCCTGAGTTGGGAATAGTGTCAGGGTCTTTGTTAGGGACAGTGTCAGGGTATTAGTTAAGAGTAGTGTCAAGGCCTTTGTTAGGGAGAGTGTCAGTGTCTGAGTTGGGAGGAGTGTCAGACCCTTAGTTAAGGGACAGCGTCAGTGTCTGAGTTAGGAATAGTGCCAGAGCCTAAGTTATGGACAGTGCCAGGGCCTGAGTTAGGAGTAGTCTGAGACCGGTAGTTAGTAACAGTGTAACGGCCTGAGTTGTTAGTAGTTTCAGGGCCTTAGTTAGCGAAAGTGTCAATGCCGGAATTGGGAGTAATGTCAGGGCTTACTTAGGGAGAGTGTCAGTGCCTGAGGTGGAAGTAGTATCAGGGCCTTAGTTAAGGACAGTGTCAGTGCCTGAGTTCGGAGTACTGTCAGGGCATATTTAGGGACAGTCTCAGTGCCTATTTTGGGAGTAGTGTCACGGCCTTAGTTAGTGACATTGTCAGTGCCTGAGTAAGGAGTAGTGTCCGGGCCTTAGTTAGGGACAGTGTCAGTTGCTTAGTTAGGAGTAGTGTCCGGGCCTAAGTTAGGGCCAGTGTCAGTGCCTGAGTCAGGAGTAGAGTCGGGGCCTAAGTTAGGGACAGTGTCATTGCTTGAGATAGGAGTAGTGTCAGGGCCTTAGTTAGGAGGAGCATCAGTGCCTTCGTTAGGTATTGTATCAGCGCCTCAGTTAGGAATAGTTTCAGGGCCTTATTTAGGGACAGTGTTAGTGCCTGAGTTAGGAGTTGTGTCGGCCTTAGTTAGGGACCTTTTCAGGGCCTGAGTTAGGAGTAATGTCCGGGCCTTCCTTAAGTATTGTGTCAGCGCCTGAGTTAGGAATAGTGTCAGGGCCTTAGTTAGGGACATTGTCAGGGCATGACTTAGGAGTTGTGTTAGGGCGTGAGCTATGAATAGTGTCAGGGCCTCAGTTAGTGACAGTGTCAGTGCTGAGTTTGGAGTAGTATCAGGGCCTTAGTTAGAGACAGTGTCAGGGCCTGAGTTAGGTGTATGTCAGGGCCTAGTTAGGGACAGTGTCAGTGCCTGATTTAGGAGTAGTGTCACAGGCTTTGTTAGGGACAGTGTCAGGGCCTGAGTTAGGAGTAGTGTCACAGCTTTAGTTAGGACCAGTGTCAGGGCCTTAGTTAAGTCCAACATCAGCGCCTATGATAGGAATGAGATCAGGACCTGTGTTACAGGTGATGTCAGGGCCTTATTTAAGAACAGTGTCAGGGCCTGAGTCCTGACTGACTCCTTACTGTCCTCACTAAGGACTTTTGACACTACTGCTAATTCAGGCCCTGATAATGTCCCTAACTAAGGCCCTGACACTTTCCCTGGCTAAGGCCCTGAACTTCTCCTAAGTCAGGCCCTGATACTGTCCCTAACAATGGCCCTGACACTACACCTAACTGAGGCCCCGACATGATACCTAACAAAGGCTTTGTTGCTAGTCCAAACTAAAGCCCTACAACTGGTCCTAAATAAGGCCTTGACACTAATCCTAACTCAGGCCCTAAAACTGTCCCTAACTAAGGCCCTGATAGTATGCCTAACTCAGGCCCTCATACGATTCCTAACAATGGCTCTGATGCTAGTCCAAACTAAGGCCCTGAAATTGGTCCTAAATAAGGCCTTGACACTAATCCTAACTCAGGCCCTAGCACTGTCCCTAACTAGGTCTCAGACAGTACACCTAAATCAGACCCTGACACAGTCCCTAAGCAAGGCCCTGACACTACTGCTAACTCAGTCCCTTACACTGTACCTAACAAAGTCTCTGATGCTAGGCCTAACTCAGGCCCTGAAACCGTCTGTAACTAAGGCCCTGCTGCCATCACTATCAAAAGTCCTGACATTATCCTGAGCTAATATCCTGACCTATGTCTTTCCAAGGTCCTGAAACTGTCCCAAAGTAAGCCCTGACGCTGTCCCTAAGTGAAGACCTGAGGCTGTCCCTAACTCAGGCCCTGAAGCTTTCCTTAACTGAAACCTTGAAGCTGTGACTAATTCAGGCCCTGATCATGTACCTAACGAAGACCTTAATGCTGATCCAGCAAAGACGCTGATGCTGCTCCAAAGTCATGCCCTGACAGTGTGCCCAGCTAAGGGCCTGATGCTAAGCCTCACTCAGGCCCTGTCGCTCTCCCTAAGTCAGGCCCTGACACTGCCACTAACGAAGGCCCTGACTCTACTCCTAATTCAGTCCCGTACATTGTATCTAACAAAGGCTCTGATGCTAGTCGTAACTCAGGGCCTGACACTGTCTCTAACTAAGGGCTGCTGCCCTCAACATCTAAAGTCCTGACATTATCCGGAGCTAATAACCTGACCCATGTCTTACCAAGGTCCTGAAACTGTCCCACAGTAAACCCTGACGCTGTCCCTAAGTGAGGCCCTGAAGCTTTCCCTAACTAACTCAGGCCTTGATGCTGTGACTAACTCAGACCCTGATCATGTCTTTAACCAAGACCCTAAGGCTGATCCAACAGAGGCCCTGATGCTGCTCCTAAGTCATGCCCCGATAGTGTCCCCCACTAAGTGTCTGATGCTAGGCCTCACGCAGACCCTAACGCTCTCCCTAAGTCAGGCTCTGATGCTGTCCCTACCTGAAGCCCTAACACTGGTTCTGAATAAGGCCCTGAGAGTCTCCATAACAAAGGTCTTCACACTATCCTTAGGTCATTTCCTGACACTATCCCTAGATGTTAAACTGACACGGTCACTAGCTAATGTCCTGCCTCTTATGCTAACTGAAGCCCTTAGGCTGTGCCTACCTCAGGCACTGAATTTAGTCCCAAGACCATGAAACTGTCCCGAACTAAGGCCTAGATGCTCGCCCTACATCCAGTCCTGACACTGTCCCTAACTATGGCCCTAACACTATTGCTAACTGAGGATCTGACACTGGACCTATCAGAGGCCCGCTACTCCTAACTAACGCCTTGAAACTTTCCCTAACGTAGGCGCTGCTACCATCAATATCTAAAGTCCTGACATTATCCTGAGCTAATATCCTGACCCATGTCTTACCAAGGTCCTGAAACTCTCCCAAAGTTAGCCCTGACACTGTCCCTAAGTGAGGCCCTGAGGCTGTCCCTCACAGAGGTCCTGATAATGTCTTAAACTAAGACCCTAATGCTGACCCTACAGAGAACCTTATGCTGATCCTATGTCATGCCCTGACGCTGTCCGTAGCTAAGGCCCTGACTCGAGGCATCACTCAGGCCCTGTCGCTCTCCCTAAGTCAGGCTAAGATTCTATCCCTACCTGAAGCCCTGACACTGGGCCTAACTTAGGCACTGATGCTCTAATTAGCTATGGTCTTGACACTATCCCTAGGTCATTTCCTGACACTCTCCCTAGATCTTAACCTAAACTTGTCTTTAGCTATTGTCGAACCTCTTATGCTAACTAAATCCCTGACGTTGTCTCTAACTAAGAGCCTGAAATTAGTCCTGAGGCCGTCAACCTGTCCCTAACTGAAGTTTGGAGGATCATCCTAACTGAGGCGCTGACACTGTCCCTAACTAAAGCCCTGACACTACACCTAACTCAGTCCCTGACACTGTACTTTACAAGGGCTGTGATGCTAGTCCTAACTCAGGCCCTGACACTGTCTCTAAGTAAGGCTCAGAATTTGCCCCTAATATAGGCCCTGCTGTCAGCAATAACTAAAACCTGGACACTAGCCTGAGTTAATATACTGACATATTTCTAACCAAGGTCCTGACACTGTCCCTAAGAAAGCCCTGTCGCTGTCCCTCTGTTACAAACTGAGGCTGTCCCTAACTCAGGCCCTGAAGCTTTCCCTAACTGAGGCCTTCACGCTGTGACTAACTGAGGACCTGATGATGTCTGTATCTAAGACGCTAAAGTCGATCCAACAGAGGAGCTGATGCTGTTCCTAAGTCATGCCCTGACATTGTCCTCATCTAAGGGCCTGACGCTAGGCCTCACTCAGGCCCTGTCGCTCTCCCTAAGTCAGGCTCTGATGCTGTCCCTACCTGAAGCCCTGACACTGGTTCTAAATAAGGATCTGATACTCTCAGTAACTAAGGTTTTGACACTATGCTTAGGTCCTTTCCTGACACTATCCCTAGAGCGTAACCTGACCCTGGCCCTAGCAAATGTCGTGCCTCTTATGCTAACTACAGCCCTGCTGCTGTCCTTAACTAAGGGCCTAAAATTACTCTCGAGGCTGTGACCCTGTCCGTACCTAAGGCCTCGATGTTCGTCCTAATTCAGGGCCTGACACTGTCCCTAACTAAGGCCCTGCTGCCGTCAATATCTAACGTCCTGACACTATCCTGAGCTAATTTCTTGACCCATCTCTTACCAAGGTCCTGAAACTATCCCTAAGGAAGCCCTGATGCTGTCTCTAAGTGAGGCCTTGAGGCTGTCCCTAACAGAGGCCCTGATAATATCTGTTACATAGGCCCTGAGGCTGATCCTACCGTGGCTCTTATGCTGCTCCTAAGTCATGCCCTGACACTGTCTCTAGCTAAGGCCCTGACGCTAGGCCTCACTCAGGCCCTGTCCCACTCCCTAAGTCAGGCTCTGACGCTGTTCCTACCCGAAGCCCTGACACTCACTGCTCCTAAATTAGGTCCTGATGTGCTAAGTAACTAAGGTCTTGACACTATCCCTAGGTCATTTCCTGACACTCTCCCTAGACCTTAACCCAACCTTCTCTTTAGCTAATGTCGACATGAGCAAAAGAGATTCTTTAGAACGAGATTCTTTCATCTTCTGAATATAGTTTTCTTCAAAACATAATTTTTATAGTGTTACTAACTTTAAACAAAATGTACTCAACTGCTGTGGAATATTCCTTCATAGGAGCGTGCATGGTTCACTTGTGCATCTGCTTGTGGTGGTGCTCAGGTTGCTTTCAGCTGGAGATCCCCTTATGCTAGCTAAATCCCTGATTCTGTCCCTAAATGAGGCCCTGAATTTAGGTCCGAGGCCGTGAACCTGTCCCTAACTGAGGCCTGGAGGCTCGTCCTAATGCAGGCCCTGACACTGTCCCTAACTAAGGCTCTGACACTACACCTAACTCAGTCACTGACACTGTACCTAACAAAGGCTCTGATGCTAGTCCTAACTTAGGCGCTGACACTGCCTCTAACTAAGGCCCTGCTGCCGTCAATATCTGAACACCTGATATTATCCTGAGCTAATAGCCTGACCCATGTCTTACCAAGGTCCTGAAACTTTCCCAAAGTAAGCCCTGACGCTGTCCCTAAGTGAGGCCTTGAGGCTATCCCTAACGGAGGCCCTGATAATAGCTTTAACCAAGACCCTAATGCTGATCCTACAGAGGCCTTTATGCTGCTCCTAAGTCATGCCCTGATACTGTCCCTTACTCAGGCCCTAAAGATAGGCCTCACTTCGGCCCTGTTGCTGTACCTTAGTTAGGCTCTGATGCTGTCCATACATCAATCCCTGGCACTGGTCCTGATTAAGGCGCTCACGCTGCTGCTAACTAAGGCCCTGATGCTCTCAATAACTAAGGTCTTCTCGTTATCCCTTGGTCATTTCCTTTCACTGTCTCTGGCCTGGAACCTGACTCTGTCCCGAGATAATCTCCTGCACCTTATGCTAACTGAAACCCTAATGCTCTCCCTAACTAAGGCCCTGACTACTCCTAACTAAGGCCATGACACTGAATCTAACAAAGGCCCGGAATCTGTCCTTAATATAGGCCCTGCTGCCAGCAATGACTAAAATCCTGACACTCTCCTGAGCTAATATCCTGACTCATTTCTAACCAAGGTCCTGACACTGTCCCTAAGAAAGCCCTGTCGCTGTCTTTAAGTGAAGACATGAGGCTGTCTGTAACTCAGACCCTGAACCTTTCCCTAACTGAGGCCTTGACGCTGTGACTAACTAGGGCTCCGGTCATGTCTTTAACTAAGAACCTAAAGCTGATCCAACAAAGGCACTGATGCTGCTCCTAAGTCATTCCCGACAGTGTCCCCAGCTAAGGGCCTGACATTAGGCCTCACTCAGGCCCTGTCGCTCTCCCTAAGTCAGGCCCTGATGCTGTCCCGACCTGAAGCCCTAACACTGCTTCTGAATAAGTCCCTGAGAGTCTCAGTAACAAAGGTCTTCACACTATCCTTAGGTCATTTCCTGACACGATTCCAAGCCTTTACCCTAACCCTGTCCCGAGCTAATGTCCTACCTCTTATGGTAACTAAAGACCTTATGCTGTGCCTAATTCAGGCACTGAATTTAGTCCCAAGGCCGCTAGACTGTCCCTAACTCGGCTCGATGCCCTTATCGTCACAATGTTCCATGACCACTGTCATCACAATGCTCCACGCCCTTGTCATCACAATGCTCCATAACCCCTGTCATCACAATGCTCCATGACTTTGTCATCGCAATGCTCCATGACTTTGTCATCGCAATGCTCCATGCCATTGTCATCACAATCCTCCATGACCCCTGTCATCCCAATGTTCCCTGAGCCTTGTCTAAAATGCTACATGCCTGTGAAATCACAAAGCTCCATGCCCCCTGTCATCACAAGTCTCCATGACTCTTGTCATCACAATGCTTCATGGCCCCTGTCATTCAAAATGCCATATGACCACTATCATCAAAATGTTCCATGGCCCTTGTCATCACAATGCCCCGTGACCCCTGTCATCACAATGTTCCAGGCCCCCTGTCATCACAATGAGCCATGACCCCTTTCATCACAATGCTCCAGGTCCGTTTTCAGCACAATGCTCCATGACCCCTGTCATCACAATGTTCCCTGGCCTTTGTCATCACAATTCTCCATGGCCCCTGTAATCACAGTGCTCCATGACAACGTTCATCACATTGCTCCATGACCACTGTCATCATAATGCCACATGAGACCTGTCATCACAATGCTCCATGGCCCTTGTCATCACAATGCTCCATGATCCTTGTAATCCAAATGCTCCTTGACCCTTTCATCACAATGTTACAGTACCCCTTTCTTCACAATGCTCCATGCCGCTGGTCACCACAATGCTCCATGACCTCTGTCATCACAATGCTCCATGTCCCTTGTCATTAAAATGCTCCATGGCCCCTGTCATCACAATGCTGCATCATCCTTATAATCTCAATGCCCCATGGTCCTCGTCATCACAAATCTCCACTCATTTGTCATCACAATGCTCCATGACCCCTGTCATCCCAATGCTCCATAGCACTTTTCATCACAATGCTACATGACCACTTTTATCACAATGTTCCATGACCACTTTAATCACAATGCTCCATGACCACTTTCATCACAATGCCCCATGACCCCTGTCATCAAAATGCTCCATGGCCCTTGTCACCACAATGCTCCAGGACCCGTCATCACAATTCTCCATGGCCCTTGTCATCACAATGCTCCATGGCGCTTGTCATCACAATGATCCAGAGCCTTAGTGCTTGAGTTGGGAGTAGTATCATTGCCTCAGTTAGGGACACTGTCATTGCCTGAAATGGGAGTGGTGTCAGAGCCTTAGTTAGGGACAGAGCCAGGGCGAGTTGGGAGTAGTGCCAGTGCCTTAGTTAGGGACAGCGCCAGTGCTTGCATTGGGAGTAGTGTCAGGGCCATAGTTAGGGACAGTGTCAGTGGCTGAGATGGGAATAGTGTCAGGGCCTTAGTTACGGACATTGTCAGTGCCTAAGTTGGGATTTTCTTCAGGGTCTTTATTATGGACAGTGTCAGGGCCTGAGTTAAGACTAGTGTCAAGGCCTTAATTTGGAAGAGTGTCAGTGTCTCAGTTTGGAGTAGTGTCAGACCCTTAGTTAGGAAGAGCGTCAGTGCCTGAGTTGGGAATAGTGACATGGCCTAAGTTATGGACAGTGTGAGGGTGTGAGTTAGGAATCGTCTCAGGACCTTAGTTAGGGACAGTGTCAGTGATTGTGTTAGGAATAGTGTCAGGGCCTAAGTTAGGAGTAGTCTGAGACTGGTAGTTAGGAACAGTGTCAGGGCCTGAGTTGTGAGTAGTTACAGGGCCTTAGTTAGAGAAAGTGTCAGTGCCAGAGTTGGGAGTTATGTCAGGGCCTTAATTAGGGACAGTGTCAGTGCCTGAGTTGGGAGTAGTGTCAGGGCCTAGTTAGGGACAGTGTCAGTGCCTGAGTTGGAAGTAGTGTCAGGGCATTAGGGACAGTGTCAGTGGCTGAGATGGGAGTAGTGTCAGGGTCTTAGTAAGGGAGAGTGTCAGTGCCTGAGTTGGGAATAGTCTCAGGGTCTTTTTTGGGGACAGCATCAGGGCATGAGTTAAAAGTAGTGTCAAGGCCTTAGTTAGGGAGAGTGTCAGTGCCTGTGTTGGGAGTAGTATCAGGCCCTTCGTTAGGGACAGTGTCAGGGTCTGAGGTAGAAGTAGTCTCAGGGCCTTAGTTAGGTAGCGTGTCAGTGCCTAAGTAAGTAGTAGTGTGAGGGCCTTAGTTAGGGACAGTGTCAATGCCTGTGTTGGGAGTAGTGTCAGAGCCTTAGTTAGGGACAGCGTCAGTGCCTGCGTTGGGAGTAGTGTCAGGGCCTTACTTAGGGACAGCGTCAGTGCCTGAGTTAGGAGTAGTGTGATGGCCGTAGTTAGGGACACTCTCAGTGCCAGAGTTGGGGGTAGTGGCAGGCCTTTGTTAGGGACTGTGCCAGGGCCTGAGTTAAGAGTAGTGTCAAGTCCTTAGTTAGGGACAGTGTTAGTGCCTGAGTTGAGAGTAACGTCAAGGCCTTAGTTAGGGACAATGTCAGGGCCTAGTTTGGGAGTAGTGTCAGGGCCTTAGTTAGGGACAGTGTCAGTGCCTGAGTTGGGAGTACTGTCAGGGCGTATTTCGGGACAGTCTCAGTGCCTATGTTGGGATTAGTGTCACGGCCTTTGTTAGGAACAAAGTCAGTGCCTGAGTTGGGAGTTGTGTCAGGATATTAGTAAGGGACAGTGTCAGTGCCTGAGTTAGGAGAAGTGTCAGGGCTGTAGTTAGGGATAGTGTCAGTGCCTGAGTTGGAGGTAGTGTCAGGGCCTTAGGGACAATGTCAGAGGCTGAGATGGGAGTAGTGTCACGGTCTTAGTTACGGAGAGTGACAGCGCCTGAGTTGGGAATAGTGTCAGGGTCTTTGTTAGGGACAGTGTCAGGGTATTAGTTAAGAGTAGTGTCAAGGCCTTTGTTAGGGAGAGTGTCAGTGTCTGAGTTGGGAGGAGTGTCAGACCCTTAGTTAAGGGACAGCGTCAGTGTCTGAGTTAGGAATAGTGCCAGAGCCTAAGTTATGGACAGTGCCAGGTCCTGAGTTAGGAGTAGTCTGAGACCGGTAGTTAGTAACAGTGTAACGGCCTGAGTTGTTAGTAGTTTCAGGGCCTTAGTTAGCGAAAGTGTCAATGCCGGAATTGGGAGTAATGTCAGGGCTTACTTAGGGAGAGTGTCAGTGCCTGAGGTGGAAGTAGTATCAGGGCCTTAGTTAAGGACAGTGTCAGTGCCTGAGTTCGGAGTACTGTCAGGGCATATTTAGGGACAGTCTCAGTGCCTATTTTGGGAGTAGTGTCACGGCCTTAGTTAGTGACATTGTCAGTGCCTGAGTAAGGAGTAGTGTCCGGGCCTTAGTTAGGGACAGTGTCAGTTGCTTTGTTAGGAGTAGTGTCCGGGCCTAAGTTAGGGCCAGTGTCAGTGCCTGAGTCAGGAGTAGAGTCGGGGCCTAAGTTAGGGACAGTGTCATTGCTTGAGATAGGAGTAGTGTCAGGGCCTTAGTTAGGAGGAGCATCAGTGCCTTCGTTAGGTATTGTATCAGCGCCTCAGTTAGGAATAGTTTCAGGGCCTTATTTAGGGACAGTGTTAGTGCCTGAGTTAGGAGTTGTGTCGGCCTTAGTTAGGGACCTTTTCAGGGCCTGAGTTAGGAGTAATGTCAGGGCCTTCCTTAAGTATTGTGTCAGCGCCTGAGTTAGGAATAGTGTCAGGGCCTTAGTTAGGGACATTGTCAGGGCATGACTTAGGAGTTGTGTTAGGGCGTGAGCTATGAATAGTGTCAGGGCCTCAGTTAGTGACAGTGTCAGTGCTGAGTTTGGAGTAGTATCAGGGCCTTAGTTAGAGACAGTGTCAGGGCCTGAGTTAGGTGTATGTCAGGGCCTAGTTAGGGACAGTGTCAGTGCCTGATTTAGGAGTAGTGTCACAGGCTTTGTTAGGGACAGTGTCAGGGCCTGAGTTAGGAGTAGTGTCACAGCTTTAGTTAGGACCAGTGTCAGGGCCTTAGTTAAGTCCAACATCAGCGCCTATGATAGGAATGAGATCAGGACCTGTGTTACAGGTGATGTCAGGGCCTTATTTAAGAACAGTGTCAGGGCCTGAGTCCTGACTGACTCCTTACTGTCCTCACTAAGGACTTTTGACACTACTGCTAATTCAGGCCCTGATAATGTCCCTAACTAAGGCCCTGACACTTTCCCTGGCTAAGGCCCTGAACTTCTCCTAAGTCAGGCCCTGATACTGTCCCTAACAATGGCCCTGACACTACACCTAACTGAGGCCCCGACATGATACCTAACAAAGGCTTTGTTGCTAGTCCAAACTAAAGCCCTACAACTGGTCCTAAATAAGGCCTTGACACTAATCCTAACTCAGGCCCTAAAACTGTCCCTAACTAAGGCCCTGATAGTATGCCTAACTCAGGCCCTCATACGATTCCTAACAATGGCTCTGATGCTAGTCCAAACTAAGGCCCTGAAATTGGTCCTAAATAAGGCCTTGACACTAATCCTAACTCAGGCCCTAGCACTGTCCCTAACTAGGTCTCAGACAGTACACCTAAATCAGACCCTGACACAGTCCCTAAGCAAGGCCCTGACACTACTGCTAACTCAGTCCCTTACACTGTACCTAACAAAGTCTCTGATGCTAGGCCTAACTCAGGCCCTGAAACCGTCTGTAACTAAGGCCCTGCTGCCATCACTATCAAAAGTCCTGACATTATCCTGAGCTAATATCCTGACCTATGTCTTTCCAAGGTCCTGAAACTGTCCCAAAGTAAGCCCTGACGCTGTCCCTAAGTGAAGACCTGAGGCTGTCCCTAACTCAGGCCCTGAAGCTTTCCTTAACTGAAACCTTGAAGCTGTGACTAATTCAGGCCCTGATCATGTACCTAACGAAGACCTTAATGCTGATCCAGCAAAGACGCTGATGCTGCTCCAAAGTCATGCCCTGACAGTGTGCCCAGCTAAGGGCCTGATGCTAAGCCTCACTCAGGCCCTGTCGCTCTCCCTAAGTCAGGCCCTGACACTGCCACTAACGAAGGCCCTGACTCTACTCCTAATTCAGTCCCGTACATTGTATCTAACAAAGGCTCTGATGCTAGTCGTAACTCAGGGCCTGACACTGTCTCTAACTAAGGGCTGCTGCCCTCAACATCTAAAGTCCTGACATTATCCGGAGCTAATAACCTGACCCATGTCTTACCAAGGTCCTGAAACTGTCCCACAGTAAACCCTGACGCTGTCCCTAAGTGAGGCCCTGAAGCTTTCCCTAACTAACTCAGGCCTTGATGCTGTGACTAACTCAGACCCTGATCATGTCTTTAACCAAGACCCTAAGGCTGATCCAACAGAGGCCCTGATGCTGCTCCTAAGTCATGCCCCGATAGTGTCCCCCACTAAGTGTCTGATGCTAGGCCTCACGCAGACCCTAACGCTCTCCCTAAGTCAGGCTCTGATGCTGTCCCTACCTGAAGCCCTAACACTGGTTCTGAATAAGGCCCTGAGAGTCTCCATAACAAAGGTCTTCACACTATCCTTAGGTCATTTCCTGACACTATCCCTAGATGTTAAACTGACACGGTCACTAGCTAATGTCCTGCCTCTTATGCTAACTGAAGCCCTTAGGCTGTGCCTACCTCAGGCACTGAATTTAGTCCCAAGACCATGAAACTGTCCCGAACTAAGGCCTAGATGCTCGCCCTACATCCAGTCCTGACACTGTCCCTAACTATGGCCCTAACACTATTGCTAACTGAGGATCTGACACTGGACCTATCAGAGGCCCGCTACTCCTAACTAACGCCTTGAAACTTTCCCTAACGTAGGCGCTGCTACCATCAATATCTAAAGTCCTGACATTATCCTGAGCTAATATCCTGACCCATGTCTTACCAAGGTCCTGAAACTCTCCCAAAGTTAGCCCTGACACTGTCCCTAAGTGAGGCCCTGAGGCTGTCCCTCACAGAGGTCCTGATAATGTCTTAAACTAAGACCCTAATGCTGACCCTACAGAGAACCTTATGCTGATCCTATGTCATGCCCTGACGCTGTCCGTAGCTAAGGCCCTGACTCGAGGCATCACTCAGGCCCTGTCGCTCTCCCTAAGTCAGGCTAAGATTCTATCCCTACCTGAAGCCCTGACACTGGGCCTAACTTAGGCACTGATGCTCTAATTAGCTATGGTCTTGACACTCTCCCTAGGTCATTTCCTGACACTCTCCCTAGATCTTAACCTAAACTTGTCTTTAGCTATTGTCGAACCTCTTATGCTAACTAAATCCCTGACGTTGTCTCTAACTAAGAGCCTGAAATTAGTCCTGAGGCCGTCAACCTGTCCCTAACTGAAGTTTGGAGGATCATCCTAACTGAGGCGCTGACACTGTCCCTAACTAAAGCCCTGACACTACACCTAACTCAGTCCCTGACACTGTACTTTACAAGGGCTGTGATGCTAGTCCTAACTCAGGCCCTGACACTGTCTCTAAGTAAGGCTCAGAATTTGCCCCTAATATAGGCCCTGCTGTCAGCAATAACTAAAACCTGGACACTAGCCTGAGTTAATATCCTGACATATTTCTAACCAAGGTCCTGACACTGTCCCTAAGAAAGCCCTGTCGCTGTCCCTCTGTTACAAACTGAGGCTGTCCCTAACTCAGGCCCTGAAGCTTTCCCTAACTGAGGCCTTCACGCTGTGACTAACTGAGGACCTGATGATGTCTGTATCTAAGACGCTAAAGTCGATCCAACAGAGGAGCTGATGCTGTTCCTAAGTCATACCCTGACATTGTCCTCATCTAAGGGCCTGACGCTAGGCCTCACTCAGGCCCTGTCGCTCTCCCTAAGTCAGGCTCTGATGCTGTCCCTACCTGAAGCCCTGACACTGGTTCTAAATAAGGATCTGATACTCTCAGTAACTAAGGTTTTGACACTATGCTTAGGTCCTTTCCTGACACTATCCCTAGAGCGTAACCTGACCCTGGCCCTAGCAAATGTCGTGCCTCTTATGCTAACTACAGCCCTGCTGCTGTCCTTAACTAAGGGCCTAAAATTACTCTCGAGGCTGTGACCCTGTCCGTTTACCTAAGGCCTCGATGTTCGTCCTAATTCAGGGCCTGACACTGTCCCTAACTAAGGCCCTGCTGCCGTCAATATCTAACGTCCTGACACTATCCTGAGCTAATTTCTTGACCCATCTCTTACCAAGGTCCTGAAACTATCCCTAAGGAAGCCCTGATGCTGTCTCTAAGTGAGGCCTTGAGGCTGTCCCTAACAGAGGCCCTGATAATATCTGTAACATAGGCCCTGAGGCTGATCCTACCGTGGCTCTTATGCTGCTCCTAAGTCATGCCCTGACACTGTCTCTAGCTAAGGCCCTGACGCTAGGCCTCACTCAGGCCCTGTCCCACTCCCTAAGTCAGGCTCTGACGCTGTTCCTACCCGAAGCCCTGACACTCACTGCTCCTAAATTAGGTCCTGATGTGCTAAGTAACTAAGGTCTTGACACTATCCCTAGGTCATTTCCTGACACTCTCCCTAGACCTTAACCCAACCTTCTCTTTAGCTAATGTCGACATGAGCAAAAGAGATTCTTTAGAACGAGATTCTTTCATCTTCTGAATATAGTTTTCTTCAAAACATAATTTTTATAGTGTTACTAACTTTAAACAAAATGTACTCAACTGCTGTGGAATATTCCTTCATAGGAGCGTGCATGGTTCACTTGTGCATCTGCTTGTGGTGGTGCTCAGGTTGCTTTCAGCTGTAGATCCCCTTATGCTAGCTAAATCCCTGATTCTGTCCCTAAATGAGGCCCTGAATTTAGGTCCGAGGCCGTGAACCTGTCCCTAACTGAGGCCTGGAGGCTCGTCCTAATGCAGGCCCTGACACTGTCCCTAACTAAGGCTCTGACACTACACCTAACTCAGTCACTGACACTGTACCTAACAAAGGCTCTGATGCTAGTCCTAACTTAGGCGCTGACACTGCCTCTAACTAAGGCCCTGCTGCCGTCAATATCTGAACACCTGATATTATCCTGAGCTAATAGCCTGACCCATGTCTTACCAAGGTCCTGAAACTTTCCCAAAGTAAGCCCTGACGCTGTCCCTAAGTGAGGCCTTGAGGCTATCCCTAACGGAGGCCCTGATAATAGCTTTAACCAAGACCCTAATGCTGATCCTACAGAGGCCTTTATGCTGCTCCTAAGTCATGCCCTGATACTGTCCCTTACTCAGGCCCTAAAGATAGGCCTCACTTCGGCCCTGTTGCTGTACCTTAGTTAGGCTCTGATGCTGTCCATACATCAAGCCCTGGCACTGGTCCTGATTAAGGTGCTCACGCTGCTGCTAACTAAGGCCCTGATGCTCTCAATAACTAAGGTCTTCTCGTTATCCCTTGGTCATTTCCTTTCACTGTCTCTGGCCTGGAACCTGACTCTGTCCCGAGATAATCTCCTGCACCTTATGCTAACTGAAACCCTAATGCTCTCCCTAACTAAGGCCCTGACTACTCCTAACTAAGGCCATGACACTGAATCTAACAAAGGCCCGGAATCTGTCCTTAATATAGGCCCTGCTGCCAGCAATGACTAAAATCCTGACACTCTCCTGAGCTAATATCCTGACTCATTTCTAACCAAGGTCCTGACACTGTCCCTAAGAAAGCCCTGTCGCTGTCTTTAAGTGAAGACATGAGGCTGTCTGTAACTCAGACCCTGAAGCTTTCCCTAACTGAGGCCTTGACGCTGTGACTAACTAGGGCTCCGGTCATGTCTTTAACTAAGAACCTAAAGCTGATCCAACAAAGGCACTGATGCTGCTCCTAAGTCATTCCCGACAGTGTCCCCAGCTAAGGGCCTGACATTAGGCCTCACTCAGGCCCTGTCGCTCTCCCTAAGTCAGGCCCTGATGCTGTCCCGACCTGAAGCCCTAACACTGCTTCTGAATAAGTCCCTGAGAGTCTCAGTAACAAAGGTCTTCACACTATCCTTAGGTCATTTCCTGACACGATTCCAAGCCTTTACCCTAACCCTGTCCCGAGCTAATGTCCTACCTCTTATGCTAACTAAAGACCTTATGCTGTGCCTAATTCAGGCACTGAATTTAGTCCCAAGGCCGCTAGACTGTCCCTAACTCGGCTCGATGCCCTTATCGTCACAATGTTCCATGACCACTGTCATCACAATGCTCCACGCCCTTGTCATCACAATGCTCCATAACCCCTGTCATCACAATGCTCCATGACTTTGTCATCGCAATGCTCCATGACTTTGTCATCGCAATGCTCCATGCCATTGTCATCACAATGCTCCATGCCCTTATCATCACAATGCTCCATGACCCCTGTCATCCCAATGCTCCGTGAGTCTTGTCTAAAATGCTACATGCCTGTGAAATCACAAAGCTCCATGCCCCCTGTCATCACAAGTCTCCATGACTCTTGTCATCACAATGCTTCATGGCCCCTGTCATTCAAAATGCCATATGACCACTATCATCAAAATGTTCCATGGCCCTTGTCATCACAATGCCCCGTGACCCCTGTCATCACAATGTTCCAGGCCCCCTTTCATCACAATGAGCCATGATCCCTTTCATCACAATGCTCCAGGTCCGTTTTCAGCACAATGCTCCATGACCCCTGTCATCACAATGTTCCCTGGCCTTTGTCATCACAATTCTCCATGGCCCCTGTAATCACAGTGCTCCATGACAACGTTCATCACATTGCTCCATGACAACGTTCATCACATTGCTCCATGACCACTGTCATCATAATGCCACATGAGCCCTGTCATCACAATGCTCCATGATCCTTGTAATCCAAATGCTCCTTGACCCTTTCATCACAATGTTACAGTACCCCTTTCTTCACAATGCTCCATGCCGCTGGTCACCACAATGCTCCATGACCTCTGTCATCACAATGCTCCATGTCCCTTGTCATTAAAATGCTCCATGGCCCCTGTCATCACAATGCTGCATCATCCTTATAATCTCAATGCCCCATGGTCCTCGTCATCACAAATCTCCACTCATTTGTCATCACAATGCTCCATGACCCCTGTCATCCCAATGCTCCATAGCACTTTTCATCACAATGCTACATGACCACTTTTATCACAATGTTCCATGACCACTTTAATCACAATGCTCCATGACCACTTTCATCACAATGCCCCATGACCCCTGTCATCAAAATGCTCCATGGCCCTTGTCACCACAATGCTCCAGGACCCGTCATCACAATTCTCCATGGCCCTTGTCATCACAATGCTCCATGGCGCTTGTCATCACAATGATCCAGAGCCTTAGTGCTTGAGTTGGGAGTAGTATCATTGCCTCAGTTAGGGACACTGTCATTGCCTGAAATGGGAGTGGTGTCAGAGCCTTAGTTAGGGACAGAGCCAGGGCGAGTTGGGAGTAGTGCCAGTGCCTTAGTTAGGGACAGCGCCAGTGCTTGCATTGGGAGTAGTGTCAGGGCCATAGTTAGGGACAGTGTCAGTGGCTGAGATGGGAATAGTGTCAGGGCCTTAGTTACGGACATTGTCAGTGCCTAAGTTGGGATTTTCTTCAGGGTCTTTATTATGGACAGTGTCAGGGCCTGAGTTAAGACTAGTGTCAAGGCCTTAATTTGGAAGAGTGTCAGTGTCTCAGTTTGGAGTAGTGTCAGACCCTTAGTTAGGAAGAGCGTCAGTGCCTGAGTTGGGAATAGTGACATGGCCTAAGTTATGGACAGTGTCAGGGTCTGAGTTAGGAATCGTCTCAGGACCTTAGTTAGGGACAGTGTCAGTGATTGTGTTAGGAATAGTGTCAGGGCCTAAGTTAGGAGTAGTCTGAGACTGGTAGTTAGGAACAGTGTCAGGGCCTGAGTTGTGAGTAGTTACAGGGCCTTAGTTAGAGAAAGTGTCAGTGCCAGAGTTGGGAGTTATGTCAGGGCCTTAATTAGGGACAGTGTCAGTGCCTGAGTTGGGAGTAGTGTCAGGGCCTAGTTAGGGACAGTGTCAGTGCCTGAGTTGGAAGTAGTGTCAGGGCATTAGGGACAGTGTCAGTGGCTGAGATGGGAGTAGTGTCAGGGTCTTAGTAAGGGAGAGTGTCAGTGCCTGAGTTGGGAATAGTCTCAGGGTCTTTTTTGGGGACAGCATCAGGGCATGAGTTAAAAGTAGTGTCAAGGCCTTAGTTAGGGAGAGTGTCAGTGCCTGTGTTGGGAGTAGTATCAGGCCCTTCGTTAGGGACAGTGTCAGGGTCTGAGGTAGAAGTAGTCTCAGGGCCTTAGTTAGGTAGCGTGTCAGTGCCTAAGTAAGTAGTAGTGTGAGGGCCTTAGTTAGGGACAGTGTCAATGCCTGTGTTGGGAGTAGTGTCAGAGCCTTAGTTAGGGACAGCGTCAGTGCCTGCGTTGGGAGTAGTGTCAGGGCCTTACTTAGGGACAGCGTCAGTGCCTGAGTTAGGAGTAGTGTGATGGCCGTAGTTAGGGACACTCTCAGTGCCAGAGTTGGGGGTAGTGGCAGGCCTTTGTTAGGGACTGTGCCAGGGCCTGAGTTAAGAGTAGTGTCAAGTCCTTAGTTAGGGACAGTGTTAGTGCCTGAGTTGAGAGTAACGTCAAGGCCTTAGTTAGGGACAATGTCAGGGCCTAGTTTGGGAGTAGTGTCAGGGCCTTAGTTAGGGACAGTGTCAGTGCCTGAGTTGGGAGTACTGTCAGGGCGTATTTCGGGACAGTCTCAGTGCCTATGTTGGGATTAGTGTCACGGCCTTTGTTAGGAACAAAGTCAGTGCCTGAGTTGGGAGTTGTGTCAGGATATTAGTAAGGGACAGTGTCAGTGCCTGAGTTAGGAGAAGTGTCAGGGCTGTAGTTAGGGATAGTGTCAGTGCCTGAGTTGGAGGTAGTGTCAGGGCCTTAGGGACAATGTCAGAGGCTGAGATGGGAGTAGTGTCACGGTCTTAGTTACGGAGAGTGACAGCGCCTGAGTTGGGAATAGTGTCAGGGTCTTTGTTAGGGACAGTGTCAGGGTATTAGTTAAGAGTAGTGTCAAGGCCTTTGTTAGGGAGAGTGTCAGTGTCTGAGTTGGGAGGAGTGTCAGACCCTTAGTTAAGGGACAGCGTCAGTGTCTGAGTTAGGAATAGTGCCAGAGCCTAAGTTATGGACAGTGCCAGGGCCTGAGTTAGGAGTAGTCTGAGACCGGTAGTTAGTAACAGTGTAACGGCCTGAGTTGTTAGTAGTTTCAGGGCCTTAGTTAGCGAAAGTGTCAATGCCGGAATTGGGAGTAATGTCAGGGCTTACTTAGGGAGAGTGTCAGTGCCTGAGGTGGAAGTAGTATCAGGGCCTTAGTTAAGGACAGTGTCAGTGCCTGAGTTCGGAGTACTGTCAGGGCATATTTAGGGACAGTCTCAGTGCCTATTTTGGGAGTAGTGTCACGGCCTTAGTTAGTGACATTGTCAGTGCCTGAGTAAGGAGTAGTGTCCGGGCCTTAGTTAGGGACAGTGTCAGTTGCTTAGTTAGGAGTAGTGTCCGGGCCTAAGTTAGGGCCAGTGTCAGTGCCTGAGTCAGGAGTAGAGTCGGGGCCTAAGTTAGGGACAGTGTCATTGCTTGAGATAGGAGTAGTGTCAGGGCCTTAGTTAGGAGGAGCATCAGTGCCTTCGTTAGGTATTGTATCAGCGCCTCAGTTAGGAATAGTTTCAGGGCCTTATTTAGGGACAGTGTTAGTGCCTGAGTTAGGAGTTGTGTCGGCCTTAGTTAGGGACCTTTTCAGGGCCTGAGTTAGGAGTAATGTCAGGGCCTTCCTTAAGTATTGTGTCAGCGCCTGAGTTAGGAATAGTGTCAGGGCCTTAGTTAGGGACATTGTCAGGGCATTACTTAGGAGTTGTGTTAGGGCGTGAGCTATGAATAGTGTCAGGGCCTCAGTTTGTGACAGTGTCAGTGCTGAGTTTGGAGTAGTATCAGGGCCTTAGTTAGAGACAGTGTCAGGGCCTGAGTTAGGTGTGTGTCAGGGCCTAGTTAGGGACAGTGTCAGTGCCTGATTTAGGAGTAGTGTCACAGGCTTTGTTAGGGACAGTGTCAGGGCCTGAGTTAGGAGTAGTGTCACAGCTTTAGTTAGGACCAGTGTCAGGGCCTTAGTTAAGTCCAACATCAGCGCCTATGATAGGAATGAGATCAGGACCTGTGTTACAGGTGATGTCAGGGCCTTATTTAAGAACAGTGTCAGGGCCTGAGTCCTGACTGACTCCTTACTGTCCTCACTAAGGACTTTTGACACTACTGCTAATTCAGGCCCTGATAATGTCCCTAACTAAGGCCCTGACACTTTCCCTGGCTAAGGCCCTGAACTTCTCCTAAGTCAGGCCCTGATACTGTCCCTAACAATGGCCCTGACACTACACCTAACTGAGGCCCCGACATGATACCTAACAAAGGCTTTGTTGCTAGTCCAAACTAAAGCCCTAAAACTGGTCCTAAATAAGGCCTTGACACTAATCCTAACTCAGGCCCTAAAACTGTCCCTAACTAAGGCCCTGATAGTATGCCTAACTCAGGCCCTCATACGATTCCTAACAATGGCTCTGATGCTAGTCCAAACTAAGGCCCTGAAATTGGTCCTAAATAAGGCCTTGACACTAATCCTAACTCAGGCCCTAGCACTGTCCCTAACTAGGTCTCAGACAGTACACCTAAATCAGACCCTGACACAGTCCCTAAGCAAGGCCCTGACACTACTGCTAACTCAGTCCCTTACACTGTACCTAACAAAGTCTCTGATGCTAGGCCTAACTCAGGCCCTGAAACCGTCTGTAACTAAGGCCCTGCTGCCATCACTATCAAAAGTCCTGACATTGTCCTGAGCTAATATCCTGACCTATGTCTTTCCAAGGTCCTGAAACTGTCCCAAAGTAAGCCCTGACGCTCTCCCTAAGTGAAGACCTGAGGCTGTCCCTAACTCAGGCCCTGAAGCTTTCCTTAACTGAAACCTTGAAGCTGTGACTAATTCAGGCCCTGATCATGTACCTAACGAAGACCTTAATGCTGATCCAGCAAAGACGCTGATGCTGCTCCAAAGTCATGCCCTGACAGTGTGCCCAGCTAAGGGCCTGATGCTAAGCCTCACTCAGGCCCTGTCGCTCTCCCTAAGTCAGGCCCTGACACTGCCACTAACGAAGGCCCTGACTCTACTCCTAATTCAGTCCCGTACATTGTATCTAACAAAGGCTCTGATGCTAGTCGTAACTCAGGGCCTGACACTGTCTCTAACTAAGGGCTGCTGCCCTCAACATCTAAAGTCCTGACATTATCCGGAGCTAATAACCTGACCCATGTCTTACCAAGGTCCTGAAACTGTCCCACAGTAAACCCTGACGCTGTCCCTAAGTGAGGCCCTGAAGCTTTCCCTAACTAACTCAGGCCTTGATGCTGTGACTAACTCAGACCCTGATCATGTCTTTAACCAAGACCCTAAGGCTGATCCAACAGAGGCCCTGATGCTGCTCCTAAGTCATGCCCCGATAGTGTCCCCCACTAAGTGTCTGATGCTAGGCCTCACGCAGACCCTAACGCTCTCCCTAAGTCAGGCTCTGATGCTGTCCCTACCTGAAGCCCTAACACTGGTTCTGAATAAGGCCCTGAGAGTCTCCATAACAAAGGTCTTCACACTATCCTTAGGTCATTTCCTGACACTATCCCTAGATGTTAAACTGACACGGTCACTAGCTAATGTCCTGCCTCTTATGCTAACTGAAGCCCTTAGGCTGTGCCTACCTCAGGCACTGAATTTAGTCCCAAGACCATGAAACTGTCCCGAACTAAGGCCTAGATGCTCGCCCTACATCCAGTCCTGACACTGTCCCTAACTATGGCCCTAACACTATTGCTAACTGAGGATCTGACACTGGACCTATCAGAGGCCCGCTACTCCTAACTAACGCCTTGAAACTTTCCCTAACGTAGGCGCTGCTACCATCAATATCTAAAGTCCTGACATTATCCTGAGCTAATATCCTGACCCATGTCTTACCAAGGTCCTGAAACTCTCCCAAAGTTAGCCCTGACACTGTCCCTAAGTGAGGCCCTGAGGCTGTCCCTCACAGAGGTCCTGATAATGTCTTAAACTAAGACCCTAATGCTGACCCTACAGAGAACCTTATGCTGATCCTATGTCATGCCCTGACGCTGTCCGTAGCTAAGGCCCTGACTCGAGGCATCACTCAGGCCCTGTCGCTCTCCCTAAGTCAGGCTAAGATTCTATCCCTACCTGAAGCCCTGACACTGGGCCTAACTTAGGCACTGATGCTCTAATTAGCTATGGTCTTGACACTATCCCTAGGTCATTTCCTGACACTCTCCCTAGATCTTAACCTAAACTTGTCTTTAGCTATTGTCGAACCTCTTATGCTAACTAAATCCCTGACGTTGTTTCTAACTAAGAGCCTGAAATTAGTCCTGAGGCCGTCAACCTGTCCCTAACTGAAGTTTGGAGGATCATCCTAACTGAGGCGCTGACACTGTCCCTAACTAAAGCCCTGACACTACACCTAACTCAGTCCCTGACACTGTACTTTACAAGGGCTGTGATGCTAGTCCTAACTCAGGCCCTGACACTGTCTCTAAGTAAGGCTCAGAATTTGCCCCTAATATAGGCCCTGCTGTCAGCAATAACTAAAACCTGGACACTAGCCTGAGTTAATATCCTGACATATTTCTAACCAAGGTCCTGACACTGTCCCTAAGAAAGCCCTGTCGCTGTCCCTCTGTTACAAACTGAGGCTGTCCCTAACTCAGGCCCTGAAGCTTTCCCTAACTGAGGCCTTCACGCTGTGACTAACTGAGGACCTGATGATGTCTGTATCTAAGACGCTAAAGTCGATCCAACAGAGGAGCTGATGCTGTTCCTAAGTCATACCCTGACATTGTCCTCATCTAAGGGCCTGACGCTAGACCTCACTCAGGCCCTGTCGCTCTCCCTAAGTCAGGCTCTGATGCTGTCCCTACCTGAAGCCCTGACACTGGTTCTAAATAAGGATCTGATACTCTCAGTAACCAAGGTTTTGACACTATGCTTAGGTCCTTTCCTGACACTATCCCTAGAGCGTAACCTGACCCTGGCCCTAGCAAATGTCGTGCCTCTTATGCTAACTACAGCCCTGCTGCTGTCCTTAACTAAGGGCCTAAAATTACTCTCGAGGCTGTGACCTTGTCCGTACCTAAGGCCTCGATGTTCGTCCTAATTCAGGGCCTGACACTGTCCCTAACTAAGGCCCTGCTGCCGTCAATATCTAACGTCCTGACACTATCCTGAGCTAATTTCTTGACCCATCTCTTACCAAGGTCCTGAAACTGTCCCTAAGGAAGCCCTGATGCTGTCTCTAAGTGAGGCCTTGAGGCTGTCCCTAACAGAGGCCCTGATAATATCTGTAACATAGCCCCTGAGGCTGATCCTACCGTGGCTCTTATGCTGCTCCTAAGTCATGCCCTGACACTGTCTCTAGCTAAGGCCCTGACGCTAGGCCTCACTCAGGCCCTGTCCCACTCCCTAAGTCAGGCTCTGACGCTGTTCCTACCCGAAGCCCTGACACTCACTGCTCCTAAATTAGGTCCTGATGTGCTAAGTAACTAAGGTCTTGACACTATCCCTAGGTCATTTCCTGACACTCTCCCTAGACCTTAACCCAACCTTCTCTTTAGCTAATGTCGAGATGAGCAAAAGAGATTCTTTAGAACGGGATTCTTTCATCTTCTGAATATAGTTTTCTTCAAAACATAATTTTTATAGTGTTACTAACTTTAAACAAAATGTACTCAACTGCTGTGGAATATTCCTTCATAGGAGCGTGCATGGTTCACTTGTGCATCTGCTTGTGGTGGTGCTCAGGTTGCTTTCAGCTGTAGATCCCCTTATGCTAGCTAAATCCCTGATTCTGTCCCTAAATGAGGCCCTGAATTTAGGTCCGAGGCCGTGAACCTGTCCCTAACTGAGGCCTGGAGGCTCGTCCTAATGCAGGCCCTGACACTGTCCCTAACTAAGGCTCTGACACTACACCTAACTCAGTCACTGACACTGTACCTAACAAAGGCTCTGATGCTAGTCCTAACTTAGGCGCTGACACTGCCTCTAACTAAGGCCCTGCTGCCGTCAATATCTGAACACCTGATATTATCCTGAGCTAATAGCCTGACCCATGTCTTACCAAGGTCCTGAAACTTTCCCAAAGTAAGCCCTGACGCTGTCCCTAAGTGAGGCCTTGAGGCTATCCCTAACGGAGGCCCTGATAATAGCTTTAACCAAGACCCTAATGCTGATCCTACAGAGGCCTTTATGCTGCTCCTAAGTCATGCCCTGATACTGTCCCTTACTCAGGCCCTAAAGATAGGCCTCACTTCGGCCCTGTTGCTGTACCTTAGTTAGGCTCTGATGCTGTCCATACATCAAGCCCTGGCACTGGTCCTGATTAAGGTGCTCACGCTGCTGCTAACTAAGGCCCTGATGCTCTCAATAACTAAGGTCTTCTCGCTATCCCTTGGTCATTTCCTTTCACTGTCTCTGGCCTGGAACCTGACTCTCTCCCGAGATAATCTCCTGCACCTTATGCTAACTGAAACCCTAATGCTCTCCCTAACTAAGGCCCTGACTACTCCTAACTAAGGCCATGACACCGAATCTAACAAAGGCCCGGAATCTGTCCTTAATATAGGCCCTGCTGCCAGCAATGACTAAAATCCTGACACTCTCATGAGCTAATATCCTGACTCATTTCTAACCAAGGTCCTGACACTGTCCCTAAGAAAGCCCTGTCGCTGTCTTTAAGTGAAGACATGAGGCTGTCTGTAACTCAGACCCTGAAGCTTTCCCTAACTGAGGCCTTGACGCTGTGACTAACTAGGGCTCCGGTCATGTCTTTAACTAAGAACCTAAAGCTGATCCAACAAAGGCACTGATGCTGCTCCTAAGTCATTCCCTGACAGTGTCCCCAGCTAAGGGCCTGACATTAGGCCTCACTCAGGCCCTGTCGCTCTCCCTAAGTCAGGCCCTGATGCTGTCCCGACCTGAAGCCCTAACACTGCTTCTGAATAAGTCCCTGAGAGTCTCAGTAACAAAGGTCTTCACACTATCCTTAGGTCATTTCCTGACACGATTCCAAGCCTTTACCCTAACCCTGTCCCGAGCTAAAGTCCTACCTCTTATGCTAACTAAAGACCTTATGCTGTGCCTAATTCAGGCACTGAATTTAGTCCCAAGGCCGCTAGACTGTCCCTAACTCGGCTCGATGCCCTTATCGTCACAATGTTCCATGACCACTGTCATCACAATGCTCCACGCCCTTGTCATCACAATGCTCCATAACCCCTGTCATCACAATGCTCCATGACTTTGTCATCGCAATGCTCCATGACTTTGTCATCGCAATGCTCCATGCCATTGTCATCACAATGCTCCATGCCCTTATCATCACAATGCTCCATGACCCCTGTCATCCCAATGCTCCATGAGCCTTGTCTAAAATGCTACATGCCTGTGAAATCACAAAGCTCCATGCCCCCTGTCATCACAAGTCTCCATGACTCTTGTCATCACAATGCTTCATGGCCCCTGTCATTCAAAATGCCATATGACCACTATCATCAAAATGTTCCATGGCCCTTGTCATCACAATGCCCCGTGACCCCTGTCATCACAATGTTCCAGGCCCCCTGTCATCACAATGAGCCATGATCCCTTTCATCACAATGCTCCAGGTCCGTTTTCAGCACAATGCTCCATGACCCCTGTCATCACAATGTTCCCTGGCCTTTGTCATCACAATTCTCCATGGCCCCTGTAATCACAGTGCTCCATGACAACGTTCATCACATTGCTCCATGACCACTGTCATCATAATGCCACATGAGACCTGTCATCACAATGCTCCATGGCCCTTGTCATCACAATGCTCCATGATCCTTGTAATCCAAATGCTCCTTGACCCTTTCATCACAATGTTACAGTACCCCTTTCTTCACAATGCTCCATGCCGCTGGTCACCACAATGCTCCATGACCTCTGTCATCACAATGCTCCATGTCCCTTGTCATTAAAATGCTCCATGGCCCCTGTCATCACAATGCTGCATCATCCTTATAATCTCAATGCCCCATGGTCCTCGTCATCACAAATCTCCACTCATTTGTCATCACAATGCTCCATGACCCCTGTCATCCCAATGCTCCATAGCACTTTTCATCACAATGCTACATGACCACTTTTATCACAATGTTCCATGACCACTTTAATCACAATGCTCCATGACCACTTTCATCACAATGCCCCATGACCCCTGTCATCAAAATGCTCCATGGCCCTTGTCATCACAATGCTCCATGGCGCTTGTCATCACAATGATCCAGAGCCTTAGTGCTTGAGTTGGGAGTAGTATCATTGCCTCAGTTAGGGACACTGTCATTGCCTGAAATGGGAGTAGTGTCAGAGCCTTAGTTAGGGACAGAACCAGGGCGAGTTGGGAGTAGTGCCAGTGCCTTAGTTAGGGACAGCGCCAGTGCTTGCATTGGGAGTAGTGTCAGGGCCATAGTTAGGGACAGTGTCAGTGGCTGAGATGGGAATAGTGTCAGGGCCTTAGTTACGGACATTGTCAGTGCCTAAGTTGGGATTTTCTTCAGGGTCTTTATTATGGACAGTGTCAGGGCCTGAGTTAAGACTAGTGTCAAGGCCTTAATTTGGAAGAGTGTCAGTGTCTCAGTTTGGAGTAGTGTCAGACCCTTAGTTAGGAAGAGCGTCAGTGCCTGAGTTGGGAATAGTGACATGGCCTAAGTTATGGACAGTGTCAGGGTCTGAGTTAGGAATCGTCTCAGGACCTTAGTTAGGGACAGTGTCAGTGATTGTGTTAGGAATAGTGTCAGGGCCTAAGTTAGGAGTAGTCTGAGACTGGTAGTTAGGAACAGTGTCAGGGCCTGAGTTGTGAGTAGTTACAGGGCCTTAGTAAGAGAAAGTGTCAGTTCCAGAGTTGGGAGTTATGTCAGGGCCTTAATTAGGGACAGTGTCAGTGCCTGAGTTGGGAGTAGTGTCAGGGCCTAGTTAGGGACAGTGTCAGTGCCTGAGTTGGAAGTAGTGTCAGGGCATTAGGGACAGTGTCAGTGGCTGAGATGGGAGTAGTGTCAGGGTCTTAGTTAGGGAGAGTGTCAGTGCCTGAGTTGGGAATAGTCTCAGGGTCTTTTTTGGGGACAGCATCAGGGCATGAGTTAAAAGTAGTGTCAAGGCCTTAGTTAGGGAGAGTGTCAGTGCCTGTGTTGGGAGTAGTATCAGGCCCTTCGTTAGGGACAGTGTCAGGGTCTGAGGTAGAAGTAGTCTCAGGGCCTTAGTTAGGTAGCGTGTCAGTGCCTAAGTAAGTAGTAGTGTGAGGGCCTTAGTTAGGGACAGTGTCAATGCCTGTGTTGGGAGTAGGTCAGAGCCTTAGTTAGGGACAGCGTCAGTGCCTGCGTTGGGAGTAGTGTCAGGGCCTTACTTAGGGACAGTGTCAGTGCCTGAGTTAGGAGTAGTGTGATGGCCGTAGTTAGGGACACTCTCAGTGCCAGAGTTGGGGGTAGTGGCAGGCCTTTGTTAGGGACTGTGCCAGGGCCTGAGTTAAGAGTAGTGTCAAGTCCTTAGTTAGGGACAGTGTTAGTGCCTGAGTTGAGAGTAACGTCAAGGCCTTAGTTAGGGACAATGTCAGGGCCTAGTTTGGGAGTAGTGTCAGGGCCTTAGTTAGGGACAGTGCCAGTGCCTGAGTTGGGAGTACTGTCAGGGCGTATTTCGGGACAGTCTCAGTGCCTATGTTGGGATTAGTGTCACGGCCTTTGTTAGGAACAAAGTCAGTGCCTGAGTTGGGAGTTGTGTCAGGATATTAGTAAGGGACAGTGTCAGTGCCTGAGTTAGGAGAAGTGTCAGGGCTGTAGTTAGGGATAGTGTCAGTGCCTGAGTTGGAGGTAGTGTCAGGGCCTTAGGGACAATGTCAGTGGCTGAGATGGGAGTAGTGTCACGGTCTTAGTTATGGAGAGTGACAGCGCCTGAGTTGGGAATAGTGTCAGGGTCTTTGTTAGGGACAGTGTCTGGGTATTAGTTAAGAGTAGTGTCAAGGCCTTTGCTAGGGAGAGTGTCAGTGTCTGAGTTGGGAGGAGTGTCAGACCGTTAGTTAAGGGACAGCGTCAGTGTCTGAGTTAGGAATAGTGCCAGAGCCTAAGTTATGGACAGTGCCAGGGCCTGAGTTAGGAGTAGTCTGAGACCGGTAGTTAGTAACAGTGTAACGGCCTGAGTTGTTAGTAGTTTCAGGGCCTTAGTTAGCGAAAGTGTCAATGCCGGAATTGGGAGTAATGTCAGGGCTTACTTAGGGAGAGTGTCAGTGCCTGAGGTGGAAGTAGTATCAGGGCCTTAGTTAAGGACAGTGTCAGTGCCTGAGTTCGGAGTACTGTCAGGGCATATTTAGGGACAGTCTCAGTGCCTATTTTGAGAGTAGTGTCACGGCCTTAGTTAGTGACATTGTCAGTGCCTGAGTAAGGAGTAGTGTCCGGGCCTTAGTTAGGGACAGTGTCAGTTGCTTAGTTAGGAGTAGTGTCCGGGCCTAAGTTAGGGCCAGTGTCAGTGCCTGAGTCAGGAGTAGAGTCGGGGCCTAAGTTAGGGACAGTGTCATTGCTTGAGATAGGAGTAGTGTCAGGGCCTTAGTTAGGAGGAGCATCAGTGCCTTCGTTAGGTATTGTTTCAGCGCCTCAGTTAGGAATAGTTTCAGGGCCTTATTTAGGGACAGTGTTAGTGCCTGAGTTAGGAGTTGTGTCGGCCTTAGTTAGGGACCTTTTCAGGGCCTGAGTTAGGAGTAATGTCAGGGCCTTCCTTAAGTATTGTGTCAGCGCCTGAGTTAGGAATAGTGTCAGGGCCTTAGTTAGGGACATTGTCAGGGCCTAGTTTGGGAGTAGTGTCAGGGCCTTAGTTAGGGACAGTGCCAGTGCCTGAGTTGGGAGTACTGTCAGGGCGTATTTCGGGACAGTCTCAGTGCCTTTGTTGGGATTAGTGTCACGGCCTTTGTTAGGAACAAAGTCAGTGCCTGAGTTGGGAGTTGTGTCAGGATATTAGTAAGGGACAGTGTCAGTGCCTGAGTTAGGAGAAGTGTCAGGGCTGTAGTTAGGGATAGTGTCAGTGCCTGAGTTGGAGGTAGTGTCAGGGCCTTAGGGACAATGTCAGAGGCTGAGATGGGAGTAGTGTCACGGTCTTAGTTACGGAGAGTGACAGCGCCTGAGTTGGGAATAGTGTCAGGGTCTTTGTTAGGGACAGTGTCAGGGTATTAGTTAAGAGTAGTGTCAAGGCCTTTGTTAGGGAGAGTGTCAGTGTCTGAGTTGGGAGGAGTGTCAGACCCTTAGTTAAGGGACAGCGTCAGTGTCTGAGTTAGGAATAGTGCCAGAGCCTAAGTTATGGACAGTGCCAGGGCCTGAGTTAGGAGTAGTCTGAGACCGGTAGTTAGTAACAGTGTAACGGCCTGAGTTGTTAGTAGTTTCAGGGCCTTAGTTAGCGAAAGTGTCAATGCCGGAATTGGGAGTAATGTCAGGGCTTACTTAGGGAGAGTGTCAGTGCCTGACGTGGAAGTAGTATCAGGGCCTTAGTTAAGGACAGTGTCAGTGCCTGAGTTCGGAGTACTGTCAGGGCATATTTAGGGACAGTCTCAGTGCCTATTTTGAGAGTAGTGTCACGGCCTTAGTTAGTGACATTGTCAGTGCCTGAGTAAGGAGTAGTGTCCGGGCCTTAGTTAGGGACAGTGTCAGTTGCTTAGTTAGGAGTAGTATCCGGGCCTAAGTTAGGGCCAGTGTCAGTGCCTGAGTCAGGAGTAGAGTCGGGGCCTAAGTTAGGGACAGTGTCATTGCTTGAGATAGGAGTAGTGTCAGGGCCTTAGTTAGGAGGAGCATCAGTGCCTTCGTTAGGTATTGTTTCAGCGCCTCAGTTAGGAATAGTTTCAGGGCCTTATTTAGGGACAGTGTTAGTGCCTGAGTTAGGAGTTGTGTCGGCCTTAGTTAGGGACTTTTTCACGGCCTGAGTTAGGAGTAATGTCAGGGCCTTCCTTAAGTATTGTGTCAGCGCCTGAATTAGGAATAGTGTCAGGGCCTTAGTTAGGGACATTGTCAGGGCATGACTTAGGAGTTGTGTTAGGGCGTGAGCTATGAATAGTGTCAGGGCCTTAGTTAGTGACAGTGTCAGTGCTGAGTTTGGAGTAGTATCAGGGCCTTAGTTAGAGACAGTGTCAGGGCCTGAGTTAGGTGTATGTCAGGGCCTAGTTAGGGACAGTGTCAGTGCCTGATTTAGGAGTAGTGTCACAGGCTTTGTTAGGGACAGTGTCAGGGCCTGAGTTAGGAGTAGTGTCACAGCTTTAGTCAGGACCAGTGTCAGGGCCTTAGTTAAGTCCAACATCAGCGCCTATGCTAGGAATGAGATCAGGACCTGTGTTACAGGTGATGTCAGGGCCTTATTTAAGAACAGTGTCAGGGCCTGAGTCCTGACTGACTCCTTACTGTCCTCACTAAGGACTTTTGACACTACTGCTAATTCAGGCCCTGATAATGTCCCTAACTAAGGCCCTGACACTTTCCCTGGCTAAGGCCCTGAACTTCTCCTAAGTCAGGCCCTGATACTGTCCCTAACAATGGCCCTGACACTACACCTAACTGAGGCCCCGACATGATACCTAACAAAGGCTTTGTTGCTAGTCCAAACTAAAGCCCTAAAACTGGTCCTAAATAAGGCCTTGACACTAATCCTAACTCAGGCCCTAAAACTGTCCCTAACTAAGGCCCTGATAGTATGCCTAACTCAGGCCCTCATACGATTCCTAACAATGGCTCTGATGCTAGTCCAAACTAAGGCCCTGAAATTGGTCCTAAATAAGTCCTTGACACTAATCCTAACTCAGGCCCTAGCACTGTCCCTAACTAGGTCTCAGACAGTACACCTAAATCAGACCCTGACACAGTCCCTAAGCAAGGCCCTGACACTACTGCTAACTCAGTCCCTTACACTGTACCTAACAAAGTCTCTGATGCTAGGCCTAACTCAGGCCCTGAAACCGTCGGTAACTAAGGCCCTGCTGCCATCACTATCAAAAGTCCTGACATTATCCTGAGCTAATATCCTGACCTATGTCTTTCCAAGGTCCTGAAACTGTCCCAAAGTAAGCCCTGACGCTGTCCCTAAGTGAAGACCTGAGGCTGTCCCTAACTCAGGCCCTGAAGCTTTCCTTAACTGAAACCTTGAAGCTGTGACTAATTCAGGCCCTGATCATGTACCTAACGAAGACCTTAATGCTGATCCAGCAAAGACGCTGATGCTGCTCCAAAGTCATGCCCTGACAGTGTGCCCAGCTAAGGGCCTGATGCTAAGCCTCACTCAGGCCCTGTCGCTCTCCCTAAGTCAGGCCCTGACACTGTCACTAACGAAGGCCCTGACTCTACTCCTAATTCAGTCCCGTACATTGTATCTAACAAAGGCTCTGATGCTAGTCGTAACTCAGGGCCTGACACTGTCTCTAACTAAGGGCTGCTGCCATCAACATCTAAAGTCCTGACATTATCCGGAGCTAATAACCTGACCCATGTCTTACCAAGGTCCTGAAACTGTCCCACAGTAAACCCTGACGCTGTCCCTAAGTGAGGCCCTGAAGCTTTCCCTAACTAACTCAGGCCTTGATGCTGTGACTAACTCAGACCCTGATCATGTCTTTAACCAAGACCCTAAGGCTGATCCAACAGAGGCCCTGATGCTGCTCCTAAGTCATGCCCCGATAGTGTCCCCCACTAAGTGTCTGATGCTAGGCCTCACGCAGACCCTAACGCTCTCCCTAAGTCAGGCTCTGATGCTGTCCCTACCTGAAGCCCTAACACTGGTTCTGAATAAGGCCCTGAGAGTCTCCATAACAAAGGTCTTCACACTATCCTTAGGTCATTTCCTGACACTATCCCTAGATGTTAAACTGACACGGTCACTAGCTAATGTCCTGCCTCTTATGCTAACTGAAGCCCTTAGGCTGTGCCTACCTCAGGCACTGAATTTAGTCCCAAGACCATGAAACTGTCCCGAACTAAGGCCTAGATGCTCGCCCTACATCCAGTCCTGACACTGTCCCTAACTATGGCCCTAACACTATTGCTAACTGAGGATCTGACACTGGACCTATCAGAGGCCCGCTACTCCTAACTAACGCCTTGAAACTTTCCCTAACGTAGGCGCTGCTACCATCAATATCTAAAGTCCTGACATTATCCTGAGCTAATATCCTGACCCATGTCTTACCAAGGTCCTGAAACTCTCCCAAAGTTAGCCCTGACACTGTCCCTAAGTGAGGCCCTGAGGCTGTCCCTCACAGAGGTCCTGATAATGTCTTAAACTAAGACCCTAATGCTGACCCTACAGAGAACCTTATGCTGATCCTATGTCATGCCCTGACGCTGTCCGTAGCTGAGGCCCTGACTCGAGGCATCACTCAGGCCCTGTCGCTCTCCCTAAGTCAGGCTAAGATTCTGTCCCTACCTGAAGCCCTGACACTGGGCCTAACTTAGGCACTGATGCTCTAATTAGCTATGGTCTTGACACTATCCCTAGGTCATTTCCTGACACTCTCCCTAGATCTTAACCTAAACTTGTCTTTAGCTATTGTCGAACCTCTTATGCTAACTAAATCCCTGACGTTGTCTCTAACTAAGAGCCTGAAATTAGTCCTGAGGCCGTCAACCTGTCCCTAACTGAAGTTTGGAGGATCATCCTGAGGCGCTGACACTGTGCCTAACTAAAGCCCTGACACTACACCTAACTCAGTCCCTGACACTGTACTTTACAAGGGCTGTGATGCTAGTCCTAACTCAGACCCTGACACTGTCTCTAAGTAAGGCTCAGAATTTGCCCCTAATATAGGCCCTGCTGTCAGCAATAACGAAAAACTGGACACTAGCCTGAGTTAATATCCTGACATATTTCTAACCAAGGTCCTGACACTGTCCCTAAGAAAGCCCTATCACTGTCCCTAAGATAAGAACTGAGGCTGTCCCTAACTCAGGCCCTGAAGCTTTCCCTAACTGAGGCCTTCACGCTGTGACTGACTGAGGACCTGATGATATCTGTATCTAAGACGCTAAAGTCGATCCAACAGAGGAGCTGATGCTGTTCCTAAGTCATGCCCTGACATTGTCCTCATCTAAGGGCCTAACGCTAGGCCTCACTCAGGCCCTAACGCTCGCCCTAAGTCAGGCTCTGATGCTGTCCCTACCTGAAGCCCTGACACTGGTTCTAAATAAGGATCTGATACTCTCAGTAACTAAGGTTTTGACACTATGCTTAGGTCCTTTCCTGACACTATCCCTAGACCGTAACCTGACCCTGGCCCTAGCAAATGTCGTGCCTCTTATGCTAACTACAGCCCTGCTGCTGTCCTTAACTAAGGGCCTAAAATTACTCTCGAGGCTGTGACCCTGTCCGTACCTAAGGCCTCGATGTTCGTCCTAATTCAGGGCCTGACACTGTCCCTAACTAAGGCCCTGCTGCCGTCAATATCTAACGTCCTGACACTATCCTGAGCTAATTTCTTGACCCATCTCTTACCAAGGTCCTGAAACTGTCCCTAAGGAAGCCCTGATGCTGTCTCTAAGTGAGGCCTTGAGGCTGTCCCTAACAGAGGCCCTGATAATATCTGTAACATAGCCCCTGAGGCTGATCCTACCGTGGCTCTTATGCTGCTCTTAAGTCATGCCCTGACACTGTCTCTAGCTAAGGCCCTGACGCAAGGCCTCACTCAGGCCCTGTCCCACTCCCTAAGTCAGGCTCTGACGCTGTTCCTACCCGAAGCCCTGACACTCACTGCTCCTAAATTAGGTCCTGATGTGCTAAGTAACTAAGGTCTTGACACTATCCCTAGGTCATTTCCTGACACTCTCCCTAGACCTTAACCCAACCTTCTCTTTAGCTAATGTCGAGATGAGCTAAAGAGATTCTTTAGAACGAGATTCTTTCATCTTCTGAATATAGTTTTCTTCAAAACATAATTTTTATAGTGTTACTAACTTTAAACAAAATGTACTCAACTGCTGTGGAATTTTCCTTCATAGGAGCGTGCATGATTCACTTCTGCATCTGCTTGTGGTGGTGTTCAGGTTGCTTTCAGCTGTAGATCCCCTTATGGTAGCTAAATCCCTGATTCTGTCCCTAAATGAGGCCCTGAATTTAGGTCCGAGGCCGTGAACCTGTCCCTAACTGAGGCCTGGAGGCTCGTCCTAATGCAGGCCCTGACACTGTCCCTAACTAAGGCTCTGACACTACACCTAACTCAGTCACTGACACTGTACCTAACAAAGGCTCTGATGCTAGTCCTAACTTAGGCCCTGACACTGCCTCTAACTAAGGCCCTGCTGCCGTCAATATCTGAACACCTGATATTATCCTGAGCTAATAGCCTGACCCATGTCTTACCAAGGTCCTGAAACTTTCCCAAAGTAAGCCCTGACGCTGTCCCTAAGTGAGGCCTTGAGGCTATCCCTAACGGAGGCCCTGATAATAGCTTTAACCAAGACCCTAATGCTGATCCTACAGAGGCCTTTATGCTGCTCCTAAGTCATGCCCTGATACTGCCCCTTACTCAGGCCTTAAAGATAGGCCTCACTTCGGCCCTGTTGCTGTACCTTAGTTAGGCTCTGATGCTGTCCATACATCAAGCCCTGGCACTGGTCCTGATTAAGGTGCTCACGCTGCTGCTAACTAAGGCCCCGATGCTCTCAATAACTAAGGTCTTCTCGTTGTCCCTTGGTCATTTCCTTTCACTGTCTCTGGCCTGGAACCTGACTCTGTCCCGAGATAATCTCCTGCACCTTATGCTAACTGAAACCCTAATGCTCTCCCTAACTAAGGCCCTGACTACTCCTAACTAAGGCCATGACACTGAATCTAACAAAGGCCCGGAATCTGTCCTTAATATAGGCCCTGCTGCCAGCAATGACTAAAATCCTGACACTCTCCTGAGCTAATATCCTGACTCATTTCTAACCAAGGTCCTGACACTGTCCCTAAGAAAGCCCTGTCGCTGTCTTTAAGTGAAGACATGAGGCTGTCTGTAACTCAGACCCTGAAGCTTTCCCTAACTGAGGCCTTGACGCTGTGACTAACTAGGGCTCCGGTCATGTCTTTAACTAAGAACCTAAAGCTGATCCAACAAAGGCACTGATGCTGCTCCTAAGTCATTCCCTGACAGTGTCCCCAGCTAAGGGCCTGACATTAGGCTTCACTCAGGCCCTGTCGCTCTCCCTAAGTCAGGCCCTGATGCTGTCCCGACCTGAAGCCCTAACACTGCTTCTGAATAAGTCCCTGAGAGTCTCAGTAACAAAGGTCTTCACACTATCCTTAGGTCATTTCCTGACACGATTCCAAGCCTTTACCCTAACCCTGTCCCGAGCTAATGTCCTACCTCTTATGCTAACTAAAGACCTTATGCTGTGCCTAATTCAGGCACTGAATTTAGTCCCAAGGCCGCTAGACTGTCCCTAACTCGGCTCGATGCCCTTATTGTCACAATGTTCCATGACCACTGTCATCACAATGCTCCACGCCCTTGTCATCACAATGTTCCATAACCCCTGTCATCACAATGCTCCATGACTTTGTCATCGCAATGCTCCATGACTTTGTCATCGCAATGCTCCATGATTTTGTCATCGCAATGCTCCATGCCATTGTCATCACAATGCTCCATGCCCTTTTCATCACAATGCTCCATGACCCCTGTCATCCCAATGCTCCATGAGCCTTGTCTAAAATGCTACATGCCTGTGAAATCACAAAGCTCCATGCCCCCTGTCATCACAAGTCTCCATGACTCTTGTCATCACAATGCTTCATGTCCCCTGTCATTCAAAATGCCATATGACCACTATCATCAAAATGTTCCATGGCCCTTGTCATCACAATGCCCCGTGACCCCTGTCATCACAATGTTCCAGGCCCCCTGTCATCACAATGAGCCATGATCCCTTTCATCACAATGCTCCATGTCCGTTTTCAGCACAATGCTCCATGACCCCTGTCATCACAATGTTCCCTGGCCTTTGTCATCACAATTCTCCATGGCCCCTGTAATCACAGTGCTCCATGACAACGTTCATCACATTGCTCCATGACCACTGTCATCATAATGCCACATGAGACCTGTCATCACAATGCTCCATGGCCCTTGTCATCACAATGCTCCATGATCCTTGTAATCCAAATGCTCCTTGACCCTTTCATCACAATGTTACAGTACCCCTTTCTTCACAATGCTCCATGCCGCTGGTCACCACAATGCTCCATGACCTCTGTCATCACAATGCTCCATGTCCCTTGTCATTAAAATGCTCTATGGCCCCTGTCATCACAATGCTGCATCATCCTTATAATCTCAATGCCCCATGGTCCTCGTCATCACAAATCTCCACTCATTTGTCATCACAATGCTCCATGACCCCTGTCATCCCAATGCTCCATAGCACTTTTCATCACAATGCTACATGACCACTTTTATCACAAAGTTCCATGACCACTTTAATCACAATGCTCCATGACCACTTTCATCACAATGCCCCATGACCCCTGTCATCAAAATGCTCCATGGCCCTTGTCATCACAATGCTCCATGGCGCTTGTCATCACAATGATCCAGAGCCTTAGTGCTTGAGTTGGGAGTAGTATCATTGCCTCAGTTAGGGACACTGTCATTGCCTGAAATGGGAGTAGTGTCAGAGCCTTAGTTAGGGACAGAGCCAGGGCGAGTTGGGAGTAGTGCCAGTGCCTTAGTTAGGGACAGCGCCAGTGCTTGCATTGGGAGTAGTGTCAGGGCCATAGTTAGGGACAGTGTCAGTGGCTGAGATGGGAATAGTGTCAGGGCCTTAGTTACGGACATTGTCAGTGCCTAAGTTGGGATTTTCTTCAGGGTCTTTATTATGGACAGTGTCAGGGCCTGAGTTAACAGTAGTGTCAAGGCCTTAATTTGGAAGAGTGTCAGTGTCTCAGTTTGGAGTAGTGTCAGACCCTTAGTTAGGAAGAGCGTCAGTGCCTGAGTTGGGAATAGTGACATGGCCTAAGTTATGGACAGTGTCAGGGTCTGAGTTAGGAATCGTCTCAGGACCTTAGTTAGGGACAGTGTCAGTGATTGTGTTAGGAATAGTGTCAGGGCCTAAGTTAGGAGTAGTCTGAGACTGGTAGTAAGGAACAGTGTCAGGGCCTGAGTTGTGAGTAGTTACAGGGCCTTAGTTAGAGAAAGTGTCAGTGCCAGAGTTGGGAGTTATGTCAGGGCCTTAATTAGGGACAGTGTCAGTGCCTGAGTTGGGAGTAGTGTCAGGGCCTAGTTAGGGACAGTGTCAGTGCCTGAGTTGGAAGTAGTGTCAGGGCATTAGGGACAGTGTCAGTGGCTGAGATGGGAGTAGTGTCAGGGTCTTAGTTAGGGAGAGTGTCAGTACCTGAGTTGGGAATAGTCTCAGGGTCTTTTTTGGGGACAGCATCAGGGCATGAGTTAAAAGTAGTGTCAAGGCCTTAGTTAGGGAGAGTGTCAGTGCCTGTGTTGGGAGTAGTATCAGGCCCTTCGTTAGGGACAGTGTCAGGGTCTGAGGTAGAAGTAGTCTCAGGGCCTTAGTTAGGTAGCGTGTCAGTGCCTAAGTAAGTAGTAGTGTGAGGGCCTTAGTTAGGGACAGTGTCAATGCCTGTGTTGGGAGTAGGTCAGAGCCTTAGTTAGGGACAGCGTCAGTGCCTGCGTTGGGAGTAGTGTCAGGGCCTTACTTAGGGACAGTGTCAGTGCCTGAGTTAGGAGTAGTGTGATGGCCGTAGTTAGGGACACTCTCAGTGCCAGAGTTGGGGGTAGTGGCAGGCCTTTGTTAGGGACTGTGCCAGGGCCTGAGTTAAGAGTAGTGTCAAGTCCTTAGTTAGGGACAGTGTTAGTGCCTGAGTTGAGAGTAACGTCAAGGCCTTAGTTAGGGACAATGTCAGGGCCTAGTTTGGGAGTAGTGTCAGGGCCTTAGTTAGGGACAGTGTCAGTGCCTGAGTTGGGAGTACTGTCAGGGCGTATTTCGGGACAGTCTCAGTGCCTATGTTGGGATTAGTGTCACGGCCTTTGTTAGGAACAAAGTCAGTGCCTGAGTTGGGAGTTGTGTCAGGATATTAGTAAGGGACAGTGTCAGTGCCTGAGTTAGGAGAAGTGTCAGGGCTGTAGTTAGGGATAGTGTCAGTGCCTGAGTTGGAGGTAGTGTCAGGGCCTTAGGGACAATGTCAGAGGCTGAGATGGGAGTAGTGTCACGGTCTTAGTTATGGAGAGTGACAGCGCCTGAGTTGGGAATAGTGTCAGGGTCTTTGTTAGGGACAGTGTCTGGGTATTAGTTAAGAGTAGTGTCAAGGCCTTTGTTAGGGAGAGTGTCAGTGTCTGAGTTGGGAGGAGTGTCAGACCGTTAGTTAAGGGACAGCGTCAGTGTCTGAGTTAGGAATAGTGCCAGAGCCTAAGTTATGGACAGTGCCAGGGCCTGAGTTAGGAGTAGTCTGAGACCGGTAGTTAGTAACAGTGTAACGGCCTGAGTTGTTAGTAGTTTCAGGGCCTTAGTTAGCGAAAGTGTCAATGCCGGAATTGGGAGTAATGTCAGGGCTTACTTAGGGAGAGTGTCAGTGCCTGAGGTGGAAGTAGTATCAGGGCCTTAGTTAAGGACAGTGTCAGTGCCTGAGTTCGGAGTACTGTCAGGGCATATTTAGGGACAGTCTCAGTGCCTATTTTGAGAGTAGTGTCACGGCCTTAGTTAGTGACATTGTCAGTGCCTGAGTAAGGAGTAGTGTCCGGGCCTTAGTTAGGGACAGTGTCAGTTGCTTAGTTAGGAGTAGTGTCCGGGCCTAAGTTAGGGCCAGTGTCAGTGCCTGAGTCAGGAGTAGAGTCGGGGCCTAAGTTAGGGACAGTGTCATTGCTTGAGATAGGAGTAGTGTCAGGGCCTTAGTTAGGAGGAGCATCAGTGCCTTCGTTAGGTATTGTTTCAGCGCCTCAGTTAGGAATAGTTTCAGGGCCTTATTTAGGGACAGTGTTAGTGCCTGAGTTAGGAGTTGTGTCGGCCTTAGTTAGGGACCTTTTCAGGGCCTGAGTTAGGAGTAATGTCAGGGCCTTCCTTAAGTATTGTGTCAGCGCCTGAGTTAGGAATAGTGTCAGGGCCTTAGTTAGGGACATTGTCAGGGCCTAGTTTGGGAGTAGTGTCAGGGCCTTAGTTAGGGACAGTGCCAGTGCCTGAGTTGGGAGTACTGTCAGGGCGTATTTCGGGACAGTCTCAGTGCCTTTGTTGGGATTAGTGTCACGGCCTTTGTTAGGAACAAAGTCAGTGCCTGAGTTGGGAGTTGTGTCAGGATATTAGTAAGGGACAGTGTCAGTGCCTGAGTTAGGAGAAGTGTCAGGGCTGTAGTTAGGGATAGTGTCAGTGCCTGAGTTGGAGGTAGTGTCAGGGCCTTAGGGACAATGTCAGAGGCTGAGATGGGAGTAGTGTCACGGTCTTAGTTACGGAGAGTGACAGCGCCTGAGTTGGGAATAGTGTCAGGGTCTTTGTTAGGGACAGTGTCAGGGTATTAGTTAAGAGTAGTGTCAAGGCCTTTGTTAGGGAGAGTGTCAGTGTCTGAGTTGGGAGGAGTGTCAGACCCTTAGTTAAGGGACAGCGTCAGTGTCTGAGTTAGGAATAGTGCCAGAGCCTAAGTTATGGACAGTGCCAGGGCCTGAGTTAGGAGTAGTCTGAGACCGGTAGTTAGTAACAGTGTAACGGCCTGAGTTGTTAGTAGTTTCAGGGCCTTAGTTAGCGAAAGTGTCAATGCCGGAATTGGGAGTAATGTCAGGGCTTACTTAGGGAGAGTGTCAGTGCCTGACGTGGAAGTAGTATCAGGGCCTTAGTTAAGGACAGTGTCAGTGCCTGAGTTCGGAGTACTGTCAGGGCATATTTAGGGACAGTCTCAGTGCCTATTTTGAGAGTAGTGTCACGGCCTTAGTTAGTGACATTGTCAGTGCCTGAGTAAGGAGTAGTGTCCGGGCCTTAGTTAGGGACAGTGTCAGTTGCTTAGTTAGGAGTAGTATCCGGGCCTAAGTTAGGGCCAGTGTCAGTGCCTGAGTCAGGAGTAGAGTCGGGGCCTAAGTTAGGGACAGTGTCATTGCTTGAGATAGTAGTGTCAGGGCCTTAGTTAGGAGGAGCATCAGTGCCTTCGTTAGGTATTGTTTCAGCGCCTCAGTTAGGAATAGTTTCAGGGCCTTATTTAGGGACAGTGTTAGTGCCTGAGTTAGGAGTTGTGTCGGCCTTAGTTAAGGACTTTTTCACAGCCTGAGTTAGGAGTAATGTCAGGGCCTTCCTTAAGTATTGTGTCAGCGCCTGAATTAGGAATAGTGTCAGGGCCTTAGTTAGGGACATTGTCAGGGCATGACTTAGGAGTTGTGTTAGGGCGTGAGCTATGAATAGTGTCAGGGCCTTAGTTAGTGACAGTGTCAGTGCTGAGTTTGGAGTAGTATCAGGGCCTTAGTTAGAGACAGTGTCAGGGCCTGAGTTAGGTGTATGTCAGGGCCTAGTTAGGGACAGTGTCAGTGCCTGATTTAGGAGTAGTGTCACAGGCTTTGTTAGGGACAGTGTCAGGGCCTGAGTTAGGAGTAGTGTCACAGCTTTAGTCAGGACCAGTGTCACGGCCTTAGTTAAGTCCAACATCAGCGCCTATGATAGGAATGAGATCAGGACCTGTGTTACAGGTGATGTCAGGGCCTTATTTAAGAACAGTGTCAGGGCCTGAGTCCTGACTGACTCCTTACTGTCCTCACTAAGGACTTTTGACACTACTGCTAATTCAGGCCCTGATAATGTCCCTAACTAAGGCCCTGACACTTTCCCTGGCTAAGGCCCTGAACTTCTCCTAAGTCAGGCCCTGATACTGTCCCTAACAATGGCCCTGACACTACACCTAACTGAGGCCCCGACATGATACCTAACAAAGGCTTTGTTGCTAGTCCAAACTAAAGCCCTAAAACTGGTCCTAAATAAGGCCTTGACACTAATCCTAACTCAGGCCCTAAAACTGTCCCTAACTAAGGCCCTGATAGTATGCCTAACTCAGGCCCTCATACGATTCCTAACAATGGCTCTGATGCTAGTCCAAACTAAGGCCCTGAAATTGGTCCTAAATAAGTCCTTGACACTAATCCTAACTCAGGCCCTAGCACTGTCCCTAACTAGGTCTCAGACAGTACACCTAAATCAGACCCTGACACAGTCCCTAAGCAAGGCCCTGACACTACTGCTAACTCAGTCCCTTACACTGTACCTAACAAAGTCTCTGATGCTAGGCCTAACTCAGGCCCTGAAACCGTCGGTAACTAAGGCCCTGCTGCCATCACTATCAAAAGTCCTGACATTATCCTGAGCTAATATCCTGACCTATGTCTTTCCAAGGTCCTGAAACTGTCCCAAAGTAAGCCCTGACGCTGTCCCTAAGTGAAGACCTGAGGCTGTCCCTAACTCAGGCCCTGAAGCTTTCCTTAACTGAAACCTTGAAGCTGTGACTAATTCAGGCCCTGATCATGTACCTAACGAAGACCTTAATGCTGATCCAGCAAAGACGCTGATGCTGCTCCAAAGTCATGCCCTGACAGTGTGCCCAGCTAAGGGCCTGATGCTAAGCCTCACTCAGGCCCTGTCGCTCTCCCTAAGTCAGGCCCTGACACTGTCACTAACGAAGGCCCTGACTCTACTCCTAATTCAGTCCCGTACATTGTATCTAACAAAGGCTCTGATGCTAGTCGTAACTCAGGGCCTGACACTCTCTCTAACTAAGGGCTGCTGCCATCAACATCTAAAGTCCTGACATTATCCGGAGCTAATAACCTGACCCATGTCTTACCAAGGTCCTGAAACTGTCCCACAGTAAACCCTGACGCTGTCCCTAAGTGAGGCCCTGAAGCTTTCCCTAACTAACTCAGGCCTTGATGCTGTGACTAACTCAGACCCTGATCATGTCTTTAACCAAGACCCTAAGGCTGATCCAACAGAGGCCCTGATGCTGTTCCTAAGTCATGCCCCGATAGTGTCCCCCACTAAGTGTCTGATGCTAGGCCTCACGCAGACCCTAACGCTCTCCCTAAGTCAGGCTCTGATGCTGTCCCTACCTGAAGCCCTAACACTGGTTCTGAATAAGGCCCTGAGAGTCTCCATAACAAAGGTCTTCACACTATCCTTAGGTCATTTCCTGACACTATCCCTAGATGTTAAACTGACACGGTCACTAGCTAATGTCCTGCCTCTTATGCTAACTGAAGCCCTTAGGCTGTGCCTACCTCAGGCACTGAATTTAGACCCAAGACCATGAAACTGTCCCGAACTAAGGCCTAGATGCTCGCCCTACATCCAGTCCTGACACTGTCCCTAACTATGGCCCTAACACTATTGCTAACTGAGGATCTGACACTGGACCTATCAGAGGCCCGCTACTCCTAACTAACGCCTTGAAACTTTCCCTAACGTAGGCGCTGCTACCATCAATATCTAAAGTCCTGACATTATCCTGAGCTAATATCCTGACCCATGTCTTACCAAGGTCCTGAAACTCTCCCAAAGTTAGCCCTGACACTGTCCCTAAGTGAGGCCCTGAGGCTGTCCCTCACAGAGGTCCTGATAATGTCTTAAACTAAGACCCTAATGCTGACCCTACAGAGAACCTTATGCTGATCCTATGTCATGCCCTGACGCTGTCCGTAGCTAAGGCCCTGACTCGAGGCATCACTCAGGCCCTGTCGCTCTCCCTAAGTCAGGCTAAGATTCTATCCCTACCTGAAGCCCTGACACTGGGCCTAACTTAGGCACTGATGCTCTAATTAGCTATGGTCTTGACACTATCCCTAGGTCATTTCCTGACACTCTCCCTAGATCTTAACCTAAACTTGTCTTTAGCTATTGTCGAACCTCTTATGCTAACTAAATCCCTGACGTTGTCTCTAACTAAGAGCCTGAAATTAGTCCTGAGGCCGTCAACCTGTCCCTAACTGAAGTTTGGAGGATCATCCTAACTGAGGCGCTGACACTGTCCCTAACTAAAGCCCTGACACTACACCTAACTCAGTCCCTGACACTGTACTTTACAAGGGCTGTGATGCTAGTCCTAACTCAGGCCCTGACACTGTCTCTAAGTAAGGCTCAGAATTTGCCCCTAATATAGGCCCTGCTGTCAGCAATAACGAAAAACTGGACACTAGCCTGAGTTAATATCCTGACATATTTCTAACCAAGGTCCTGACACTGTCCCTAAGAAAGCCCTGTCGCTGTCCCTCTGTTACAAACTGAGGCTGTCCCTAACTCAGGCCCTGAAGCTTTCCCTAACTGAGGCCTTCACGCTGTGACTAACTGAGGACCTGATGATGTCTGTATCTAAGACGCTAAAGTCGATCCAACAGAGGAGCTGATGCTGTTCCTAAGTCATGCCCTGACATTGTCCTCATCTAAGGGCCTGACGCTAGGCCTCACTCAGGCCCTGTCGCTCTCCCTAAGTCAGGCTCTGATGCTGTCCCTACCTGAAGCCCTGACACTGGTTCTAAATAAGGATCTGATACTCTCAGTAACTAAGGTTTTGACACTATGCTTAGGTCCTTTCCTGACACTATCCCTAGAGCGTAACCTGACCCTGGCCCTAGCAAATGTCGTGCCTCTTATGCTAACTACAGCCCTGCTGCTGTCCTTACCTAAGGGCCTAAAATTACTCTCGAGGCTGTGACCTTGTCCGTACCTAAGGCCTCGATGTTCGTCCTAATTCAGGGCCTGACACTGTCCCTAACTAAGGCCCTGCTGCCGTCAATATCTAACGTCCTGACACTATCCTGAGCTAATTTCTTGACCCATCTCTTACCAAGGTCCTGAAACTGTCCCTAAGGAAGCCCTGATGCTGTCTCTAAGTGAGGCCTTGAGGCTGTCCCTAACAGAGGCCCTGATAATATCTGTAACATAGCCCCTGAGGCTGATCCTACCGTGGCTCTTATGCTGCTCCTAAGTCATGCCCTGACACTGTCTCTAGCTAAGGCCCTGACGCTAGGCCTCACTCAGGCCCTGTCCCACTCCCTAAGTCAGGCTCTGACGCTGTTCCTACCCGAAGCCCTGACACTCAACTGCTCCTAAATTAGGTCCTGATGTGCTAAGTAACTAAGGTCTTGACACTATCCCTAGGTCATTTCCTGACACTCTCCCTAGACCTTAACCCAACCTTCTCTTTAGCTAATGTCGAGATGAACAAAAGAGATTCTTTAGAACGGGATTCTTTCATCTTCTGAATATAGTTTTCTTCAAAACATAATTTTTATAGTGTTACTAACTTTAAACAAAATGTACTCAACTGCTGTGGAATATTCCTTCATAGGAGCGTGCATGGTTCACTTGTGCATCTGCTTGTGGTGGTGTTCAGGTTGCTTTCAGCTGTAGATCCCCTTATGCTAGCTAAATCCCTGATTCTGTCCCTAAATGAGGCCCTGAATTTAGGTCCGAGGCCGTGAACCTGTCCCTAACTGAGGCCTGGAGGCTCGTCCTAATGCAGGCCCTGACACTGTCCCTAACTAAGGCTCTGACACTACACCTAACTCAGTCACTGACACTGTACCTAACAAAGGCTCTGATGCTAGTCCTAACTTAGGCGCTGACACTGCCTCTAACTAAGGCCCTGCTGCCGTCAATATCTGAACACCTGATATTATCCTGAGCTAATAGCCTGACCCATGTCTTACCAAGGTCCTGAAACTTTCCCAAAGTAAGCCCTGACGCTGTCCCTAAGTGAGGCCTTGAGGCTATCCCTAACGGAGGCCCTGATAATAGCTTTAACCAAGACCCTAATGCTGATCCTACAGAGGCCTTTATGCTGCTCCTAAGTCATGCCCTGATACTGTCCCTTACTCAGGCCCTAAAGATAGGCCTCACTTCGGCCCTGTTGCTGTACCTTAGTTAGGCTCTGATGCTGTCCATACATCAAGCCCTGGCACTGGTCCTGATTAAGGTGCTCACGCTGCTGCTAACTAAGGCCCTGATGCTCTCAATAACTAAGGTCTTCTCGTTATCCCTTGGTCATTTCCTTTCACTGTCTCTGGCCTGGAACCTGACTCTGTCCCGAGATAATCTCCTGCACCTTATGCTAACTGAAACCCTAATGCTCTCCCTAACTAAGGCCCTGACTACTCCTAACTAAGGCCATGACACTGAATCTAACAAAGGCCCGGAATCTGTCCTTAATATAGGCCCTGCTGCCAGCAATGACTAAAATCCTGACACTCTCCTGAGCTAATATCCTGACTCATTTCTAACCAAGGCCCTGACACTGTCCCTAAGAAAGCCCTGTCGCTGTCTTTAAGTGAAGACATGAGGCTGTCTGTAACTCAGACCCTGAAGCTTTCCCTAACTGAGGCCTTGACGCTGTGACTAACTAGGGCTCCGGTCATGTCTTTAACTAAGAACCTAAAGCTGATCCAACAAAGGCACTGATGCTGCTCCTAAGTCATTCCCTGACAGTGTCCCCAGCTAAGGGCCTGACATTAGGCTTCACTCAGGCCCTGTCGCTCTCCCTAAGTCAGGCCCTGATGCTGTCCCGACCTGAAGCCCTAACACTGCTTCTGAATAAGTCCCTGAGAGTCTCAGTAACAAAGGTCTTCACACTATCCTTAGGTCATTTCCTGACACGATTCCAAGCCTTTACCCTAACCCTGTCCCGAGCTAATGTCCTACCTCTTATGCTAACTAAAGACCTTATGCTGTGCCTAATTCAGGCACTGAATTTAGTCCCAAGGCCGCTAGACTGTCCCTAACTCGGCTCGATGCCCTTATCGTCACAATGTTCCATGACCACTGTCATCACAATGCTCCACGCCCTTGTCATCACAATGCTCCATAACCCCTGTCATCACAATGCTCCATGATTTTGTCATCGCAAGGCTCCATGACTTTGTCATCGCAATGCTCCATGCCATTGTCATCACAATGCTCCATGCCCTTATCATCACAATGCTCCATGACCCCTGTCATCCCAATGCTCCATGAGCCTTGTCTAAAATGCTACATGCCTGTGAAATCACAAAGCTCCATGCCCCCTGTCATCACAAGTCTCCATGACTCTTGTCATCACAATGCTTCATGGCCCCTGTCATTCAAAATGCCATATGACCACTATCATCAAAATGTTCCATGGCCCTTGTCATCACAATGCCCCGTGACCCCTGTCATCACAATGTTCCAGGCCCCCTGTCATCACAATGAGCCATGACCCCTTTCATCACAATGCTCCAGGTCCGTTTTCAGCACAATGCTCCATGACCCCTGTCATCACAATGTTCCCTGGCCTTTGTCATCACAATTCTCCATGGCCCCTGTAATCACAGTGCTCCATGACAACGTTCATCACATTGCTCCATGACCACTGTCATCATAATGCCACATGAGACCTGTCATCACAATGCTCCATGGCCCTTGTCATCACAATGCTCCATGATCCTTGTAATCCAAATGCTCCTTGACCCTTTCATCACAATGTTACAGTACCCCTTTCTTCACAATGCTCCATGCCGCTGGTCACCACAATGCTCCATGACCTCTGTCATCACAATGCTCCATGTCCCTTGTCATTAAAATGCTCCATGGTCCCTGTCATCACAATGCTGCATCATCCTTATAATCTCAATGCCCCATGGTCCTCGTCATCACAAATCTCCACTCATTTGTCATCACAATGCTCCATGACCCCTGTCATCCCAATGCTCCATAGCACTTTTCATCACAATGCTACATGACCACTTTTATCACAATGTTCCATGACCACTTTAATCACAATGCTCCATGACCACTTTCATCACAATGCCCCATGACCCCTGTCATCAAAATGCTCCATGGCCCTTGTCACCACAATGCTCCAGGACCCGTCATCACAATTCTCCATGGCCCTTGTCATCACAATGCTCCATGGCGCTTGTCATCACAATGATCCAGAGCCTTAGTGCTTGAGTTGGGAGTAGTATCATTGCCTCAGTTAGGGACACTGTCATTGCCTGAAATGGGAGTAGTGTCAGAGCCTTAGTTAGGGACAGAGCCAGGGCGAGTTGGGAGTAGTGCCAGTGCCTTAGTTAGGGACAGCGCCAGTGCTTGCATTGGGAGTAGTGTCAGGGCCATAGTTAGGGACAGTGTCAGTGGCTGAGATGGGAATAGTGTCAGGGCCTTAGTTACGGACATTGTCAGTGCCTAAGTTGGGATTTTCTTCAGGGTCTTTATTATGGACAGTGTCAGGGCCTGAGTTAACAGTAGTGTCAAGGCCTTAATTTGGAAGAGTGTCAGTGTCTCAGTTTGGAGTAGTGTCAGACCCTTAGTTAGGAAGAGCGTCAGTGCCTGAGTTGGGAATAGTGACATGGCCTAAGTTATGGACAGTGTCAGGGTCTGAGTTAGGAATCGTCTCAGGACCTTAGTTAGGGACAGTGTCAGTGATTGTGTTAGGAATAGTGTCAGGGCCTAAGTTAGGAGTAGTCTGAGACTGGTAGTTAGGAACAGTGTCAGGGCCTGAGTTGTGAGTAGTTACAGGGCCTAAGTTAGAGAAAGTGTCAGTGCCAGAGTTGGGAGTTATGTCAGGGCCTTAATTAGGGACAGTGTCAGTGCCTGAGTTGGGAGTAGTGTCAGGGCCTAGTTAGGGACAGTGTCAGTGCCTGAGTTGGAAGTAGTGTCAGGGCATTAGGGACAGTGTCAGTGGCTGAGATGGGAGTAGTGTCAGGGTCTTAATTAGGGAGAGTGTCAGTGCCTGAGTTGGGAATAGTCTCAGGGTCTTTTTTGGGGACAGCATCCGGGCATGAGTTAAAAGTAGTGTCAAGGCCTTAGTTAGGGAGAGTGTCAGTGCCTGTGTTGGGAGTAGTATCAGGCCCTTCGTTAGGGACAGTGTCAGGGTCTGAGGTAGAAGTAGTCTCAGGGCCTTAGTTAGGTAGCGTGTCAGTGCCTAAGTAAGTAGTAGTGTGAGGGCCTTAGTTAGGGACAGTGTCAATGCCTGTGTTGGGAGTAGTGTCAGAGCCTTAGTTAGGGACAGCGTCAGTGCCTGCGTTGGGAGTAGTGTCAGGGCCTTACTTAGGGACAGCGTCAGTGCCTGAGTTAGGAGTAGTGTGATGGCCGTAGTTAGGGACACTCTCAGTGCCAGAGTTGGGGGTAGTGGCAGGCCTTTGTTAGGGACTGTGCCAGGGCCTGAGTTAAGAGTAGTGTCAAGTCCTTAGTTAGGGACAGTGTTAGTGCCTGAGTTGAGAGTAACGTCAAGGCCTTAGTTAGGGACAATGTCAGGGCCTAGTTTGGGAGTAGTGTCAGGGCCTTAGTTAGGGACAGTGTCAGTGCCTGAGTTGGGAGTACTGTCAGGGCGTATTTCGGGACAGTCTCAGTGCCTATGTTGGGATTAGTGTCACGGCCTTTGTTAGGAACAAAGTCAGTGCCTGAGTTGGGAGTTGTGTCAGGATATTAGTAAGGGACAGTGTCAGTGCCTGAGTTAGGAGAAGTGTCAGGGCTGTAGTTAGGGATAGTGTCAGTGCCTGAGTTGGAGGTAGTGTCAGGGCTTTAGGGACAATGTCAGAGGCTGAGATGGGAGTAGTGTCACGGTCTTAGTTACGGAGAGTGACAGCGCCTGAGTTGGGAATAGTGTCAGGGTCTTTGTTAGGGACAGTGTCAGGGTATTAGTTAAGAGTAGTGTCAAGGCCTTTGTTAGGGAGAGTGTCAGTGTCTGAGTTGGGAGGAGTGTCAGACCCTTAGTTAAGGGACAGCGTCAGTGTCTGAGTTAGGAATAGTGCCAGAGCCTAAGTTATGGACAGTGCCAGGGCCTGAGTTAGGAGTAGTCTGAGACCGGTAGTTAGTAACAGTGTAACGGCCTGAGTTGTTAGTAGTTTCAGGGCCTTAGTTAGCGAAAGTGTCAATGCCGGAATTGGGAGTAATGTCAGGGCTTACTTAGGGAGAGTGTCAGTGCCTGAGGTGGAAGTAGTATCAGGGCCTTAGTTAAGGACAGTGTCAGTGCCTGAGTTCGGAGTACTGTCAGGGCATATTTAGGGACAGTCTCAGTGCCTATTTTGGGAGTAGTGTCACGGCCTTAGTTAGTGACATTGTCAGTGCCTGAGTAAGGAGTAGTGTCCGGGCCTTAGTTAGGGACAGTGTCAGTGCCTGAGTCATGAGTAGAGTCGGGGCCTAAGTTAGGGACAGTGTCATTGCTTGAGATAGGAGTAGTGTCAGGGCCTTAGTTAGGAGGAGCATCAGTGCCTTCGTTAGGTATTGTATCAGCGCCTCAGTTAGGAATAGTTTCAGGGCCTTATTTAGGGACAGTGTTAGTGCCTGAGTTAGGAGTTGTGTCGGCCTTAGTTAGGGACCTTTTCAGGACCTGGGTTAGGAGTAATGTCAGGGCCTTCCTTAAGTATTGTGTCAGCGCCTGAGTTAGGAATAGTGTCAGGGCCTTAGTTAGGGACATTGTCAGGGCATGACTTAGGAGTTGTGTTAGGGCGTGAGCTATGAATAGTGTCAGGGCCTTAGTTAGTGACAGTGTCAGTGCTGAGTTTGGAGTAGTATCAGGGCCTTAGTTAGAGACAGTGTCAGGGCCTGAGTTAGGTGTATGTCAGGGCCTAGTTAGGGACAGTGTCAGTGCCTGATTTAGGAGTAGTGTCACAGGCTTTGTTAGGGACAGTGTCAGGGCCTGAGTTAGGAGTAGTGTCACAGCTTTAGTTAGGACCAGTGTCAGGGCCTTAGTTAAGTCCAACATCAGCGCCTATGATAGGAATGAGATCAGGACCTGTGTTACAGGTGATGTCAGGGCCTTATTTAAGAACAGTGTCAGGGCCTGAGTCCTGACTGACTCCTTACTGTCCTCACTAAGGACTTTTGACACTACTGCTAATTCAGGCCCTGATAATGTCCCTAACTAAGGCCCTGACACTTTCCCTGGCTAAGGCCCTGAACTTCTCCTAAGTCAGGCCCTGATACTGTCCCTAACAATGGCCCTGACACTACACCTAACTGAGGCCCCGACATGATACCTAACAAAGGCTTTGTTGCTAGTCCAAACTAAAGCCCTAAAACTGGTCCTAAATAAGGCCTTGACACTAATCCTAACTCAGGCCCTAGCACTGTCCCTAACTAGGTCTCAGACATTACACCTAAATCAGACCCTGACACAGTCCCTAAGTAAGGCCCTGATACTACTGCTAACTCAGTCCCTTACACTATACCTAACAAAGTCTCTGATGCTAGGCCTAACTCAGGCCCTGAAACCGTCTGTAACTAAGGCCCTGCTGCCATCACTATCAAAAGTCCTGACATTATCCTGAGCTAATATCCTGACCTATTTCTTTCCAAGGTCCTGAAACTGTCCCAAAGTAAGCCCTGACGCTGTCCCTAAGTGAAGACCTGAGGCTGTCCCTAACTCAGGCCCTGAAGCTTTCCTTAACTGAAACCTTGAAGCTGTGACTAATTCAGGCCCTGATCATGTACCTAACGAAGACCTTAATGCTGATCCAGCAAAGACGCTGATGCTGCTCCAAAGTCATGCCCTGACAGTGTGCCCAGCTAAGGGCCTGATGCTAAGCCTCACTCAGGCCCTGTCGCTCTCCCTAAGTCAGGCCCTGACACTGTCACTAACGAAGGCCCTGACTCTACTCCTAATTCAGTCCCGTACATTGTATCTAACAAAGGCTCTGATGCTAGTCGTAACTCAGGGCCTGACACTGTCTCTAACTAAGGGCTGCTGCCCTCAACATCTAAAGTCCTGACATTATCCGGAGCTAATAACCTGACCCATGTCTTACCAAGGTCCTGAAACTGTCCCACAGTAAACCCTGACGCTGTCCCTAAGTGAGGCCCTGAAGCTTTCCCTAACTAACTCAGGCCTTGATGCTGTGACTAACTCAGACCCTGATCATGTCTTTAACCAAGACCCTAAGGCTGATCCAACAGAGGCCCTGATGCTGCTCCTAAGTCATGCCCCGATAGTGTCCCCCACTAAGTGTCTGATGCTAGGCCTCACGCAGACCCTAACGCTCTCCCTAAGTCAGGCTCTGATGCTGTCCCTACCTGAAGCCCTAACACTGGTTCTGAATAAGGCCCTGAGAGTCTCCATAACAAAGGTCTTCACACTATCCTTAGGTCATTTCCTGACACTATCCCTAGATGTTAAACTGACACGGTCACTAGCTAATGTCCTGCCTCTTATGCTAACTGAAGCCCTTAGGCTGTGCCTACCTCAGGCACTGAATTTAGACCCAAGACCATGAAACTGTCCCGAACTAAGGCCTAGATGCTCGCCCTACATCCAGTCCTGACACTGTCCCTAACTATGGCCCTAACACTATTGCTAACTGAGGATCTGACACTGGACCTATCAGAGGCCCGCTACTCCTAACTAACGCCTTGAAACTTTCCCTAACGTAGGCGCTGCTACCATCAATATCTAAAGTCCTGACATTATCCTGAGCTAATATCCTGACCCATGTCTTACCAAGGTCCTGAAACTCTCCCAAAGTTAGCCCTGACACTGTCCCTAAGTGAGGCCCTGAGGCTGTCCCTCACAGAGGTCCTGATAATGTCTTAAACTAAGACCCTAATGCTGACCCTACAGAGAACCTTATGCTGATCCTATGTCATGCCCTGACGCTGTCCGTAGCTAAGGCCCTGACTCGAGGCATCACTCAGGCCCTGTCGCTCTCCCTAAGTCAGGCTAAGATTCTATCCCTACCTGAAGCCCTGACACTGGGCCTAACTTAGGCACTGATGCTCTAATTAGCTATGGTCTTGACACTCTCCCTAGGTCATTTCCTGACACTCTCCCTAGATCTTAACCTAAACTTGTCTTTAGCTATTGTCGAACCTCTTATGCTAACTAAATCCCTGACGTTGTCTCTAACTAAGAGCCTGAAATTAGTCCTGAGGCCGTCAACCTGTCCCTAACTGAAGTTTGGAGGATCATCCTAACTGAGGCGCTGACACTGTCCCTAACTAAAGCCCTGACACTACACCTAACTCAGTCCCTGACACTGTACTTTACAAGGGCTGTGATGCTAGTCCTAACTCAGGCCCTGACACTGTCTCTAAGTAAGGCTCAGAATTTGCCCCTAATATAGGCCCTGCTGTCAACAATAACGAAAAACTGGACACTAGCCTGAGTTAATATCCTGACATATTTCTAACCAAGGTCCTGACACTGTCCCTAAGAAAGCCCTGTCGCTGTCCCTCTGTTACAAACTGAGGCTGTCCCTAACTCAGGCCCTGAAGCTTTCCCTAACTGAGGCCTTCACGCTGTGACTAACTGAGGACCTGATGATGTCTGTATCTAAGACGCTAAAGTCGATCCAACAGAGGAGCTGATGCTGTTCCTAAGTCATGCCCTGACATTGTCCTCATCTAAGGGCCTGACGCTAGGCCTCACTCAGGCCCTGTCGCTCTCCCTAAGTCAGGCTCTGATGCTGTCCCTACCTGAAGCCCTGACACTGGTTCTAAATAAGGATCTGATACTCTCAGTAACTAAGGTTTTGACACTATGCTTAGGTCCTTTCCTGACACTATCCCTAGAGCGTAACCTGACCCTGGCCCTAGCAAATGTCGTGCCTCTTATGCTAACTACAGCCCTGCTGCTGTCCTTACCTAAGGGCCTAAAATTACTCTCGAGGCTGTGACCTTGTCCGTACCTAAGGCCTCGATGTTCGTCCTAATTCAGGGCCTGACACTGTCCCTAACTAAGGCCCTGCTGCCGTCAATATCTAACGTCCTGACACTATCCTGAGCTAATTTCTTGACCCATCTCTTACCAAGGTCCTGAAACTGTCCCTAAGGAAGCCCTGATGCTGTCTCTAAGTGAGGCCTTGAGGCTGTCCCTAACAGAGGCCCTGATAATATCTGTAACATAGCCCCTGAGGCTGATCCTACCGTGGCTCTTATGCTGCTCCTAAGTCATGCCCTGACACTGTCTCTAGCTAAGGCCCTGACGCTAGGCCTCACTCAGGCCCTGTCCCACTCCCTAAGTCAGGCTCTGACGCTGTTCCTACCCGAAGCCCTGACACTCACTGCTCCTAAATTAGGTCCTGATGTGCTAAGTAACTAAGGTCTTGACACTATCCCTAGGTCATTTCCTGACACTCTCCCTAGACCTTAACCCAACCTTCTCTTTAGCTAATGTCGAGATGAGCAAAAGAGATTCTTTAGAACGGGATTCTTTCATCTTCTGAATATAGTTTTCTTCAAAACATAATTTTTATAGTGTTACTAACTTTAAACAAAATGTACTCAACTGCTGTGGAATATTCCTTCATAGGAGCGTGCATGGTTCACTTGTGCATCTGCTTGTGGTGGTGCTCAGGTTGCTTTCAGCTGTAGATCCCCTTATGCTAGCTAAATCCCTGATTCTGTCCCTAAATGAGGCCCTGAATTTAGGTCCGAGGCCGTGAACCTGTCCCTAACTGAGGCCTGGAGGCTCGTCCTAATGCAGGCCCTGACACTGTCCCTAACTAAGGCTCTGACACTACACCTAACTCAGTCACTGACACTGTACCTAACAAAGGCTCTGATGCTAGTCCTAACTTAGGCGCTGACACTGCCTCTAACTAAGGCCCTGCTGCCGTCAATATCTGAACACCTGATATTATCCTGAGCTAATAGCCTGACCCATGTCTTACCAAGGTCCTGAAACTTTCCCAAAGTAAGCCCTGACGCTGTCCCTAAGTGAGGCCTTGAGGCTATCCCTAACGGAGGCCCTGATAATAGCTTTAACCAAGACCCTAATGCTGATCCTACAGAGGCCTTTATGCTGCTCCTAAGTCATGCCCTGATACTGTCCCTTACTCAGGCCCTAAAGATAGGCCTCACTTCGGCCCTGTTGCTGTACCTTAGTTAGGCTCTGATGCTGTCCATACATCAAGCCCTGGCACTGGTCCTGATTAAGGTGCTCACGCTGCTGCTAACTAAGGCCCTGATGCTCTCAATAACTAAGGTCTTCTCGTTATCCCTTGGTCATTTCCTTTCACTGTCTCTGGCCTGGAACCTGACTCTGTCCCGAGATAATCTCCTGCACCTTATGCTAACTGAAACCCTAATGCTCTCCCTAACTAAGGCCCTGACTACTCCTAACTAAGGCCATGACACTGAATCTAACAAAGGCCCGGAATCTGTCCTTAATATAGGCCCTGCTGCCAGCAATGACTAAAATCCTGACACTCTCCTGAGCTAATATCCTGACTCATTTCTAACCAAGGTCCTGACACTGTCCCTAAGAAAGCCCTGTCGCTGTCTTTAAGTGAAGACATGAGGCTGTCTGTAACTCAGACCCTGAAGCTTTCCCTAACTGAGGCCTTGACGCTGTGACTAACTAGGGCTCCGGTCATGTCTTTAACTAAGAACCTAAAGCTGATCCAACAAAGGCACTGATGCTGCTCCTAAGTCATTACCTGACAGTGTCCCCAGCTAAGGGCCTGACATTAGGCTTCACTCAGGCCCTGTCGCTCTCCCTAAGTCAGGCCCTGATGCTGTCCCGACCTGAAGCCCTAACACTGCTTCTGAATAAGTCCCTGAGAGTCTCAGTAACAAAGGTCTTCACACTATCCTTAGGTCATTTCCTGACACGATTCCAAGCCTTTACCCTAACCCTGTCCCGAGCTAATGTCCTACCTCTTATGCTAACTAAAGACCTTATGCTGTGCCTAATTCAGGCACTGAATTTAGTCCCAAGGCCGCTAGACTGTCCCTAACTCGGCTCGATGCCCTTATCGTCACAATGTTCCATGACCACTGTCATCACAATGCTCCACGCCCTTGTCATCACAATGCTCCATAACCCCTGTCATCACAATGCTCCATGACTTTGTCATCGCAAGGCTCCATGACTTTGTCATCGCAATGCTCCATGCCATTGTCATCACAATGCTCCATGCCCTTATCATCACAATGCTCCATGACCCCTGTCATCCCAATGCTCCATGAGCCTTGTCTAAAATGCTACATGCCTGTGAAATCACAAAGCTCCATGCCCCCTGTCATCACAAGTCTCCATGACTCTTGTCATCACAATGCTTCATGGCCCCTGTCATTCAAAATGCCATATGACCACTATCATCAAAATGTTCCATGGCCCTTGTCATCACAATGCCCCGTGACCCCTGTCATCACAATGTTCCAGGCCCCCTGTCATCACAATGAGCCATAACCCCTTTCATCACAATGCTCCAGGTCCGTTTTCAGCACAATGCTCCATGACCCCTGTCATCACAATGTTCCCTGGCCTTTGTCATCACAATTCTCCATGGCCCCTGTAATCACAGTGCTCCATGACAACGTTCATCACATTGCTCCATGACCACTGTCATCATAATGCCACATGAGACCTGTCATCACAATGCTCCATGGCCCTTGTCATCACAATGCTCCATGATCCTTGTAATCCAAATGCTCCTTGACCCTTTCATCACAATGTTACAGTACCCCTTTCTTCACAATGCTCCATGCCGCTGGTCACCACAATGCTCCATGACCTCTGTCATCACAATGCTCCATGTCCCTTGTCATTAAAATGCTCCATGGTCCCTGTCATCACAATGCTGCATCATCCTTATAATCTCAATGCCCCATGGTCCTCGTCATCACAAATCTCCACTCATTTGTCATCACAATGCTCCATGACCCCTGTCATCCCAATGCTCCATAGCACTTTTCATCACAATGCTACATGACCACTTTTATCACAATGTTCCATGACCACTTTAATCACAATGCTCCATGACCACTTTCATCACAATGCCCCATGACCCCTGTCATCAAAATGCTCCATGGCCCTTGTCACCACAATGCTCCAGGACCCGTCATCACAATTCTCCATGGCCCTTGTCATCACAATGCTCCATGGCGCTTGTCATCACAATGATCCAGAGCCTTAGTGCTTGAGTTGGGAGTAGTATCATTGCCTCAGTTAGGGACACTGTCATTGCCTGAAATGGGAGTAGTGTCAGAGCCTTAGTTAGGGACAGAGCCAGGGCGAGTTGGGAGTAGTGCCAGTGCCTTAGTTAGGGACAGCGCCAGTGCTTGCATTGGGAGTAGTGTCAGGGCCATAGTTAGGGACAGTGTCAGTGGCTGAGATGGGAATAGTGTCAGGGCCTTAGTTACGGACATTGTCAGTGCCTAAGTTGGGATTTTCTTCAGGGTCTTTATTATGGACAGTGTCAGGGCCTGAGTTAACAGTAGTGTCAAGGCCTTAATTTGGAAGAGTGTCAGTGTCTCAGTTTGGAGTAGTGTCAGACCCTTAGTTAGGAAGAGCGTCAGTGCCTGAGTTGGGAATAGTGACATGGCCTAAGTTATGGACAGTGTGAGGGTGTGAGTTAGGAATCGTCTCAGGACCTTAGTTAGGGACAGTGTCAGTGATTGTGTTAGGAATAGTGTCAGGGCCTAAGTTAGGAGTAGTCTGAGACTGGTAGTTAGGAACAGTGTCAGGGCCTGAGTTGTGAGTAGTTACAGGGCCTAAGTTAGAGAAAGTGTCAGTGCCAGAGTTGGGAGTTATGTCAGGGCCTTAATTAGGGACAGTGTCAGGGACTAGTTAGGGACAGTGTCAGTGCCTGAGTTGGAAGTAGTGTCAGGGCATTAGGGACAGTGTCAGTGGCTGAGATGGGAGTAGTGTCAGGGTCTTAGTTAGGGAGAGTGTCAGTGCCTGAGTTGGGAATAGTCTCAGGGTCTTTTTTGGGGACAGCATCCGGGCATGAGTTAAAAGTAGTGTCAAGGCCTTAGTTAGGGAGAGTGTCAGTGCCTGTGTTGGGAGTAGTATCAGGCCCTTCGTTAGGGACAGTGTCAGGGTCTGAGGTAGAAGTAGTCTCAGGGCCTTAGTTAGGTAGCGTGTCAGTGCCTAAGTAAGTAGTAGTGTGAGGGCCTTAGTTAGGGACAGTGTCAATGCCTGTGTTGGGAGTAGTGTCAGAGCCTTAGTTAGGGACAGCGTCAGTGCCTGCGTTGGGAGTAGTGTCAGGGCCTTACTTAGGGACAGCGTCAGTGCCTGAGTTAGGAGTAGTGTGATGGCCGTAGTTAGGGACACTCTCAGTGCCAGAGTTGGGGGTAGTGGCAGGCCTTTGTTAGGGACTGTGCCAGGGCCTGAGTTAAGAGTAGTGTCAAGTCCTTAGTTAGGGACAGTGTTAGTGCCTGAGTTGAGAGTAACGTCAAGGCCTTAGTTAGGGACAATGTCAGGGCCTAGTTTGGGAGTAGTGTCAGGGCCTTAGTTAGGGACAGTGTCAGTGCCTGAGTTGGGAGTACTGTCAGGGCGTATTTCGGGACAGTCTCAGTGCCTATGTTGGGATTAGTGTCACGGCCTTTGTTAGGAACAAAGTCAGTGCCTGAGTTGGGAGTTGTGTCAGGATATTAGTAAGGGACAGTGTCAGTGCCTGAGTTAGGAGAAGTGTCAGGGCTGTAGTTAGGGATAGTGTCAGTGCCTGAGTTGGAGGTAGTGTCAGGGCCTTAGGGACAATGTCAGAGGCTGAGATGGGAGTAGTGTCACGGTCTTAGTTACGGAGAGTGACAGCACCTGAGTTGGGAATAGTGTCAGGGTCTTTGTTAGGGACAGTGTCAGGGTATTAGTTAAGAGTAGTGTCAAGGCCTTTGTTAGGGAGAGTGTCAGTGTCTGAGTTGGGAGGAGTGTCAGACCCTTAGTTAAGGGACAGCGTCAGTGTCTGAGTTAGGAATAGTGCCAGAGCCTAAGTTATGGACAGTGCCAGGGCCTGAGTTAGGAGTAGTCTGAGACCGGTAGTTAGTAACAGTGTAACGGCCTGAGTTGTTAGTAGTTTCAGGGCCTTAGTTAGCGAAAGTGTCAATGCCGGAATTGGGAGTAATGTCAGGGCTTACTTAGGGAGAGTGTCAGTGCCTGAGGTGGAAGTAGTATCAGGGCCTTAGTTAAGGACAGTGTCAGTGCCTGAGTTCGGAGTACTGTCAGGGCATATTTAGGGACAGTCTCAGTGCCTATTTTGGGAGTAGTGTCACGGCCTTAGTTAGTGACATTGTCAGTGCCTGAGTAAGGAGTAGTGTCCGGGCCTTAGTTAGGGACAGTGTCAGTTGCTTAGTTAGGAGTAGTGTCCGGGCCTAAGTTAGGGCCAGTGTCAGTGCCTGAGTCAGGAGTAGAGTCGGGGCCTAAGTTAGGGACAGTGTCATTGCTTGAGATAGGAGTAGTGTCAGGGCCTTAGTTAGGAGGAGCATCAGTGCCTTCGTTAGGTATTGTATCAGCGCCTCAGTTAGGAATAGTTTCAGGGCCTTATTTAGGGACAGTGTTAGTGCCTGAGTTAGGAGTTGTGTCGGCCTTAGTTAGGGACCTTTTCAGGGCCTGAGTTAGGAGTAATGTCAGGGCCTTCCTTAAGTATTGTGTCAGCGCCTGAGTTAGGAATAGTGTCAGGGCCTTAGTTAGGGACATTGTCAGGGCATGACTTAGGAGTTGTGTTAGGGCGTGAGCTATGAATAGTGTCAGGGCCTCAGTTAGTGACAGTGTCAGTGCTGAGTTTGGAGTAGTATCAGGGCCTTAGTTAGAGACAGTGTCAGGGCCTGAGTTAGGTGTATGTCAGGGCCTAGTTAGGGACAGTGTCAGTGCCTGATTTAGGAGTAGTGTCACAGGCTTTGTTAGGGACAGTGTCAGGGTATTAGTTAAGAGTAGTGTCAAGGCCTTTGTTAGGGAGAGTGTCAGTGTCTGAGTTGGGAGGAGTGTCAGACCCTTAGTTAAGGGACAGCGTCAGTGTCTGAGTTAGGAATAGTGCCAGAGCCTAAGTTATGGACAGTGCCAGGGCCTGAGTTAGGAGTAGTCTGAGACCGGTAGTTAGTAACAGTGTAACGGCCTGAGTTGTTAGTAGTTTCAGGGCCTTAGTTAGCGAAAGTGTCAATGCCGGAATTGGGAGTAATGTCAGGGCTTACTTAGGGAGAGTGTCAGTGCCTGAGGTGGAAGTAGTATCAGGGCCTTAGTTAAGGACAGTGTCAGTGCCTGAGTTCGGAGTACTGTCAGGGAATATTTAGGGACAGTCTCAGTGCCTATTTTGGGAGTAGTGTCACGGCCTTAGTTAGTGACATTGTCAGTGCCTGAGTAAGGAGTAGTGTCCGGGCCTTAGTTAGGGACAGTGTCAGTGCCTGAGTCAGGAGTAGAGTCGGGGCCTAAGTTAGGGACAGTGTCATTGCTTGAGATAGGAGTAGTGTCAGGGCCTTAGTTAGGAGGAGCATCAGTGCCTTCGTTAGGTATTGTATCAGCGCCTCAGTTAGGAATAGTTTCAGGGCCTTATTTAGGGACAGTGTTAGTGCCTGAGTTAGGAGTTGTGTCGGCCTTAGTTAGGGACCTTTTCAGGACCTGGGTTAGGAGTAATGTCAGGGCCTTCCTTAAGTATTGTGTCAGCGCCTGAGTTAGGAATAGTGTCAGGGCCTTAGTTAGGGACATTGTCAGGGCATGACTTAGGAGTTGTGTTAGGGCGTGAGCTATGAATAGTGTCAGGGCCTTAGTTAGTGACAGTGTCAGTGCTGAGTTTGGAGTAGTATCAGGGCCTTAGTTAGAGACAGTGTCAGGGCCTGAGTTAGGTGTATGTCAGGGCCTAGTTAGGGACAGTGTCAGTGCCTGATTTAGGAGTAGTGTCACAGGCTTTGTTAGGGACAGTGTCAGGGCCTGAGTTAGGAGTAGTGTCACAGCTTTAGTTAGGACCAGTGTCAGGGCCTTAGTTAAGTCCAACATCAGCGCCTATGATAGGAATGAGATCAGGACCTGTGTTACAGGTGATGTCAGGGCCTTATTTAAGAACAGTGTCAGGGCCTGAGTCCTGACTGACTCCTTACTGTCCTCACTAAGGACTTTTGACACTACTGCTAATTCAGGCCCTGATAATGTCCCTAACTAAGGCCCTGACACTTTCCCTGGCTAAGGCCCTGAACTTCTCCTAAGTCAGGCCCTGATATTGTCCCTAACAATGGCCCTGACACTACACCTAACTGAGGCCCCGACATGATACCTAACAAAGGCTTTGTTGCTAGTCCAAACTAAAGCCCTAAAACTGGTCCTAAATAAGGCCTTGACACTAATCCTAACTCAGGCCCTAGCACTGTCCCTAACTAGGTCTCAGACATTACACCTAAATCAGACCCTGACACAGTCCCTAAGTAAGGCCCTGACACTACTGCTAACTCAGTCCCTTACACTGTACCTAACAAAGTCTCTGATGCTAGGCCTAACTCAGGCCCTGAAACCGTCTGTAACTAAGGCCCTGCTGCCATCACTATCAAAAGTCCTGACATTATCCTGAGCTAATATCCTGACCTATGTCTTTCCAAGGTCCTGAAACTGTCCCAAAGTAAGCCCTGACGCTGTCCCTAAGTGAAGACCTGAGGCTGTCCCTAACTCAGGCCCTGAAGCTTTCCTTAACTGAAACCTTGAAGCTGTGACTAATTCAGGCCCTGATCATGTACCTAACGAAGACCTTAATGCTGATCCAGCAAAGACGCTGATGCTGCTCCAAAGTCATGCCCTGACAGTGTGCCCAGCTAAGGGCCTGATGCTAAGCCTCACTCAGGCCCTGTCGCTCTCCCTAAGTCAGGCCCTGACACTGTCACTAACGAAGGCCCTGACTCTACTCCTAATTCAGTCCCGTACATTGTATCTAACAAAGGCTCTGATGCTAGTCGTAACTCAGGGCCTGACACTGTCTCTAACTAAGGGCTGCTGCCATCAACATCTAAAGTCCTGACATTATCCGGAGCTAATAACCTGACCCATGTCTTACCAAGGTCCTGAAACTGTCCCACAGTAAACCCTGACGCTGTCCCTAAGTGAGGCCCTGAAGCTTTCCCTAACTAACTCAGGCCTTGATGCTGTGACTAACTCAGACCCTGATCATGTCTTTAACCAAGACCCTAAGGCTGATCCAACAGAGGCCCTGATGCTGCTCCTAAGTCATGCCCCGATAGTGTCCCCCACTAAGTGTCTGATGCTAGGCCTCACGCAGACCCTAACGCTCTCCCTAAGTCAGGCTCTGATGCTGTCCCTACCTGAAGCCCTAACACTGGTTCTGAATAAGGCCCTGAGAGTCTCCATAACAAAGGTCTTCACACTATCCTTAGGTCATTTCCTGACACTATCCCTAGATGTTAAACTGACACGGTCACTAGCTAATGTCCTGCCTCTTATGCTAACTGAAGCCCTTAGGCTGTGCCTACCTCAGGCACTGAATTTAGACCCAAGACCATGAAACTGTCCCGAACTAAGGCCTAGATGCTCGCCCTACATCCAGTCCTGACACTGTCCCTAACTATGGCCCTAACACTATTGCTAACTGAGGATCTGACACTGGACCTATCAGAGGCCCGCTACTCCTAACTAACGCCTTGAAACTTTCCCTAACGTAGGCGCTGCTACCATCAATATCTAAAGTCCTGACATTATCCTGAGCTAATATCCTGACCCATGTCTTACCAAGGTCCTGAAACTCTCCCAAAGTTAGCCCTGACACTGTCCCTAAGTGAGGCCCTGAGGCTGTCCCTCACAGAGGTCCTGATAATGTCTTAAACTAAGACCCTAATGCTGACCCTACAGAGAACCTTATGCTGATCCTATGTCATGCCCTGACGCTGTCCGTAGCTAAGGCCCTGACTCGAGGCATCACTCAGGCCCTGTCGCTCTCCCTAAGTCAGGCTAAGATTCTATCCCTACCTGAAGCCCTGACACTGGGCCTAACTTAGGCACTGATGCTCTAATTAGCTATGGTCTTGACACTATCCCTAGGTCATTTCCTGACACTCTCCCTAGATCTTAACCTAAACTTGTCTTTAGCTATTGTCGAACCTCTTATGCTAACTAAATCCCTGACGTTGTCTCTAACTAAGAGCCTGAAATTAGTCCTGAGGCCGTCAACCTGTCCCTAACTGAAGTTTGGAGGATCATCCTAACTGAGGCGCTGACACTGTCCCTAACTAAAGCCCTGACACTACACCTAACTCAGTCCCTGACACTGTACTTTACAAGGGCTGTGATGCTAGTCCTAACTCAGGCCCTGACACTGTCTCTAAGTAAGGCTCAGAATTTGCCCCTAATATAGGCCCTGCTGTCAGCAATAACGAAAAACTGGACACTAGCCTGAGTTAATATCCTGACATATTTCTAACCAAGGTCCTGACACTGTCCCTAAGAAAGCCCTGTCGCTGTCCCTCTGTTACAAACTGAGGCTGTCCCTAACTCAGGCCCTGAAGCTTTCCCTAACTGAGGCCTTCACGCTGTGACTAACTGAGGACCTGATGATGTCTGTATCTAAGACGCTAAAGTCGATCCAACAGAGGAGCTGATGCTGTTCCTAAGTCATGCCCTGACATTGTCCTCATCTAAGGGCCTGACGCTAGGCCTCACTCAGGCCCTGTCGCTCTCCCTAAGTCAGGCTCTGATGCTGTCCCTACCTGAAGCCCTGACACTGGTTCTAAATAAGGATCTGATACTCTCAGTAACTAAGGTTTTGACACTATGCTTAGGTCCTTTCCTGACACTATCCCTAGAGCGTAACCTGACCCTGGCCCTAGCAAATGTCGTGCCTCTTATGCTAACTACAGCCCTGCTGCTGTCCTTAACTAAGGGCCTAAAATTACTCTCGAGGCTGTGACCTTGTCCGTACCTAAGGCCTCGATGTTCGTCCTAATTCAGGGCCTGACACTGTCCCTAACTAAGGCCCTGCTGCCGTCAATATCTAACGTCCTGACACTATCCTGAGCTAATTTCTTGACCCATCTCTTACCAAGGTCCTGAAACTGTCCCTAAGGAAGCCCTGATGCTGTCTCTAAGTGAGGCCTTGAGGCTGTCCCTAACAGAGGCCCTGATAATATCTGTAACATAGCCCCTGAGGCTGATCCTACCGTGGCTCTTATGCTGCTCCTAAGTCATGCCCTGACACTGTCTCTAGCTAAGGCCCTGACGCTAGGCCTCACTCAGGCCCTGTCCCACTCCCTAAGTCAGGCTCTGACGCTGTTCCTACCCGAAGCCCTGACACTCAACTGCTCCTAAATTAGGTCCTGATGTGCTAAGTAACTAAGGTCTTGACACTATCCCTAGGTCATTTCCTGACACTCTCCCTAGACCTTAACCCAACCTTCTCTTTAGCTAATGTCGAGATGAACAAAAGAGATTCTTTAGAACGGGATTCTTTCATCTTCTGAATATAGTTTTCTTCAAAACATAATTTTTATAGTGTTACTAACTTTAAACAAAATGTACTCAACTGCTGTGGAATATTCCTTCATAGGAGCGTGCATGGTTCACTTGTGCATCTGCTTGTGGTGGTGCTCAGGTTGCTTTCAGCTGTAGATCCCCTTATGCTAGCTAAATCCCTGATTCTGTCCCTAAATGAGGCCCTGAATTTAGGTCCGAGGCCGTGAACCTGTCCCTAACTGAGGCCTGGAGGCTCGTCCTAATGCAGGCCCTGACACTGTCCCTAACTAAGGCTCTGACACTACACCTAACTCAGTCACTGACACTGTACCTAACAAAGGCTCTGATGCTAGTCCTAACTTAGGCGCTGACACTGCCTCTAACTAAGGCCCTGCTGCCGTCAATATCTGAACACCTGATATTATCCTGAGCTAATAGCCTGACCCATGTCTTACCAAGGTCCTGAAACTTTCCCAAAGTAAGCCCTGACGCTGTCCCTAAGTGAGGCCTTGAGGCTATCCCTAACGGAGGCCCTGATAATAGCTTTAACCAAGACCCTAATGCTGATCCTACAGAGGCCTTTATGCTGCTCCTAAGTCATGCCCTGATACTGTCCCTTACTCAGGCCCTAAAGATAGGCCTCACTTCGGCCCTGTTGCTGTACCTTAGTTAGGCTCTGATGCTGTCCATACATCAAGCCCTGGCACTGGTCCTGATTAAGGTGCTCACGCTGCTGCTAACTAAGGCCCTGATGCTCTCAATAACTAAGGTCTTCTCGTTATCCCTTGGTCATTTCCTTTCACTGTCTCTGGCCTGGAACCTGACTCTGTCCCGAGATAATCTCCTGCACCTTATGCTAACTGAAACCCTAATGCTCTCCCTAACTAAGGCCCTGACTACTCCTAAGTAAGGCCATGACACTGAATCTAACAAAGGCCCGGAATCTGTCCTTAATATAGGCCCTGCTGCCAGCAATGACTAAAATCCTGACACTCTCCTGAGCTAATATCCTGACTCATTTCTAACCAAGGTCCTGACACTGTCCCTAAGAAAGCCCTGTCGCTGTCTTTAAGTGAAGACATGAGGCTGTCTGTAACTCAGACCCTGAAGCTTTCCCTAACTGAGGCCTTGACGCTGTGACTAACTAGGGCTCCGGTCATGTCTTTAACTAAGAACCTAAAGCTGATCCAACAAAGGCACTGATGCTGCTCCTAAGTCATTCCCTGACAGTGTCCCCAGCTAAGGGCCTGACATTAGGCTTCACTCAGGCCCTGTCGCTCTCCCTAAGTCAGGCCCTGATGCTGTCCCGACCTAAAGCCCTAACACTGCTTCTGAATAAGTCCCTGAGAGTCTCAGTAACAAAGGTCTTCACACTATCCTTAGGTCATTTCCTGACACGATTCCAAGCCTTTACCCTAACCCTGTCCCGAGCTAATGTCCTACCTCTTATGCTAACTAAAGACCTTATGCTGTGCCTAATTCAGGCACTGAATTTAGTCCCAAGGCCGCTAGACTGTCCCTAACTCGGCTCGATGCCCTTATCGTCACAATGTTCCATGACCACTGTCATCACAATGCTCCACGCCCTTGTCATCACAATGCTCCATAACCCCTGTCATCACAATGCTCCATGACTTTCTCATCGCAAGGCTCCATGACTTTGTCATCGCAATGCTCCATGCCATTGTCATCACAATGCTCCATGCCCTTATCATCACAATGCTCCATGACCCCTGTCATCCCAATGCTCCATGAGCCTTGTCTAAAATGCTACATGCCTGTGAAATCACAAAGCTCCATGCCCCCTGTCATCACAAGTCTCCATGACTCTTGTCATCACAATGCTTCATGGCCCCTGTCATTCAAAATGCCATATGACCACTATCATCAAAATGTTCCATGGCCCTTGTCATCACAATGCCCCGTGACCCCTGTCATCACAATGTTCCAGGCCCCCTGTCATCACAATGAGCCATGACCCCTTTCATCACAATGCTCCAGGTCCGTTTTCAGCACAATGCTCCATGACCCCTGTCATCACAATGTTCCCTGGCCTTTGTCATCACAATTCTCCATGGCCCCTGTAATCACAGTGCTCCATGACAACGTTCATCACATTGCTCCATGACCACTGTCATCATAATGCCACATGAGCCCTGTCATCACAATGCTCCATGGCCCTTGTCATCACAATGCTCCATGATCCTTGTAATCCAAATGCTCCTTGACCCTTTCATCACAATGTTACAGTACCCCTTTCTTCACAATGCTCCATGCCGCTGGTCACCACAATGCTCCATGACCTCTGTCATCACAATGCTCCATGTCCCTTGTCATTAAAATGCTCCATGGTCCCTGTCATCACAATGCTGCATCATCCTTATAATCTCAATGCCCCATGGTCCTCGTCATCACAAATCTCCACTCATTTGTCATCACAATGCTCCATGACCCCTGTCATCCCAATGCTCCATAGCACTTTTCATCACAATGCTACATGACCACTTTTATCACAATGTTCCATGACCACTTTAATCACAATGCTCCATGACCACTTTCATCACAATGCCCCATGACCCCTGTCATCAAAATGCTCCATGGCCCTTGTCACCACAATGCTCCAGGACCCGTCATCACAATTCTCCATGGCCCTTGTCATCACAATGCTCCATGGCGCTTGTCATCACAATGATCCAGAGCCTTAGTGCTTGAGTTGGGAGTAGTATCATTGCCTCAGTTAGGGACACTGTCATTGCCTGAAATGGGAGTAGTGTCAGAGCCTTAGTTAGGGACAGAGCCAGGGCGAGTTGGGAGTAGTGCCAGTGCCTTAGTTAGGGACAGCGCCAGTGCTTGCATTGGGAGTAGTGTCAGGGCCATAGTTAGGGACAGTGTCAGTGGCTGAGATGGGAATAGTGTCAGGGCCTTAGTTACGGACATTGTCAGTGCCTAAGTTGGGATTTTCTTCAGGGTCTTTATTATGGACAGTGTCAGGGCCTGAGTTAACAGTAGTGTCAAGGCCTTAATTTGGAAGAGTGTCAGTGTCTCAGTTTGGAGTAGTGTCAGACCCTTAGTTAGGAAGAGCGTCAGTGCCTGAGTTGGGAATAGTGACATGGCCTAAGTTATGGACAGTGTGAGGGTGTGAGTTAGGAATCGTCTCAGGACCTTAGTTAGGGACAGTGTCAGTGATTGTGTTAGGAATAGTGTCAGGGCCTAAGTTAGGAGTAGTCTGAGACTGGTAGTTAGGAACAGTGTCAGGGCCTGAGTTGTGAGTAGTTACAGGGCCTAAGTTAGAGAAAGTGTCAGTGCCAGAGTTGGGAGTTATGTCAGGGCCTTAATTAGGGACAGTGTCAGGGACTAGTTAGGGACAGTGTCAGTGCCTGAGTTGGAAGTAGTGTCAGGGCATTAGGGACAGTGTCAGTGGCTGAGATGGGAGTAGTGTCAGGGTCTTAGTTAGGGAGAGTGTCAGTGCCTGAGTTGGGAATAGTCTCAGGGTCTTTTTTGGGGACAGCATCCGGGCATGAGTTAAAAGTAGTGTCAAGGCCTTAGTTAGGGAGAGTGTCAGTGCCTGTGTTGGGAGTAGTATCAGGCCCTTCGTTAGGGACAGTGTCAGGGTCTGAGGTAGAAGTAGTCTCAGGGCCTTAGTTAGGTAGCGTGTCAGTGCCTAAGTAAGTAGTAGTGTGAGGGCCTTAGTTAGGGACAGTGTCAATGCCTGTGTTGGGAGTAGTGTCAGAGCCTTAGTTAGGGACAGCGTCAGTGCCTGCGTTGGGAGTAGTGTCAGGGCCTTACTTAGGGACAGCGTCAGTGCCTGAGTTAGGAGTAGTGTGATGGCCGTAGTTAGGGACACTCTCAGTGCCAGAGTTGGGGGTAGTGGCAGGCCTTTGTTAGGGACTGTGCCAGGGCCTGAGTTAAGAGTAGTGTCAAGTCCTTAGTTAGGGACAGTGTTAGTGCCTGAGTTGAGAGTAACGTCAAGGCCTTAGTTAGGGACAATGTCAGGGCCTAGTTTGGGAGTAGTGTCAGGGCCTTAGTTAGGGACAGTGTCAGTGCCTGAGTTGGGAGTACTGTCAGGGCGTATTTCGGGACAGTCTCAGTGCCTATGTTGGGATTAGTGTCACGGCCTTTGTTAGGAACAAAGTCAGTGCCTGAGTTGGGAGTTGTGTCAGGATATTAGTAAGGGACAGTGTCAGTGCCTGAGTTAGGAGAAGTGTCAGGGCTGTAGTTAGGGATAGTGTCAGTGCCTGAGTTGGAGGTAGTGTCAGGGCCTTAGGGACAATGTCAGAGGCTGAGATGGGAGTAGTGTCACGGTCTTAGTTACGGAGAGTGACAGCACCTGAGTTGGGAATAGTGTCAGGGTCTTTGTTAGGGACAGTGTCAGGGTATTAGTTAAGAGTAGTGTCAAGGCCTTTGTTAGGGAGAGTGTCAGTGTCTGAGTTGGGAGGAGTGTCAGACCCTTAGTTAAGGGACAGCGTCAGTGTCTGAGTTAGGAATAGTGCCAGAGCCTAAGTTATGGACAGTGCCAGGGCCTGAGTTAGGAGTAGTCTGAGACCGGTAGTTAGTAACAGTGTAACGGCCTGAGTTGTTAGTAGTTTCAGGGCCTTAGTTAGCGAAAGTGTCAATGCCGGAATTGGGAGTAATGTCAGGGCTTACTTAGGGAGAGTGTCAGTGCCTGAGGTGGAAGTAGTATCAGGGCCTTAGTTAAGGACAGTGTCAGTGCCTGAGTTCGGAGTACTGTCAGGGCATATTTAGGGACAGTCTCAGTGCCTATTTTGGGAGTAGTGTCACGGCCTTAGTTAGTGACATTGTCAGTGCCTGAGTAAGGAGTAGTGTCCGGGCCTTAGTTAGGGACAGTGTCAGTTGCTTAGTTAGGAGTAGTGTCCGGGCCTAAGTTAGGGCCAGTGTCAGTGCCTGAGTCAGGAGTAGAGTCGGGGCCTAAGTTAGGGACAGTGTCATTGCTTGAGATAGGAGTAGTGTCAGGGCCTTAGTTAGGAGGAGCATCAGTGCCTTCGTTAGGTATTGTATCAGCGCCTCAGTTAGGAATAGTTTCAGGGCCTTATTTAGGGACAGTGTTAGTGCCTGAGTTAGGAGTTGTGTCGGCCTTAGTTAGGGACCTTTTCAGGGCCTGAGTTAGGAGTAATGTCAGGGCCTTCCTTAAGTATTGTGTCAGCGCCTGAGTTAGGAATAGTGTCAGGGCCTTAGTTAGGGACATTGTCAGGGCATGACTTAGGAGTTGTGTTAGGGCGTGAGCTATGAATAGTGTCAGGGCCTCAGTTAGTGACAGTGTCAGTGCTGAGTTTGGAGTAGTATCAGGGCCTTAGTTAGAGACAGTGTCAGGGCCTGAGTTAGGTGTATGTCAGGGCCTAGTTAGGGACAGTGTCAGTGCCTGATTTAGGAGTAGTGTCACAGGCTTTGTTAGGGACAGTGTCAGGGTATTAGTTAAGAGTAGTGTCAAGGCCTTTGTTAGGGAGAGTGTCAGTGTCTGAGTTGGGAGGAGTGTCAGACCCTTAGTTAAGGGACAGCGTCAGTGTCTGAGTTAGGAATAGTGCCAGAGCCTAAGTTATGGACAGTGCCAGGGCCTGAGTTAGGAGTAGTCTGAGACCGGTAGTTAGTAACAGTGTAACGGCCTGAGTTGTTAGTAGTTTCAGGGCCTTAGTTAGCGAAAGTGTCAATGCCGGAATTGGGAGTAATGTCAGGGCTTACTTAGGGAGAGTGTCAGTGCCTGAGGTGGAAGTAGTATCAGGGCCTTAGTTAAGGACAGTGTCAGTGCCTGAGTTCGGAGTACTGTCAGGGAATATTTAGGGACAGTCTCAGTGCCTATTTTGGGAGTAGTGTCACGGCCTTAGTTAGTGACATTGTCAGTGCCTGAGTAAGGAGTAGTGTCCGGGCCTTAGTTAGGGACAGTGTCAGTGCCTGAGTCAGGAGTAGAGTCGGGGCCTAAGTTAGGGACAGTGTCATTGCTTGAGATAGGAGTAGTGTCAGGGCCTTAGTTAGGAGGAGCATCAGTGCCTTCGTTAGGTATTGTATCAGCGCCTCAGTTAGGAATAGTTTCAGGGCCTTATTTAGGGACAGTGTTAGTGCCTGAGTTAGGAGTTGTGTCGGCCTTAGTTAGGGACCTTTTCAGGACCTGGGTTAGGAGTAATGTCAGGGCCTTCCTTAAGTATTGTGTCAGCGCCTGAGTTAGGAATAGTGTCAGGGCCTTAGTTAGGGACATTGTCAGGGCATGACTTAGGAGTTGTGTTAGGGCGTGAGCTATGAATAGTGTCAGGGCCTTAGTTAGTGACAGTGTCAGTGCTGAGTTTGGAGTAGTATCAGGGCCTTAGTTAGAGACAGTGTCAGGGCCTGAGTTAGGTGTATGTCAGGGCCTAGTTAGGGACAGTGTCAGTGCCTGATTTAGGAGTAGTGTCACAGGCTTTGTTAGGGACAGTGTCAGGGCCTGAGTTAGGAGTAGTGTCACAGCTTTAGTTAGGACCAGTGTCAGGGCCTTAGTTAAGTCCAACATCAGCGCCTATGATAGGAATGAGATCAGGACCTGTGTTACAGGTGATGTCAGGGCCTTATTTAAGAACAGTGTCAGGGCCTGAGTCCTGACTGACTCCTTACTGTCCTCACTAAGGACTTTTGACACTACTGCTAATTCAGGCCCTGATAATGTCCCTAACTAAGGCCCTGACACTTTCCCTGGCTAAGGCCCTGAACTTCTCCTAAGTCAGGCCCTGATATTGTCCCTAACAATGGCCCTGACACTACACCTAACTGAGGCCCCGACATGATACCTAACAAAGGCTTTGTTGCTAGTCCAAACTAAAGCCCTAAAACTGGTCCTAAATAAGGCCTTGACACTAATCCTAACTCAGGCCCTAGCACTGTCCCTAACTAGGTCTCAGACATTACACCTAAATCAGACCCTGACACAGTCCCTAAGTAAGGCCCTGACACTACTGCTAACTCAGTCCCTTACACTGTACCTAACAAAGTCTCTGATGCTAGGCCTAACTCAGGCCCTGAAACCGTCTGTAACTAAGGCCCTGCTGCCATCACTATCAAAAGTCCTGACATTATCCTGAGCTAATATCCTGACCTATGTCTTTCCAAGGTCCTGAAACTGTCCCAAAGTAAGCCCTGACGCTGTCCCTAAGTGAAGACCTGAGGCTGTCCCTAACTCAGGCCCTGAAGCTTTCCTTAACTGAAACCTTGAAGCTGTGACTAATTCAGGCCCTGATCATGTACCTAACGAAGACCTTAATGCTGATCCAGCAAAGACGCTGATGCTGCTCCAAAGTCATGCCCTGACAGTGTGCCCAGCTAAGGGCCTGATGCTAAGCCTCACTCAGGCCCTGTCGCTCTCCCTAAGTCAGGCCCTGACACTGTCACTAACGAAGGCCCTGACTCTACTCCTAATTCAGTCCCGTACATTGTATCTAACAAAGGCTCTGATGCTAGTCGTAACTCAGGGCCTGACACTGTCTCTAACTAAGGGCTGCTGCCATCAACATCTAAAGTCCTGACATTATCCGGAGCTAATAACCTGACCCATGTCTTACCAAGGTCCTGAAACTGTCCCACAGTAAACCCTGACGCTGTCCCTAAGTGAGGCCCTGAAGCTTTCCCTAACTAACTCAGGCCTTGATGCTGTGACTAACTCAGACCCTGATCATGTCTTTAACCAAGACCCTAAGGCTGATCCAACAGAGGCCCTGATGCTGCTCCTAAGTCATGCCCCGATAGTGTCCCCCACTAAGTGTCTGATGCTAGGCCTCACGCAGACCCTAACGCTCTCCCTAAGTCAGGCTCTGATGCTGTCCCTACCTGAAGCCCTAACACTGGTTCTGAATAAGGCCCTGAGAGTCTCCATAACAAAGGTCTTCACACTATCCTTAGGTCATTTCCTGACACTATCCCTAGATGTTAAACTGACACGGTCACTAGCTAATGTCCTGCCTCTTATGCTAACTGAAGCCCTTAGGCTGTGCCTACCTCAGGCACTGAATTTAGACCCAAGACCATGAAACTGTCCCGAACTAAGGCCTAGATGCTCGCCCTACATCCAGTCCTGACACTGTCCCTAACTATGGCCCTAACACTATTGCTAACTGAGGATCTGACACTGGACCTATCAGAGGCCCGCTACTCCTAACTAACGCCTTGAAACTTTCCCTAACGTAGGCGCTGCTACCATCAATATCTAAAGTCCTGACATTATCCTGAGCTAATATCCTGACCCATGTCTTACCAAGGTCCTGAAACTCTCCCAAAGTTAGCCCTGACACTGTCCCTAAGTGAGGCCCTGAGGCTGTCCCTCACAGAGGTCCTGATAATGTCTTAAACTAAGACCCTAATGCTGACCCTACAGAGAACCTTATGCTGATCCTATGTCATGCCCTGACGCTGTCCGTAGCTAAGGCCCTGACTCGAGGCATCACTCAGGCCCTGTCGCTCTCCCTAAGTCAGGCTAAGATTCTATCCCTACCTGAAGCCCTGACACTGGGCCTAACTTAGGCACTGATGCTCTAATTAGCTATGGTCTTGACACTCTCCCTAGGTCATTTCCTGACACTCTCCCTAGATCTTAACCTAAACTTGTCTTTAGCTATTGTCGAACCTCTTATGCTAACTAAATCCCTGACGTTGTCTCTAACTAAGAGCCTGAAATTAGTCCTGAGGCCGTCAACCTGTCCCTAACTGAAGTTTGGAGGATCATCCTAACTGAGGCGCTGACACTGTCCCTAACTAAAGCCCTGACACTACACCTAACTCAGTCCCTGACACTGTACTTTACAAGGGCTGTGATGCTAGTCCTAACTCAGGCCCTGACACTGTCTCTAAGTAAGGCTCAGAATTTGCCCCTAATATAGGCCCTGCTGTCAGCAATAACGAAAAACTGGACACTAGCCTGAGTTAATATCCTGACATATTTCTAACCAAGGTCCTGACACTGTCCCTAAGAAAGCCCTGTCGCTGTCCCTCTGTTACAAACTGAGGCTGTCCCTAACTCAGGCCCTGAAGCTTTCCCTAACTGAGGCCTTCACGCTGTGACTAACTGAGGACCTGATGATGTCTGTATCTAAGACGCTAAAGTCGATCCAACAGAGGAGCTGATGCTGTTCCTAAGTCATGCCCTGACATTGTCCTCATCTAAGGGCCTGACGCTAGGCCTCACTCAGGCCCTGTCGCTCTCCCTAAGTCAGGCTCTGATGCTGTCCCTACCTGAAGCCCTGACACTGGTTCTAAATAAGGATCTGATACTCTCAGTAACTAAGGTTTTGACACTATGCTTAGGTCCTTTCCTGACACTATCCCTAGAGCGTAACCTGACCCTGGCCCTAGCAAATGTCGTGCCTCTTATGCTAACTACAGCCCTGCTGCTGTCCTTAACTAAGGGCCTAAAATTACTCTCGAGGCTGTGACCTTGTCCGTACCTAAGGCCTCGATGTTCGTCCTAATTCAGGGCCTGACACTGTCCCTAACTAAGGCCCTGCTGCCGTCAATATCTAACGTCCTGACACTATCCTGAGCTAATTTCTTGACCCATCTCTTACCAAGGTCCTGAAACTGTCCCTAAGGAAGCCCTGATGCTGTCTCTAAGTGAGGCCTTGAGGCTGTCCCTAACAGAGGCCCTGATAATATCTGTAACATAGCCCCTGAGGCTGATCCTACCGTGGCTCTTATGCTGCTCCTAAGTCATGCCCTGACACTGTCTCTAGCTAAGGCCCTGACGCTAGGCCTCACTCAGGCCCTGTCCCACTCCCTAAGTCAGGCTCTGACGCTGTTCCTACCCGAAGCCCTGACACTCAACTGCTCCTAAATTAGGTCCTGATGTGCTAAGTAACTAAGGTCTTGACACTATCCCTAGGTCATTTCCTGACACTCTCCCTAGACCTTAACCCAACCTTCTCTTTAGCTAATGTCGAGATGAACAAAAGAGATTCTTTAGAACGGGATTCTTTCATCTTCTGAATATAGTTTTCTTCAAAACATAATTTTTATAGTGTTACTAACTTTAAACAAAATGTACTCAACTGCTGTGGAATATTCCTTCATAGGAGCGTGCATGGTTCACTTGTGCATCTGCTTGTGGTGGTGCTCAGGTTGCTTTCAGCTGTAGATCCCCTTATGCTAGCTAAATCCCTGATTCTGTCCCTAAATGAGGCCCTGAATTTAGGTCCGAGGCCGTGAACCTGTCCCTAACTGAGGCCTGGAGGCTCGTCCTAATGCAGGCCCTGACACTGTCCCTAACTAAGGCTCTGACACTACACCTAACTCAGTCACTGACACTGTACCTAACAAAGGCTCTGATGCTAGTCCTAACTTAGGCGCTGACACTGCCTCTAACTAAGGCCCTGCTGCCGTCAATATCTGAACACCTGATATTATCCTGAGCTAATAGCCTGACCCATGTCTTACCAAGGTCCTGAAACTTTCCCAAAGTAAGCCCTGACGCTGTCCCTAAGTGAGGCCTTGAGGCTATCCCTAACGGAGGCCCTGATAATAGCTTTAACCAAGACCCTAATGCTGATCCTACAGAGGCCTTTATGCTGCTCCTAAGTCATGCCCTGATACTGTCCCTTACTCAGGCCCTAAAGATAGGCCTCACTTCGGCCCTGTTGCTGTACCTTAGTTAGGCTCTGATGCTGTCCATACATCAAGCCCTGGCACTGGTCCTGATTAAGGTGCTCACGCTGCTGCTAACTAAGGCCCTGATGCTCTCAATAACTAAGGTCTTCTCGTTATCCCTTGGTCATTTCCTTTCACTGTCTCTGGCCTGGAACCTGACTCTGTCCCGAGATAATCTCCTGCACCTTATGCTAACTGAAACCCTAATGCTCTCCCTAACTAAGGCCCTGACTACTCCTAACTAAGGCCATGACACTGAATCTAACAAAGGCCCGGAATCTGTCCTTAATATAGGCCCTGCTGCCAGCAATGACTAAAATCCTGACACTCTCCTGAGCTAATATCCTGACTCATTTCTAACCAAGGTCCTGACACTGTCCCTAAGGAAGCCCTGTCGCTGTCTTTAAGTGAAGACATGAGGCTGTCTGTAACTCAGACCCTGAAGCTTTCCCTAACTGAGGCCTTGACGCTGTGACTAACTAGGGCTCCGGTCATGTCTTTAACTAAGAACCTAAAGCTGATCCAACAAAGGCACTGATGCTGCTCCTAAGTCATTCCCTGACAGTGTCCCCAGCTAAGGGCCTGACATTAGGCTTCACTCAGGCCCTGTCGCTCTCCCTAAGTCAGGCCCTGATGCTGTCCCGACCTAAAGCCCTAACACTGCTTCTGAATAAGTCCCTGAGAGTCTCAGTAACAAAGGTCTTCACACTATCCTTAGGTCATTTCCTGACACGATTCCAAGCCTTTACCCTAACCCTGTCCCGAGCTAATGTCCTACCTCTTATGCTAACTAAAGACCTTATGCTGTGCCTAATTCAGGCACTGAATTTAGTCCCAAGGCCGCTAGACTGTCCCTAACTCGGCTCGATGCCCTTATCGTCACAATGTTCCATGACCACTGTCATCACAATGCTCCACGCCCTTGTCATCACAATGCTCCATAACCCCTGTCATCACAATGCTCCATGACTTTGTCATCGCAAGGCTCCATGACTTTGTCATCGCAATGCTCCATGCCATTGTCATCACAATGCTCCATGCCCTTATCATCACAATGCTCCATGACCCCTGTCATCCCAATGCTCCATGAGCCTTGTCTAAAATGCTACATGCCTGTGAAATCACAAAGCTCCATGCCCCCTGTCATCACAAGTCTCCATGACTCTTGTCATCACAATGCTTCATGGCCCCTGTCATTCAAAATGCCATATGACCACTATCATCAAAATGTTCCATGGCCCTTGTCATCACAATGCCCCGTGACCCCTGTCATCACAATGTTCCAGGCCCCCTGTCATCACAATGAGCCATGACCCCTTTCATCACAATGCTCCAGGTCCGTTTTCAGCACAATGCTCCATGACCCCTGTCATCACAATGTTCCCTGGCCTTTGTCATCACAATTCTCCATGGCCCCTGTAATCACAGTGCTCCATGACAACGTTCATCACATTGCTCCATGACCACTGTCATCATAATGCCACATGAGCCCTGTCATCACAATGCTCCATGGCCCTTGTCATCACAATGCTCCATGATCCTTGTAATCCAAATGCTCCTTGACCCTTTCATCACAATGTTACAGTACCCCTTTCTTCACAATGCTCCATGCCGCTGGTCACCACAATGCTCCATGACCTCTGTCATCACAATGCTCCATGTCCCTTGTCATTAAAATGCTCCATGGTCCCTGTCATCACAATGCTGCATCATCCTTATAATCTCAATGCCCCATGGTCCTCGTCATCACAAATCTCCACTCATTTGTCATCACAATGCTCCATGACCCCTGTCATCCCAATGCTCCATAGCACTTTTCATCACAATGCTACATGACCACTTTTATCACAATGTTCCATGACCACTTTAATCACAATGCTCCATGACCACTTTCATCACAATGCCCCATGACCCCTGTCATCAAAATGCTCCATGGCCCTTGTCACCACAATGCTCCAGGACCCGTCATCACAATTCTCCATGGCCCTTGTCATCACAATGCTCCATGGCGCTTGTCATCACAATGATCCAGAGCCTTAGTGCTTGAGTTGGGAGTAGTATCATTGCCTCAGTTAGGGACACTGTCATTGCCTGAAATGGGAGTAGTGTCAGAGCCTTAGTTAGGGACAGAGCCAGGGCGAGTTGGGAGTAGTGCCAGTGCCTTAGTTAGGGACAGCGCCAGTGCTTGCATTGGGAGTAGTGTCAGGGCCATAGTTAGGGACAGTGTCAGTGGCTGAGATGGGAATAGTGTCAGGGCCTTAGTTACGGACATTGTCAGTGCCTAAGTTGGGATTTTCTTCAGGGTCTTTATTATGGACAGTGTCAGGGCCTGAGTTAACAGTAGTGTCAAGGCCTTAATTTGGAAGAGTGTCAGTGTCTCAGTTTGGAGTAGTGTCAGACCCTTAGTTAGGAAGAGCGTCAGTGCCTGAGTTGGGAATAGTGACATGGCCTAAGTTATGGACAGTGTGAGGGTGTGAGTTAGGAATCGTCTCAGGACCTTAGTTAGGGACAGTGTCAGTGATTGTGTTAGGAATAGTGTCAGGGCCTAAGTTAGGAGTAGTCTGAGACTGGTAGTTAGGAACAGTGTCAGGGCCTGAGTTGTGAGTAGTTACAGGGCCTAAGTTAGAGAAAGTGTCAGTGCCAGAGTTGGGAGTTATGTCAGGGCCTTAATTAGGGACAGTGTCAGTGCCTGAGTTGGGAGTAGTGTCAGGGCCTAGTTAGGGACAGTGTCAGTGCCTGAGTTGGAAGTAGTGTCAGGGCATTAGGGACAGTGTCAGTGGCTGAGATGGGAGTAGTGTCAGGGTCTTAGTTAGGGAGAGTGTCAGTGCCTGAGTTGGGAATAGTCTCAGGGTCTTTTTTGGGGACAGCATCCGGGCATGAGTTAAAAGTAGTGTCAAGGCCTTAGTTAGGGAGAGTGTCAGTGCCTGTGTTGGGAGTAGTATCAGGCCCTTCGTTAGGGACAGTGTCAGGGTCTGAGGTAGAAGTAGTCTCAGGGCCTTAGTTAGGTAGCGTGTCAGTGCCTAAGTAAGTAGTAGTGTGAGGGCCTTAGTTAGGGACAGTGTCAATGCCTGTGTTGGGAGTAGTGTCAGAGCCTTAGTTAGGGACAGCGTCAGTGCCTGCGTTGGGAGTAGTGTCAGGGCCTTACTTAGGGACAGCGTCAGTGCCTGAGTTAGGAGTAGTGTGATGGCCGTAGTTAGGGACACTCTCAGTGCCAGAGTTGGGGGTAGTGGCAGGCCTTTGTTAGGGACTGTGCCAGGGCCTGAGTTAAGAGTAGTGTCAAGTCCTTAGTTAGGGACAGTGTTAGTGCCTGAGTTGAGAGTAACGTCAAGGCCTTAGTTAGGGACAATGTCAGGGCCTAGTTTGGGAGTAGTGTCAGGGCCTTAGTTAGGGACAGTGTCAGTGCCTGAGTTGGGAGTACTGTCAGGGCGTATTTCGGGACAGTCTCAGTGCCTATGTTGGGATTAGTGTCACGGCCTTTGTTAGGAACAAAGTCAGTGCCTGAGTTGGGAGTTGTGTCAGGATATTAGTAAGGGACAGTGTCAGTGCCTGAGTTAGGAGAAGTGTCAGGGCTGTAGTTAGGGATAGTGTCAGTGCCTGAGTTGGAGGTAGTGTCAGGGCCTTAGGGACAATGTCAGAGGCTGAGATGGGAGTAGTGTCACGGTCTTAGTTACGGAGAGTGACAGCGCCTGAGTTGGGAATAGTGTCAGGGTCTTTGTTAGGGACAGTGTCAGGGTATTAGTTAAGAGTAGTGTCAAGGCCTTTGTTAGGGAGAGTGTCAGTGTCTGAGTTGGGAGGAGTGTCAGACCCTTAGTTAAGGGACAGCGTCAGTGTCTGAGTTAGGAATAGTGCCAGAGCCTAAGTTATGGACAGTGCCAGGGCCTGAGTTAGGAGTAGTCTGAGACCGGTAGTTAGTAACAGTGTAACGGCCTGAGTTGTTAGTAGTTTCAGGGCCTTAGTTAGCGAAAGTGTCAATGCCGGAATTGGGAGTAATGTCAGGGCTTACTTAGGGAGAGTGTCAGTGCCTGAGGTGGAAGTAGTATCAGGGCCTTAGTTAAGGACAGTGTCAGTGCCTGAGTTCGGAGTACTGTCAGGGCATATTTAGGGACAGTCTCAGTGCCTATTTTGGGAGTAGTGTCACGGCCTTAGTTAGTGACATTGTCAGTGCCTGAGTAAGGAGTAGTGTCCGGGCCTTAGTTAGGGACAGTGTCAGTGCCTGAGTCAGGAGTAGAGTCGGGGCCTAAGTTAGGGACAGTGTCATTGCTTGAGATAGGAGTAGTGTCAGGGCCTTAGTTAGGAGGAGCATCAGTGCCTTCGTTAGGTATTGTATCAGCGCCTCAGTTAGGAATAGTTTCAGGGCCTTATTTAGGGACAGTGTTAGTGCCTGAGTTAGGAGTTGTGTCGGCCTTAGTTAGGGACCTTTTCAGGACCTGGGTTAGGAGTAATGTCAGGGCCTTCCTTAAGTATTGTGTCAGCGCCTGAGTTAGGAATAGTGTCAGGGCCTTAGTTAGGGACATTGTCAGGGCATGACTTAGGAGTTGTGTTAGGGCGTGAGCTATGAATAGTGTCAGGGCCTTAGTTAGTGACAGTGTCAGTGCTGAGTTTGGAGTAGTATCAGGGCCTTAGTTAGAGACAGTGTCAGGGCCTGAGTTAGGTGTATGTCAGGGCCTAGTTAGGGACAGTGTCAGTGCCTGATTTAGGAGTAGTGTCACAGGCTTTGTTAGGGACAGTGTCAGGGCCTGAGTTAGGAGTAGTGTCACAGCTTTAGTTAGGACCAGTGTCAGGGCCTTAGTTAAGTCCAACATCAGCGCCTATGATAGGAATGAGATCAGGACCTGTGTTACAGGTGATGTCAGGGCCTTATTTAAGAACAGTGTCAGGGCCTGAGTCCTGACTGACTCCTTACTGTCCTCACTAAGGACTTTTGACACTACTGCTAATTCAGGCCCTGATAATGTCCCTAACTAAGGCCCTGACACTTTCCCTGGCTAAGGCCCTGAACTTCTCCTAAGTCAGGCCCTGATACTGTCCCTAACAATGGCCCTGACACTACACCTAACTGAGGCCCCGACATGATACCTAACAAAGGCTTTGTTGCTAGTCCAAACTAAAGCCCTAAAACTGGTCCTAAATAAGGCCTTGACACTAATCCTAACTCAGGCCCTAGCACTGTCCCTAACTAGGTCTCAGACATTACACCTAAATCAGACCCTGACACAGTCCCTAAGTAAGGCCCTGATACTACTGCTAACTCAGTCCCTTACACTATACCTAACAAAGTCTCTGATGCTAGGCCTAACTCAGGCCCTGAAACCGTCTGTAACTAAGGCCCTGCTGCCATCACTATCAAAAGTCCTGACATTATCCTGAGCTAATATCCTGACCTATTTCTTTCCAAGGTCCTGAAACTGTCCCAAAGTAAGCCCTGACGCTGTCCCTAAGTGAAGACCTGAGGCTGTCCCTAACTCAGGCCCTGAAGCTTTCCTTAACTGAAACCTTGAAGCTGTGACTAATTCAGGCCCTGATCATGTACCTAACGAAGACCTTAATGCTGATCCAGCAAAGACGCTGATGCTGCTCCAAAGTCATGCCCTGACAGTGTGCCCAGCTAAGGGCCTGATGCTAAGCCTCACTCAGGCCCTGTCGCTCTCCCTAAGTCAGGCCCTGACACTGTCACTAACGAAGGCCCTGACTCTACTCCTAATTCAGTCCCGTACATTGTATCTAACAAAGGCTCTGATGCTAGTCGTAACTCAGGGCCTGACACTGTCTCTAACTAAGGGCTGCTGCCCTCAACATCTAAAGTCCTGACATTATCCGGAGCTAATAACCTGACCCATGTCTTACCAAGGTCCTGAAACTGTCCCACAGTAAACCCTGACGCTGTCCCTAAGTGAGGCCCTGAAGCTTTCCCTAACTAACTCAGGCCTTGATGCTGTGACTAACTCAGACCCTGATCATGTCTTTAACCAAGACCCTAAGGCTGATCCAACAGAGGCCCTGATGCTGCTCCTAAGTCATGCCCCGATAGTGTCCCCCACTAAGTGTCTGATGCTAGGCCTCACGCAGACCCTAACGCTCTCCCTAAGTCAGGCTCTGATGCTGTCCCTACCTGAAGCCCTAACACTGGTTCTGAATAAGGCCCTGAGAGTCTCCATAACAAAGGTCTTCACACTATCCTTAGGTCATTTCCTGACACTATCCCTAGATGTTAAACTGACACGGTCACTAGCTAATGTCCTGCCTCTTATGCTAACTGAAGCCCTTAGGCTGTGCCTACCTCAGGCACTGAATTTAGACCCAAGACCATGAAACTGTCCCGAACTAAGGCCTAGATGCTCGCCCTACATCCAGTCCTGACACTGTCCCTAACTATGGCCCTAACACTATTGCTAACTGAGGATCTGACACTGGACCTATCAGAGGCCCGCTACTCCTAACTAACGCCTTGAAACTTTCCCTAACGTAGGCGCTGCTACCATCAATATCTAAAGTCCTGACATTATCCTGAGCTAATATCCTGACCCATGTCTTACCAAGGTCCTGAAACTCTCCCAAAGTTAGCCCTGACACTGTCCCTAAGTGAGGCCCTGAGGCTGTCCCTCACAGAGGTCCTGATAATGTCTTAAACTAAGACCCTAATGCTGACCCTACAGAGAACCTTATGCTGATCCTATGTCATGCCCTGACGCTGTCCGTAGCTAAGGCCCTGACTCGAGGCATCACTCAGGCCCTGTCGCTCTCCCTAAGTCAGGCTAAGATTCTATCCCTACCTGAAGCCCTGACACTGGGCCTAACTTAGGCACTGATGCTCTAATTAGCTATGGTCTTGACACTCTCCCTAGGTCATTTCCTGACACTCTCCCTAGATCTTAACCTAAACTTGTCTTTAGCTATTGTCGAACCTCTTATGCTAACTAAATCCCTGACGTTGTCTCTAACTAAGAGCCTGAAATTAGTCCTGAGGCCGTCAACCTGTCCCTAACTGAAGTTTGGAGGATCATCCTAACTGAGGCGCTGACACTGTCCCTAACTAAAGCCCTGACACTACACCTAACTCAGTCCCTGACACTGTACTTTACAAGGGCTGTGATGCTAGTCCTAACTCAGGCCCTGACACTGTCTCTAAGTAAGGCTCAGAATTTGCCCCTAATATAGGCCCTGCTGTCAACAATAACGAAAAACTGGACACTAGCCTGAGTTAATATCCTGACATATTTCTAACCAAGGTCCTGACACTGTCCCTAAGAAAGCCCTGTCGCTGTCCCTCTGTTACAAACTGAGGCTGTCCCTAACTCAGGCCCTGAAGCTTTCCCTAACTGAGGCCTTCACGCTGTGACTAACTGAGGACCTGATGATGTCTGTATCTAAGACGCTAAAGTCGATCCAACAGAGGAGCTGATGCTGTTCCTAAGTCATGCCCTGACATTGTCCTCATCTAAGGGCCTGACGCTAGGCCTCACTCAGGCCCTGTCGCTCTCCCTAAGTCAGGCTCTGATGCTGTCCCTACCTGAAGCCCTGACACTGGTTCTAAATAAGGATCTGATACTCTCAGTAACTAAGGTTTTGACACTATGCTTAGGTCCTTTCCTGACACTATCCCTAGAGCGTAACCTGACCCTGGCCCTAGCAAATGTCGTGCCTCTTATGCTAACTACAGCCCTGCTGCTGTCCTTACCTAAGGGCCTAAAATTACTCTCGAGGCTGTGACCTTGTCCGTACCTAAGGCCTCGATGTTCGTCCTAATTCAGGGCCTGACACTGTCCCTAACTAAGGCCCTGCTGCCGTCAATATCTAACGTCCTGACACTATCCTGAGCTAATTTCTTGACCCATCTCTTACCAAGGTCCTGAAACTGTCCCTAAGGAAGCCCTGATGCTGTCTCTAAGTGAGGCCTTGAGGCTGTCCCTAACAGAGGCCCTGATAATATCTGTAACATAGCCCCTGAGGCTGATCCTACCGTGGCTCTTATGCTGCTCCTAAGTCATGCCCTGACACTGTCTCTAGCTAAGGCCCTGACGCTAGGCCTCACTCAGGCCCTGTCCCACTCCCTAAGTCAGGCTCTGACGCTGTTCCTACCCGAAGCCCTGACACTCACTGCTCCTAAATTAGGTCCTGATGTGCTAAGTAACTAAGGTCTTGACACTATCCCTAGGTCATTTCCTGACACTCTCCCTAGACCTTAACCCAACCTTCTCTTTAGCTAATGTCGAGATGAGCAAAAGAGATTCTTTAGAACGGGATTCTTTCATCTTCTGAATATAGTTTTCTTCAAAACATAATTTTTATAGTGTTACTAACTTTAAACAAAATGTACTCAACTGCTGTGGAATATTCCTTCATAGGAGCGTGCATGGTTCACTTGTGCATCTGCTTGTGGTGGTGCTCAGGTTGCTTTCAGCTGTAGATCCCCTTATGCTAGCTAAATCCCTGATTCTGTCCCTAAATGAGGCCCTGAATTTAGGTCCGAGGCCGTGAACCTGTCCCTAACTGAGGCCTGGAGGCTCGTCCTAATGCAGGCCCTGACACTGTCCCTAACTAAGGCTCTGACACTACACCTAACTCAGTCACTGACACTGTACCTAACAAAGGCTCTGATGCTAGTCCTAACTTAGGCGCTGACACTGCCTCTAACTAAGGCCCTGCTGCCGTCAATATCTGAACACCTGATATTATCCTGAGCTAATAGCCTGACCCATGTCTTACCAAGGTCCTGAAACTTTCCCAAAGTAAGCCCTGACGCTGTCCCTAAGTGAGGCCTTGAGGCTATCCCTAACGGAGGCCCTGATAATAGCTTTAACCAAGACCCTAATGCTGATCCTACAGAGGCCTTTATGCTGCTCCTAAGTCATGCCCTGATACTGTCCCTTACTCAGGCCCTAAAGATAGGCCTCACTTCGGCCCTGTTGCTGTACCTTAGTTAGGCTCTGATGCTGTCCATACATCAAGCCCTGGCACTGGTCCTGATTAAGGTGCTCACGCTGCTGCTAACTAAGGCCCTGATGCTCTCAATAACTAAGGTCTTCTCGTTATCCCTTGGTCATTTCCTTTCACTGTCTCTGGCCTGGAACCTGACTCTGTCCCGAGATAATCTCCTGCACCTTATGCTAACTGAAACCCTAATGCTCTCCCTAACTAAGGCCCTGACTACTCCTAACTAAGGCCATGACACTGAATCTAACAAAGGCCCGGAATCTGTCCTTAATATAGGCCCTGCTGCCAGCAATGACTAAAATCCTGACACTCTCCTGAGCTAATATCCTGACTCATTTCTAACCAAGGTCCTGACACTGTCCCTAAGAAAGCCCTGTCGCTGTCTTTAAGTGAAGACATGAGGCTGTCTGTAACTCAGACCCTGAAGCTTTCCCTAACTGAGGCCTTGACGCTGTGACTAACTAGGGCTCCGGTCATGTCTTTAACTAAGAACCTAAAGCTGATCCAACAAAGGCACTGATGCTGCTCCTAAGTCATTACCTGACAGTGTCCCCAGCTAAGGGCCTGACATTAGGCTTCACTCAGGCCCTGTCGCTCTCCCTAAGTCAGGCCCTGATGCTGTCCCGACCTGAAGCCCTAACACTGCTTCTGAATAAGTCCCTGAGAGTCTCAGTAACAAAGGTCTTCACACTATCCTTAGGTCATTTCCTGACACGATTCCAAGCCTTTACCCTAACCCTGTCCCGAGCTAATGTCCTACCTCTTATGCTAACTAAAGACCTTATGCTGTGCCTAATTCAGGCACTGAATTTAGTCCCAAGGCCGCTAGACTGTCCCTAACTCGGCTCGATGCCCTTATCGTCACAATGTTCCATGACCACTGTCATCACAATGCTCCACGCCCTTGTCATCACAATGCTCCATAACCCCTGTCATCACAATGCTCCATGACTTTGTCATCGCAAGGCTCCATGACTTTGTCATCGCAATGCTCCATGCCATTGTCATCACAATGCTCCATGCCCTTATCATCACAATGCTCCATGACCCCTGTCATCCCAATGCTCCATGAGCCTTGTCTAAAATGCTACATGCCTGTGAAATCACAAAGCTCCATGCCCCCTGTCATCACAAGTCTCCATGACTCTTGTCATCACAATGCTTCATGGCCCCTGTCATTCAAAATGCCATATGACCACTATCATCAAAATGTTCCATGGCCCTTGTCATCACAATGCCCCGTGACCCCTGTCATCACAATGTTCCAGGCCCCCTGTCATCACAATGAGCCATAACCCCTTTCATCACAATGCTCCAGGTCCGTTTTCAGCACAATGCTCCATGACCCCTGTCATCACAATGTTCCCTGGCCTTTGTCATCACAATTCTCCATGGCCCCTGTAATCACAGTGCTCCATGACAACGTTCATCACATTGCTCCATGACCACTGTCATCATAATGCCACATGAGACCTGTCATCACAATGCTCCATGGCCCTTGTCATCACAATGCTCCATGATCCTTGTAATCCAAATGCTCCTTGACCCTTTCATCACAATGTTACAGTACCCCTTTCTTCACAATGCTCCATGCCGCTGGTCACCACAATGCTCCATGACCTCTGTCATCACAATGCTCCATGTCCCTTGTCATTAAAATGCTCCATGGTCCCTGTCATCACAATGCTGCATCATCCTTATAATCTCAATGCCCCATGGTCCTCGTCATCACAAATCTCCACTCATTTGTCATCACAATGCTCCATGACCCCTGTCATCCCAATGCTCCATAGCACTTTTCATCACAATGCTACATGACCACTTTTATCACAATGTTCCATGACCACTTTAATCACAATGCTCCATGACCACTTTCATCACAATGCCCCATGACCCCTGTCATCAAAATGCTCCATGGCCCTTGTCACCACAATGCTCCAGGACCCGTCATCACAATTCTCCATGGCCCTTGTCATCACAATGCTCCATGGCGCTTGTCATCACAATGATCCAGAGCCTTAGTGCTTGAGTTGGGAGTAGTATCATTGCCTCAGTTAGGGACACTGTCATTGCCTGAAATGGGAGTAGTGTCAGAGCCTTAGTTAGGGACAGAGCCAGGGCGAGTTGGGAGTAGTGCCAGTGCCTTAGTTAGGGACAGCGCCAGTGCTTGCATTGGGAGTAGTGTCAGGGCCATAGTTAGGGACAGTGTCAGTGGCTGAGATGGGAATAGTGTCAGGGCCTTAGTTACGGACATTGTCAGTGCCTAAGTTGGGATTTTCTTCAGGGTCTTTATTATGGACAGTGTCAGGGCCTGAGTTAACAGTAGTGTCAAGGCCTTAATTTGGAAGAGTGTCAGTGTCTCAGTTTGGAGTAGTGTCAGACCCTTAGTTAGGAAGAGCGTCAGTGCCTGAGTTGGGAATAGTGACATGGCCTAAGTTATGGACAGTGTGAGGGTGTGAGTTAGGAATCGTCTCAGGACCTTAGTTAGGGACAGTGTCAGTGATTGTGTTAGGAATAGTGTCAGGGCCTAAGTTAGGAGTAGTCTGAGACTGGTAGTTAGGAACAGTGTCAGGGCCTGAGTTGTGAGTAGTTACAGGGCCTAAGTTAGAGAAAGTGTCAGTGCCAGAGTTGGGAGTTATGTCAGGGCCTTAATTAGGGACAGTGTCAGGGCCTAGTTAGGGACAGTGTCAGTGCCTGAGTTGGAAGTAGTGTCAGGGCATTAGGGACAGTGTCAGTGGCTGAGATGGGAGTAGTGTCAGGGTCTTAGTTAGGGAGAGTGTCAGTGCCTGAGTTGGGAATAGTCTCAGGGTCTTTTTTGGGGACAGCATCCGGGCATGAGTTAAAAGTAGTGTCAAGGCCTTAGTTAGGGAGAGTGTCAGTGCCTGTGTTGGGAGTAGTATCAGGCCCTTCGTTAGGGACAGTGTCAGGGTCTGAGGTAGAAGTAGTCTCAGGGCCTTAGTTAGGTAGCGTGTCAGTGCCTAAGTAAGTAGTAGTGTGAGGGCCTTAGTTAGGGACAGTGTCAATGCCTGTGTTGGGAGTAGTGTCAGAGCCTTAGTTAGGGACAGCGTCAGTGCCTGCGTTGGGAGTAGTGTCAGGGCCTTACTTAGGGACAGCGTCAGTGCCTGAGTTAGGAGTAGTGTGATGGCCGTAGTTAGGGACACTCTCAGTGCCAGAGTTGGGGGTAGTGGCAGGCCTTTGTTAGGGACTGTGCCAGGGCCTGAGTTAAGAGTAGTGTCAAGTCCTTAGTTAGGGACAGTGTTAGTGCCTGAGTTGAGAGTAACGTCAAGGCCTTAGTTAGGGACAATGTCAGGGCCTAGTTTGGGAGTAGTGTCAGGGCCTTAGTTAGGGACAGTGTCAGTGCCTGAGTTGGGAGTACTGTCAGGGCGTATTTCGGGACAGTCTCAGTGCCTATGTTGGGATTAGTGTCACGGCCTTTGTTAGGAACAAAGTCAGTGCCTGAGTTGGGAGTTGTGTCAGGATATTAGTAAGGGACAGTGTCAGTGCCTGAGTTAGGAGAAGTGTCAGGGCTGTAGTTAGGGATAGTGTCAGTGCCTGAGTTGGAGGTAGTGTCAGGGCCTTAGGGACAATGTCAGAGGCTGAGATGGGAGTAGTGTCACGGTCTTAGTTACGGAGAGTGACAGCACCTGAGTTGGGAATAGTGTCAGGGTCTTTGTTAGGGACAGTGTCAGGGTATTAGTTAAGAGTAGTGTCAAGGCCTTTGTTAGGGAGAGTGTCAGTGTCTGAGTTGGGAGGAGTGTCAGACCCTTAGTTAAGGGACAGCGTCAGTGTCTGAGTTAGGAATAGTGCCAGAGCCTAAGTTATGGACAGTGCCAGGGCCTGAGTTAGGAGTAGTCTGAGACCGGTAGTTAGTAACAGTGTAACGGCCTGAGTTGTTAGTAGTTTCAGGGCCTTAGTTAGCGAAAGTGTCAATGCCGGAATTGGGAGTAATGTCAGGGCTTACTTAGGGAGAGTGTCAGTGCCTGAGGTGGAAGTAGTATCAGGGCCTTAGTTAAGGACAGTGTCAGTGCCTGAGTTCGGAGTACTGTCAGGGCATATTTAGGGACAGTCTCAGTGCCTATTTTGGGAGTAGTGTCACGGCCTTAGTTAGTGACATTGTCAGTGCCTGAGTAAGGAGTAGTGTCCGGGCCTTAGTTAGGGACAGTGTCAGTTGCTTAGTTAGGAGTAGTGTCCGGGCCTAAGTTAGGGCCAGTGTCAGTGCCTGAGTCAGGAGTAGAGTCGGGGCCTAAGTTAGGGACAGTGTCATTGCTTGAGATAGGAGTAGTGTCAGGGCCTTAGTTAGGAGGAGCATCAGTGCCTTCGTTAGGTATTGTATCAGCGCCTCAGTTAGGAATAGTTTCAGGGCCTTATTTAGGGACAGTGTTAGTGCCTGAGTTAGGAGTTGTGTCGGCCTTAGTTAGGGACCTTTTCAGGGCCTGAGTTAGGAGTAATGTCAGGGCCTTCCTTAAGTATTGTGTCAGCGCCTGAGTTAGGAATAGTGTCAGGGCCTTAGTTAGGGACATTGTCAGGGCATGACTTAGGAGTTGTGTTAGGGCGTGAGCTATGAATAGTGTCAGGGCCTCAGTTAGTGACAGTGTCAGTGCTGAGTTTGGAGTAGTATCAGGGCCTTAGTTAGAGACAGTGTCAGGGCCTGAGTTAGGTGTATGTCAGGGCCTAGTTAGGGACAGTGTCAGTGCCTGATTTAGGAGTAGTGTCACAGGCTTTGTTAGGGACAGTGTCAGGGTATTAGTTAAGAGTAGTGTCAAGGCCTTTGTTAGGGAGAGTGTCAGTGTCTGAGTTGGGAGGAGTGTCAGACCCTTAGTTAAGGGACAGCGTCAGTGTCTGAGTTAGGAATAGTGCCAGAGCCTAAGTTATGGACAGTGCCAGGGCCTGAGTTAGGAGTAGTCTGAGACCGGTAGTTAGTAACAGTGTAACGGCCTGAGTTGTTAGTAGTTTCAGGGCCTTAGTTAGCGAAAGTGTCAATGCCGGAATTGGGAGTAATGTCAGGGCTTACTTAGGGAGAGTGTCAGTGCCTGAGGTGGAAGTAGTATCAGGGCCTTAGTTAAGGACAGTGTCAGTGCCTGAGTTCGGAGTACTGTCAGGGAATATTTAGGGACAGTCTCAGTGCCTATTTTGGGAGTAGTGTCACGGCCTTAGTTAGTGACATTGTCAGTGCCTGAGTAAGGAGTAGTGTCCGGGCCTTAGTTAGGGACAGTGTCAGTGCCTGAGTCAGGAGTAGAGTCGGGGCCTAAGTTAGGGACAGTGTCATTGCTTGAGATAGGAGTAGTGTCAGGGCCTTAGTTAGGAGGAGCATCAGTGCCTTCGTTAGGTATTGTATCAGCGCCTCAGTTAGGAATAGTTTCAGGGCCTTATTTAGGGACAGTGTTAGTGCCTGAGTTAGGAGTTGTGTCGGCCTTAGTTAGGGACCTTTTCAGGACCTGGGTTAGGAGTAATGTCAGGGCCTTCCTTAAGTATTGTGTCAGCGCCTGAGTTAGGAATAGTGTCAGGGCCTTAGTTAGGGACATTGTCAGGGCATGACTTAGGAGTTGTGTTAGGGCGTGAGCTATGAATAGTGTCAGGGCCTTAGTTAGTGACAGTGTCAGTGCTGAGTTTGGAGTAGTATCAGGGCCTTAGTTAGAGACAGTGTCAGGGCCTGAGTTAGGTGTATGTCAGGGCCTAGTTAGGGACAGTGTCAGTGCCTGATTTAGGAGTAGTGTCACAGGCTTTGTTAGGGACAGTGTCAGGGCCTGAGTTAGGAGTAGTGTCACAGCTTTAGTTAGGACCAGTGTCAGGGCCTTAGTTAAGTCCAACATCAGCGCCTATGATAGGAATGAGATCAGGACCTGTGTTACAGGTGATGTCAGGGCCTTATTTAAGAACAGTGTCAGGGCCTGAGTCCTGACTGACTCCTTACTGTCCTCACTAAGGACTTTTGACACTACTGCTAATTCAGGCCCTGATAATGTCCCTAACTAAGGCCCTGACACTTTCCCTGGCTAAGGCCCTGAACTTCTCCTAAGTCAGGCCCTGATATTGTCCCTAACAATGGCCCTGACACTACACCTAACTGAGGCCCCGACATGATACCTAACAAAGGCTTTGTTGCTAGTCCAAACTAAAGCCCTAAAACTGGTCCTAAATAAGGCCTTGACACTAATCCTAACTCAGGCCCTAGCACTGTCCCTAACTAGGTCTCAGACATTACACCTAAATCAGACCCTGACACAGTCCCTAAGTAAGGCCCTGACACTACTGCTAACTCAGTCCCTTACACTGTACCTAACAAAGTCTCTGATGCTAGGCCTAACTCAGGCCCTGAAACCGTCTGTAACTAAGGCCCTGCTGCCATCACTATCAAAAGTCCTGACATTATCCTGAGCTAATATCCTGACCTATGTCTTTCCAAGGTCCTGAAACTGTCCCAAAGTAAGCCCTGACGCTGTCCCTAAGTGAAGACCTGAGGCTGTCCCTAACTCAGGCCCTGAAGCTTTCCTTAACTGAAACCTTGAAGCTGTGACTAATTCAGGCCCTGATCATGTACCTAACGAAGACCTTAATGCTGATCCAGCAAAGACGCTGATGCTGCTCCAAAGTCATGCCCTGACAGTGTGCCCAGCTAAGGGCCTGATGCTAAGCCTCACTCAGGCCCTGTCGCTCTCCCTAAGTCAGGCCCTGACACTGTCACTAACGAAGGCCCTGACTCTACTCCTAATTCAGTCCCGTACATTGTATCTAACAAAGGCTCTGATGCTAGTCGTAACTCAGGGCCTGACACTGTCTCTAACTAAGGGCTGCTGCCATCAACATCTAAAGTCCTGACATTATCCGGAGCTAATAACCTGACCCATGTCTTACCAAGGTCCTGAAACTGTCCCACAGTAAACCCTGACGCTGTCCCTAAGTGAGGCCCTGAAGCTTTCCCTAACTAACTCAGGCCTTGATGCTGTGACTAACTCAGACCCTGATCATGTCTTTAACCAAGACCCTAAGGCTGATCCAACAGAGGCCCTGATGCTGCTCCTAAGTCATGCCCCGATAGTGTCCCCCACTAAGTGTCTGATGCTAGGCCTCACGCAGACCCTAACGCTCTCCCTAAGTCAGGCTCTGATGCTGTCCCTACCTGAAGCCCTAACACTGGTTCTGAATAAGGCCCTGAGAGTCTCCATAACAAAGGTCTTCACACTATCCTTAGGTCATTTCCTGACACTATCCCTAGATGTTAAACTGACACGGTCACTAGCTAATGTCCTGCCTCTTATGCTAACTGAAGCCCTTAGGCTGTGCCTACCTCAGGCACTGAATTTAGACCCAAGACCATGAAACTGTCCCGAACTAAGGCCTAGATGCTCGCCCTACATCCAGTCCTGACACTGTCCCTAACTATGGCCCTAACACTATTGCTAACTGAGGATCTGACACTGGACCTATCAGAGGCCCGCTACTCCTAACTAACGCCTTGAAACTTTCCCTAACGTAGGCGCTGCTACCATCAATATCTAAAGTCCTGACATTATCCTGAGCTAATATCCTGACCCATGTCTTACCAAGGTCCTGAAACTCTCCCAAAGTTAGCCCTGACACTGTCCCTAAGTGAGGCCCTGAGGCTGTCCCTCACAGAGGTCCTGATAATGTCTTAAACTAAGACCCTAATGCTGACCCTACAGAGAACCTTATGCTGATCCTATGTCATGCCCTGACGCTGTCCGTAGCTAAGGCCCTGACTCGAGGCATCACTCAGGCCCTGTCGCTCTCCCTAAGTCAGGCTAAGATTCTATCCCTACCTGAAGCCCTGACACTGGGCCTAACTTAGGCACTGATGCTCTAATTAGCTATGGTCTTGACACTATCCCTAGGTCATTTCCTGACACTCTCCCTAGATCTTAACCTAAACTTGTCTTTAGCTATTGTCGAACCTCTTATGCTAACTAAATCCCTGACGTTGTCTCTAACTAAGAGCCTGAAATTAGTCCTGAGGCCGTCAACCTGTCCCTAACTGAAGTTTGGAGGATCATCCTAACTGAGGCGCTGACACTGTCCCTAACTAAAGCCCTGACACTACACCTAACTCAGTCCCTGACACTGTACTTTACAAGGGCTGTGATGCTAGTCCTAACTCAGGCCCTGACACTGTCTCTAAGTAAGGCTCAGAATTTGCCCCTAATATAGGCCCTGCTGTCAGCAATAACGAAAAACTGGACACTAGCCTGAGTTAATATCCTGACATATTTCTAACCAAGGTCCTGACACTGTCCCTAAGAAAGCCCTGTCGCTGTCCCTCTGTTACAAACTGAGGCTGTCCCTAACTCAGGCCCTGAAGCTTTCCCTAACTGAGGCCTTCACGCTGTGACTAACTGAGGACCTGATGATGTCTGTATCTAAGACGCTAAAGTCGATCCAACAGAGGAGCTGATGCTGTTCCTAAGTCATGCCCTGACATTGTCCTCATCTAAGGGCCTGACGCTAGGCCTCACTCAGGCCCTGTCGCTCTCCCTAAGTCAGGCTCTGATGCTGTCCCTACCTGAAGCCCTGACACTGGTTCTAAATAAGGATCTGATACTCTCAGTAACTAAGGTTTTGACACTATGCTTAGGTCCTTTCCTGACACTATCCCTAGAGCGTAACCTGACCCTGGCCCTAGCAAATGTCGTGCCTCTTATGCTAACTACAGCCCTGCTGCTGTCCTTAACTAAGGGCCTAAAATTACTCTCGAGGCTGTGACCTTGTCCGTACCTAAGGCCTCGATGTTCGTCCTAATTCAGGGCCTGACACTGTCCCTAACTAAGGCCCTGCTGCCGTCAATATCTAACGTCCTGACACTATCCTGAGCTAATTTCTTGACCCATCTCTTACCAAGGTCCTGAAACTGTCCCTAAGGAAGCCCTGATGCTGTCTCTAAGTGAGGCCTTGAGGCTGTCCCTAACAGAGGCCCTGATAATATCTGTAACATAGCCCCTGAGGCTGATCCTACCGTGGCTCTTATGCTGCTCCTAAGTCATGCCCTGACACTGTCTCTAGCTAAGGCCCTGACGCTAGGCCTCACTCAGGCCCTGTCCCACTCCCTAAGTCAGGCTCTGACGCTGTTCCTACCCGAAGCCCTGACACTCAACTGCTCCTAAATTAGGTCCTGATGTGCTAAGTAACTAAGGTCTTGACACTATCCCTAGGTCATTTCCTGACACTCTCCCTAGACCTTAACCCAACCTTCTCTTTAGCTAATGTCGAGATGAACAAAAGAGATTCTTTAGAACGGGATTCTTTCATCTTCTGAATATAGTTTTCTTCAAAACATAATTTTTATAGTGTTACTAACTTTAAACAAAATGTACTCAACTGCTGTGGAATATTCCTTCATAGGAGCGTGCATGGTTCACTTGTGCATCTGCTTGTGGTGGTGCTCAGGTTGCTTTCAGCTGTAGATCCCCTTATGCTAGCTAAATCCCTGATTCTGTCCCTAAATGAGGCCCTGAATTTAGGTCCGAGGCCGTGAACCTGTCCCTAACTGAGGCCTGGAGGCTCGTCCTAATGCAGGCCCTGACACTGTCCCTAACTAAGGCTCTGACACTACACCTAACTCAGTCACTGACACTGTACCTAACAAAGGCTCTGATGCTAGTCCTAACTTAGGCGCTGACACTGCCTCTAACTAAGGCCCTGCTGCCGTCAATATCTGAACACCTGATATTATCCTGAGCTAATAGCCTGACCCATGTCTTACCAAGGTCCTGAAACTTTCCCAAAGTAAGCCCTGACGCTGTCCCTAAGTGAGGCCTTGAGGCTATCCCTAACGGAGGCCCTGATAATAGCTTTAACCAAGACCCTAATGCTGATCCTACAGAGGCCTTTATGCTGCTCCTAAGTCATGCCCTGATACTGTCCCTTACTCAGGCCCTAAAGATAGGCCTCACTTCGGCCCTGTTGCTGTACCTTAGTTAGGCTCTGATGCTGTCCATACATCAAGCCCTGGCACTGGTCCTGATTAAGGTGCTCACGCTGCTGCTAACTAAGGCCCTGATGCTCTCAATAACTAAGGTCTTCTCGTTATCCCTTGGTCATTTCCTTTCACTGTCTCTGGCCTGGAACCTGACTCTGTCCCGAGATAATCTCCTGCACCTTATGCTAACTGAAACCCTAATGCTCTCCCTAACTAAGGCCCTGACTACTCCTAACTAAGGCCATGACACTGAATCTAACAAAGGCCCGGAATCTGTCCTTAATATAGGCCCTGCTGCCAGCAATGACTAAAATCCTGACACTCTCCTGAGCTAATATCCTGACTCATTTCTAACCAAGGTCCTGACACTGTCCCTAAGAAAGCCCTGTCGCTGTCTTTAAGTGAAGACATGAGGCTGTCTGTAACTCAGACCCTGAAGCTTTCCCTAACTGAGGCCTTGACGCTGTGACTAACTAGGGCTCCGGTCATGTCTTTAACTAAGAACCTAAAGCTGATCCAACAAAGGCACTGATGCTGCTCCTAAGTCATTCCCTGACAGTGTCCCCAGCTAAGGGCCTGACATTAGGCTTCACTCAGGCCCTGTCGCTCTCCCTAAGTCAGGCCCTGATGCTGTCCCGACCTAAAGCCCTAACACTGCTTCTGAATAAGTCCCTGAGAGTCTCAGTAACAAAGGTCTTCACACTATCCTTAGGTCATTTCCTGACACGATTCCAAGCCTTTACCCTAACCCTGTCCCGAGCTAATGTCCTACCTCTTATGCTAACTAAAGACCTTATGCTGTGCCTAATTCAGGCACTGAATTTAGTCCCAAGGCCGCTAGACTGTCCCTAACTCGGCTCGATGCCCTTATCGTCACAATGTTCCATGACCACTGTCATCACAATGCTCCACGCCCTTGTCATCACAATGCTCCATAACCCCTGTCATCACAATGCTCCATGACTTTCTCATCGCAAGGCTCCATGACTTTGTCATCGCAATGCTCCATGCCATTGTCATCACAATGCTCCATGCCCTTATCATCACAATGCTCCATGACCCCTGTCATCCCAATGCTCCATGAGCCTTGTCTAAAATGCTACATGCCTGTGAAATCACAAAGCTCCATGCCCCCTGTCATCACAAGTCTCCATGACTCTTGTCATCACAATGCTTCATGGCCCCTGTCATTCAAAATGCCATATGACCACTATCATCAAAATGTTCCATGGCCCTTGTCATCACAATGCCCCGTGACCCCTGTCATCACAATGTTCCAGGCCCCCTGTCATCACAATGAGCCATGACCCCTTTCATCACAATGCTCCAGGTCCGTTTTCAGCACAATGCTCCATGACCCCTGTCATCACAATGTTCCCTGGCCTTTGTCATCACAATTCTCCATGGCCCCTGTAATCACAGTGCTCCATGACAACGTTCATCACATTGCTCCATGACCACTGTCATCATAATGCCACATGAGCCCTGTCATCACAATGCTCCATGGCCCTTGTCATCACAATGCTCCATGATCCTTGTAATCCAAATGCTCCTTGACCCTTTCATCACAATGTTACAGTACCCCTTTCTTCACAATGCTCCATGCCGCTGGTCACCACAATGCTCCATGACCTCTGTCATCACAATGCTCCATGTCCCTTGTCATTAAAATGCTCCATGGTCCCTGTCATCACAATGCTGCATCATCCTTATAATCTCAATGCCCCATGGTCCTCGTCATCACAAATCTCCACTCATTTGTCATCACAATGCTCCATGACCCCTGTCATCCCAATGCTCCATAGCACTTTTCATCACAATGCTACATGACCACTTTTATCACAATGTTCCATGACCACTTTAATCACAATGCTCCATGACCACTTTCATCACAATGCCCCATGACCCCTGTCATCAAAATTCTCCATGGCCCTTGTCACCACAATGCTCCAGGACCCGTCATCACAATTCTCCATGGCCCTTGTCATCACAATGCTCCATGGCGCTTGTCATCACAATGATCCAGAGCCTTAGTGCTTGAGTTGGGAGTAGTATCATTGCCTCAGTTAGGGACACTGTCATTGCCTGAAATGGGAGTAGTGTCAGAGCCTTAGTTAGGGACAGAGCCAGGGCGAGTTGGGAGTAGTGCCAGTGCCTTAGTTAGGGACAGCGCCAGTGCTTGCATTGGGAGTAGTGTCAGGGCCATAGTTAGGGACAGTGTCAGTGGCTGAGATGGGAATAGTGTCAGGGCCTTAGTTACGGACATTGTCAGTGCCTAAGTTGGGATTTTCTTCAGGGTCTTTATTATGGACAGTGTCAGGGCCTGAGTTAACAGTAGTGTCAAGGCCTTAATTTGGAAGAGTGTCAGTGTCTCAGTTTGGAGTAGTGTCAGACCCTTAGTTAGGAAGAGCGTCAGTGCCTGAGTTGGGAATAGTGACATGGCCTAAGTTATGGACAGTGTGAGGGTGTGAGTTAGGAATCGTCTCAGGACCTTAGTTAGGGACAGTGTCAGTGATTGTGTTAGGAATAGTGTCAGGGCCTAAGTTAGGAGTAGTCTGAGACTGGTAGTTAGGAACAGTGTCAGGGCCTGAGTTGTGAGTAGTTACAGGGCCTAAGTTAGAGAAAGTGTCAGTGCCAGAGTTGGGAGTTATGTCAGGGCCTTAATTAGGGACAGTGTCAGTGCCTGAGTTGGGAGTAGTGTCAGGGCCTAGTTAGGGACAGTGTCAGTGCCTGAGTTGGAAGTAGTGTCAGGGCATTAGGGACAGTGTCAGTGGCTGAGATGGGAGTAGTGTCAGGGTCTTAGTTAGGGAGAGTGTCAGTGCCTGAGTTGGGAATAGTCTCAGGGTCTTTTTTGGGGACAGCATCCGGGCATGAGTTAAAAGTAGTGTCAAGGCCTTAGTTAGGGAGAGTGTCAGTGCCTGTGTTGGGAGTAGTATCAGGCCCTTCGTTAGGGACAGTGTCAGGGTCTGAGGTAGAAGTAGTCTCAGGGCCTTAGTTAGGTAGCGTGTCAGTGCCTAAGTAAGTAGTAGTGTGAGGGCCTTAGTTAGGGACAGTGTCAATGCCTGTGTTGGGAGTAGTGTCAGAGCCTTAGTTAGGGACAGCGTCAGTGCCTGCGTTGGGAGTAGTGTCAGGGCCTTACTTAGGGACAGCGTCAGTGCCTGAGTTAGGAGTAGTGTGATGGCCGTAGTTAGGGACACTCTCAGTGCCAGAGTTGGGGGTAGTGGCAGGCCTTTGTTAGGGACTGTGCCAGGGCCTGAGTTAAGAGTAGTGTCAAGTCCTTAGTTAGGGACAGTGTTAGTGCCTGAGTTGAGAGTAACGTCAAGGCCTTAGTTAGGGACAATGTCAGGGCCTAGTTTGGGAGTAGTGTCAGGGCCTTAGTTAGGGACAGTGTCAGTGCCTGAGTTGGGAGTACTGTCAGGGCGTATTTCGGGACAGTCTCAGTGCCTATGTTGGGATTAGTGTCACGGCCTTTGTTAGGAACAAAGTCAGTGCCTGAGTTGGGAGTTGTGTCAGGATATTAGTAAGGGACAGTGTCAGTGCCTGAGTTAGGAGAAGTGTCAGGGCTGTAGTTAGGGATAGTGTCAGTGCCTGAGTTGGAGGTAGTGTCAGGGCCTTAGGGACAATGTCAGAGGCTGAGATGGGAGTAGTGTCACGGTCTTAGTTACGGAGAGTGACAGCGCCTGAGTTGGGAATAGTGTCAGGGTCTTTGTTAGGGACAGTGTCAGGGTATTAGTTAAGAGTAGTGTCAAGGCCTTTGTTAGGGAGAGTGTCAGTGTCTGAGTTGGGAGGAGTGTCAGACCCTTAGTTAAGGGACAGCGTCAGTGTCTGAGTTAGGAATAGTGCCAGAGCCTAAGTTATGGACAGTGCCAGGGCCTGAGTTAGGAGTAGTCTGAGACCGGTAGTTAGTAACAGTGTAACGGCCTGAGTTGTTAGTAGTTTCAGGGCCTTAGTTAGCGAAAGTGTCAATGCCGGAATTGGGAGTAATGTCAGGGCTTACTTAGGGAGAGTGTCAGTGCCTGAGGTGGAAGTAGTATCAGGGCCTTAGTTAAGGACAGTGTCAGTGCCTGAGTTCGGAGTACTGTCAGGGAATATTTAGGGACAGTCTCAGTGCCTATTTTGGGAGTAGTGTCACGGCCTTAGTTAGTGACATTGTCAGTGCCTGAGTAAGGAGTAGTGTCCGGGCCTTAGTTAGGGACAGTGTCAGTGCCTGAGTCAGGAGTAGAGTCGGGGCCTAAGTTAGGGACAGTGTCATTGCTTGAGATAGGAGTAGTGTCAGGGCCTTAGTTAGGAGGAGCATCAGTGCCTTCGTTAGGTATTGTATCAGCGCCTCAGTTAGGAATAGTTTCAGGGCCTTATTTAGGGACAGTGTTAGTGCCTGAGTTAGGAGTTGTGTCGGCCTTAGTTAGGGACCTTTTCAGGACCTGGGTTAGGAGTAATGTCAGGGCCTTCCTTAAGTATTGTGTCAGCGCCTGAGTTAGGAATAGTGTCAGGGCCTTAGTTAGGGACATTGTCAGGGCATGACTTAGGAGTTGTGTTAGGGCGTGAGCTATGAATAGTGTCAGGGCCTTAGTTAGTGACAGTGTCAGTGCTGAGTTTGGAGTAGTATCAGGGCCTTAGTTAGAGACAGTGTCAGGGCCTGAGTTAGGTGTATGTCAGGGCCTAGTTAGGGACAGTGTCAGTGCCTGATTTAGGAGTAGTGTCACAGGCTTTGTTAGGGACAGTGTCAGGGCCTGAGTTAGGAGTAGTGTCACAGCTTTAGTTAGGACCAGTGTCAGGGCCTTAGTTAAGTCCAACATCAGTGCCTATGATAGGAATGAGATCAGGACCTGTGTTACAGGTGATGTCAGGGCCTTATTTAAGAACAGTGTCAGGGCCTGAGTCCTGACTGACTCCTTACTGTCCTCACTAAGGACTTTTGACACTACTGCTAATTCAGGCCCTGATAATGTCCCTAACTAAGGCCCTGACACTTTCCCTGGCTAAGGCCCTGAACTTCTCCTAAGTCAGGCCCTGATACTGTCCCTAACAATGGCCCTGACACTACACCTAACTGAGGCCCCGACATGATACCTAACAAAGGCTTTGTTGCTAGTCCAAACTAAAGCCCTAAAACTGGTCCTAAATAAGGCCTTGACACTAATCCTAACTCAGGCCCTAGCACTGTCCCTAACTAGGTCTCAGACAGTACACCTAAATCAGACCCTGACACAGTCCCTAAGTAAGGCCCTGACACTACTGCTAACTCAGTCCCTTACACTGTACCTAACAAAGTCTCTGATGCTAGGCCTAACTCAGGCCCTGAAACCGTCTGTAACTAAGGCCCTGCTGCCATCACTATCAAAAGTCCTGACATTATCCTGAGCTAATATCCTGACCTATGTCTTTCCAAGGTCCTGAAACTGTCCCAAAGTAAGCCCTGACGCTGTCCCTAAGTGAAGACCTGAGGCTGTCCCTAACTCAGGCCCTGAAGCTTTCCTTAACTGAAACCTTGAAGCTGTGACTAATTCAGGCCCTGATCATGTACCTAACGAAGACCTTAATGCTGATCCAGCAAAGACGCTGATGCTGCTCCAAAGTCATGCCCTGACAGTGTGCCCAGCTAAGGGCCTGATGCTAAGCCTCACTCAGGCCCTGTCGCTCTCCCTAAGTCAGGCCCTGACACTGTCACTAACGAAGGCCCTGACTCTACTCCTAATTCAGTCCCGTACATTGTATCTAACAAAGGCTCTGATGCTAGTCGTAACTCAGGGCCTGACACTGTCTCTAACTAAGGGCTGCTGCCATCAACATCTAAAGTCCTGACATTATCCGGAGCTAATAACCTGACCCATGTCTTACCAAGGTCCTGAAACTGTCCCACAGTAAACCCTGACGCTGTCCCTAAGTGAGGCCCTGAAGCTTTCCCTAACTAACTCAGGCCTTGATGCTGTGACTAACTCAGACCCTGATCATGTCTTTAACCAAGACCCTAAGGCTGATCCAACAGAGGCCCTGATGCTGCTCCTAAGTCATGCCCCGATAGTGTCCCCCACTAAGTGTCTGATGCTAGGCCTCACGCAGACCCTAACGCTCTCCCTAAGTCAGGCTCTGATGCTGTCCCTACCTGAAGCCCTAACACTGGTTCTGAATAAGGCCCTGAGAGTCTCCATAACAAAGGTCTTCACACTATCCTTAGGTCATTTCCTGACACTATCCCTAGATGTTAAACTGACACGGTCACTAGCTAATGTCCTGCCTCTTATGCTAACTGAAGCCCTTAGGCTGTGCCTACCTCAGGCACTGAATTTAGACCCAAGACCATGAAACTGTCCCGAACTAAGGCCTAGATGCTCGCCCTACATCCAGTCCTGACACTGTCCCTAACTATGGCCCTAACACTATTGCTAACTGAGGATCTGACACTGGACCTATCAGAGGCCCGCTACTCCTAACTAACGCCTTGAAACTTTCCCTAACGTAGGCGCTGCTACCATCAATATCTAAAGTCCTGACATTATCCTGAGCTAATATCCTGACCCATGTCTTACCAAGGTCCTGAAACTCTCCCAAAGTTAGCCCTGACACTGTCCCTAAGTGAGGCCCTGAGGCTGTCCCTCACAGAGGTCCTGATAATGTCTTAAACTAAGACCCTAATGCTGACCCTACAGAGAACCTTATGCTGATCCTATGTCATGCCCTGACGCTGTCCGTAGCTAAGGCCCTGACTCGAGGCATCACTCAGGCCCTGTCGCTCTCCCTAAGTCAGGCTAAGATTCTATCCCTACCTGAAGCCCTGACACTGGGCCTAACTTAGGCACTGATGCTCTAATTAGCTATGGTCTTGACACTATCCCTAGGTCATTTCCTGACACTCTCCCTAGATCTTAACCTAAACTTGTCTTTAGCTATTGTCGAACCTCTTATGCTAACTAAATCCCTGACGTTGTCTCTAACTAAGAGCCTGAAATTAGTCCTGAGGCCGTCAACCTGTCCCTAACTGAAGTTTGGAGGATCATCCTACCTGAGGCGCTGACACTGTCCCTAACTAAAGCCCTGACACTACACCTAACTCAGTCCCTGACACTGTACTTTACAAGGGCTGTGATGCTAGTCCTAACTCAGGCCCTGACACTGTCTCTAAGTAAGGCTCAGAATTTGCCCCTAATATAGGCCCTGCTGTCAGCAATAACGAAAAACTGGACACTAGCCTGAGTTAATATCCTGACATATTTCTAACCAAGGTCCTGACACTGTCCCTAAGAAAGCCCTGTCGCTGTCCCTCTGTTACAAACTGAGGCTGTCCCTAACTCAGGCCCTGAAGCTTTCCCTAACTGAGGCCTTCACGCTGTGACTAACTGAGGACCTGATGATGTCTGTATCTAAGACGCTAAAGTCGATCCAACAGAGGAGCTGATGCTGTTCCTAAGTCATGCCCTGACATTGTCCTCATCTAAGGGCCTGACGCTAGGCCTCACTCAGGCCCTGTCGCTCTCCCTAAGTCAGGCTCTGATGCTGTCCCTACCTGAAGCCCTGACACTGGTTCTAAATAAGGATCTGATACTCTCAGTAACTAAGGTTTTGACACTATGCTTAGGTCCTTTCCTGACACTATCCCTAGAGCGTAACCTGACCCTGGCCCTAGCAAATGTCGTGCCTCTTATGCTAACTACAGCCCTGCTGCTGTCCTTAACTAAGGGCCTAAAATTACTCTCGAGGCTGTGACCTTGTCCGTACCTAAGGCCTCGATGTTCGTCCTAATTCAGGGCCTGACACTGTCCCTAACTAAGGCCCTGCTGCCGTCAATATCTAACGTCCTGACACTATCCTGAGCTAATTTCTTGACCCATCTCTTACCAAGGTCCTGAAACTGTCCCTAAGGAAGCCCTGATGCTGTCTCTAAGTGAGGCCTTGAGGCTGTCCCTAACAGAGGCCCTGATAATATCTGTAACATAGCCCCTGAGGCTGATCCTACCGTGGCTCTTATGCTGCTCCTAAGTCATGCCCTGACACTGTCTCTAGCTAAGGCCCTGACGCTAGGCCTCACTCAGGCCCTGTCCCACTCCCTAAGTCAGGCTCTGACGCTGTTCCTACCCGAAGCCCTGACACTCACTGCTCCTAAATTAGGTCCTGATGTGCTAAGTAACTAAGGTCTTGACACTATCCCTAGGTCATTTCCTGACACTCTCCCTAGACCTTAACCCAACCTTCTCTTTAGCTAATGTCGAGATGAGCAAAAGAGATTCTTTAGAACGGGATTCTTTCATCTTCTGAATATAGTTTTCTTCAAAACATAATTTTTATAGTGTTACTAACTTTAAACAAAATGTACTCAACTGCTGTGGAATATTCCTTCATAGGAGCGTGCATGGTTCACTTGTGCATCTGCTTGTGGTGGTGCTCAGGTTGCTTTCAGCTGTAGATCCCCTTATGCTAGCTAAATCCCTGATTCTGTCCCTAAATGAGGCCCTGAATTTAGGTCCGAGGCCGTGAACCTGTCCCTAACTGAGGCCTGGAGGCTCGTCCTAATGCAGGCCCTGACACTGTCCCTAACTAAGGCTCTGACACTACACCTAACTCAGTCACTGACACTGTACCTAACAAAGGCTCTGATGCTAGTCCTAACTTAGGCGCTGACACTGCCTCTAACTAAGGCCCTGCTGCCGTCAATATCTGAACACCTGATATTATCCTGAGCTAATAGCCTGACCCATGTCTTACCAAGGTCCTGAAACTTTCCCAAAGTAAGCCCTGACGCTGTCCCTAAGTGAGGCCTTGAGGCTATCCCTAACGGAGGCCCTGATAATAGCTTTAACCAAGACCCTAATGCTGATCCTACAGAGGCCTTTATGCTGCTCCTAAGTCATGCCCTGATACTGTCCCTTACTCAGGCCCTAAAGATAGGCCTCACTTCGGCCCTGTTGCTGTACCTTAGTTAGGCTCTGATGCTGTCCATACATCAAGCCCTGGCACTGGTCCTGATTAAGGTGCTCACGCTGCTGCTAACTAAGGCCCTGATGCTCTCAATAACTAAGGTCTTCTCGTTATCCCTTGGTCATTTCCTTTCACTGTCTCTGGCCTGGAACCTGACTCTGTCCCGAGATAATCTCCTGCACCTTATGCTAACTGAAACCCTAATGCTCTCCCTAACTAAGGTCCTGACTACTCCTAACTAAGGCCATGACACTGAATCTAACAAAGGCCCGGAATCTGTCCTTAATATAGGCCCTGCTGCCAGCAATGACTAAAATCCTGACACTCTCCTGAGCTAATATCCTGACTCATTTCTAACCAAGGTCCTGACACTGTCCCTAAGAAAGCCCTGTCGCTGTCTTTAAGTGAAGACATGAGGCTGTCTGTAACTCAGACCCTGAAGCTTTCCCTAACTGAGGCCTTGACGCTGTGACTAACTAGGTCTCCGGTCATGTCTTTAACTAAGAACCTAAAGCTGATCCAACAAAGGCACTGATGCTGCTCCTAAGTCATTCCCTGACAGTGTCCCCAGCTAAGGGCCTGACATTAGGCCTCACTCAGGCCCTGTCGCTCTCCCTAAGTCAGGCCCTGATGCTGTCCCGACCTGAAGCCCTAACACTGCTTCTGAATAAGTCCCTGAGAGTCTCAGTAACAAAGGTCTTCACACTATCCTTAGGTCATTTCCTGACACGATTCCAAGCCTTTACCCTAACCCTGTCCCGAGCTAATGTCCTACCTCTTATGCTAACTAAAGACCTTATGCTGTGCCTAATTCAGGCACTGAATTTAGTCCCAAGGCCGCTAGACTGTCCCTAACTCGGCTCGATGCCCTTATCGTCACAATGTTCCATGACCACTGTCATCACAATGCTCCACGCCCTTGTCATCACAATGCTCCATAACCCCTGTCATCACAATGCTCCATGACTTTCTCATCGCAAGGCTCCATGACTTTGTCATCGCAATGCTCCATGCCATTGTCATCACAATGCTCCATGCCCTTATCATCACAATGCTCCATGACCCCTGTCATCCCAATGCTCCATGAGCCTTGTCTAAAATGCTACATGCCTGTGAAATCACAAAGCTCCATGCCCCCTGTCATCACAAGTCTCCATGACTCTTGTCATCACAATGCTTCATGGCCCCTGTCATTCAAAATGCCATATGACCACTATCATCAAAATGTTCCATGGCCCTTGTCATCACAATGCCCCGTGACCCCTGTCATCACAATGTTCCAGGCCCCCTGTCATCACAATGAGCCATGACCCCTTTCATCACAATGCTCCAGGTCCGTTTTCAGCACAATGCTCCATGACCCCTGTCATCACAATGTTCCCTGGCCTTTGTCATCACAATTCTCCATGGCCCCTGTAATCACAGTGCTCCATGACAACGTTCATCACATTGCTCCATGACCACTGTCATCATAATGCCACATGAGCCCTGTCATCACAATGCTCCATGGCCCTTGTCATCACAATGCTCCATGATCCTTGTAATCCAAATGCTCCTTGACCCTTTCATCACAATGTTACAGTACCCCTTTCTTCACAATGCTCCATGCCGCTGGTCACCACAATGCTCCATGACCTCTGTCATCACAATGCTCCATGTCCCTTGTCATTAAAATGCGCCATGGTCCCTGTCATCACAATGCTGCATCATCCTTATAATCTCAATGCCCCATGGTCCTCGTCATCACAAATCTCCACTCATTTGTCATCACAATGCTCCATGACCCCTGTCATCCCAATGCTCCATAGCACTTTTCATCACAATGCTACATGACCACTTTTATCACAATGTTCCATGACCACTTTAATCACAATGCTCCATGACCACTTTCATCACAATGCCCCATGACCCCTGTCATCAAAATTCTCCATGGCCCTTGTCACCACAATGCTCCAGGACCCGTCATCACAATTCTCCATGGCCCTTGTCATCACAATGCTCCATGGCGCTTGTCATCACAATGATCCAGAGCCTTAGTGCTTGAGTTGGGAGTAGTATCATTGCCTCAGTTAGGGACACTGTCATTGCCTGAAATGGGAGTAGTGTCAGAGCCTTAGTTAGGGACAGAGCCAGGGCGAGTTGGGAGTAGTGCCAGTGCCTTAGTTAGGGACAGCGCCAGTGCTTGCATTGGGAGTAGTGTCAGGGCCATAGTTAGGGAGAGTGTCAGTGGCTGAGATGGGAATAGTGTCAGGGCCTTAGTTACGGACATTGTCAGTGCCTAAGTTGGGATTTTCTTCAGGGTCTTTATTATGGACAGTGTCAGGGCCTGAGTTAACAGTAGTGTCAAGGCCTTAATTTGGAAGAGTGTCAGTGTCTCAGTTTGGAGTAGTGTCAGACCCTTAGTTAGGAAGAGCGTCAGTGCCTGAGTTGGGAATAGTGACACGGCCTAAGTTATGGACAGTGTCAGGGTGTGAGTTAGGAATCGTCTCAGGACCTTAGTTAGGGACAGTGTCAGTGATTGTGTTAGGAATAGTGTCAGGGCCTAAGTTAGGAGTAGTCTGAGACTGGTAGTTAGGAACAGTGTCAGGGCCTGAGTTGTGAGTAGTTACAGGGCCTTAGTTAGAGAAAGTGTCAGTGCCAGAGTTGGGAGTTATGTCAGGGCCTTAATTAGGGACAGTGTCAGTGCCTGAGTTGGGAGTAGTGTCAGGGCCTAGTTAGGGACAGTGTCAGTGCCTGAGTTGGAAGTAGTGTCAGGGCATTAGGGACAGTGTCAGTGGCTGAGATGGGAGTAGTGTCAGGGTCTTAGTTAGGGAGAGTGTCAGTGCCTGAGTTGGGAATAGTCTCAGGGTCTTTTTTGGGGACAGCATCCGGGCATGAGTTAAAAGTAGTGTCAAGGCCTTAGTTAGGGAGAGTGTCAGTGCCTATGTTGGGAGTAGTATCAGGCCCTTCGTTAGGGACAGTGTCAGGGTCTGAGGTAGAAGTAGTCTCAGGGCCTTAGTTAGGTAGCGTGTCAGTGCCTAAGTAAGTAGTAGTGTGAGGGCCTTAGTTAGGGACAGTGTCAATGCCTGTGTTGGGAGTAGTGTCAGAGCCTTAGTTAGGGACAGCGTCAGTGCCTGCGTTGGGAGTAGTGTCAGGGCCTTACTTAGGGACAGCGTCAGTGCCTGAGTTAGGAGTAGTGTGATGGCCGTAGTTAGGGACACTCTCAGTGCCAGAGTTGGGGGTAGTGGCAGGCCTTTGTTAGGGACTGTGCCAGGGCCTGAGTTAAGAGTAGTGTCAAGTCCTTAGTTAGGGACAGTGTTAGTGCCTGAGCTGAGAGTAACGTCAAGGCCTTAGTTAGGGACAATGTCAGGGCCTAGTTTGGGAGTAGTGTCAGGGCCTTAGTTAGGGACAGTGTCAGTGCCTGAGTTGGGAGTACTGTCAGGGCGTATTTCGGGACAGTCTCAGTGCCTATGTTGGGATTAGTGTCACGGCCTTTGTTAGGAACAAAGTCAGTGCCTGAGTTGGGAGTTGTGTCAGGATATTAGTAAGGGACAGTGTCAGTGCCTGAGTTAGGAGAAGTGTCAGGGCTGTAGTTAGGGATAGTGTCAGTGCCTGAGTTGGAGGTAGTGTCAGGGCCTTAGGGACAATGTCAGAGGCTGAGATGGGAATAGTGTCACGGTCTTAGTTACGGAGAGTGACAGCGCATGAGTTGGGAATAGTGTCAGGGTCTTTGTTAGGGACAGTGTCAGGGTATTAGTTAAGAGTAGTGTCAAGGCCTTTGTTAGGGAGAGTGTCAGTGTCTGAGTTGGGAGGAGTGTCAGACCCTTAGTTAAGGGACAGCGTCAGTGTCTGAGTTAGGAATAGTGTCAGAGCCTAAGTTATGGACAGTGCCAGGGCCTGAGTTAGGAGTAGTCTGAGACCGGTAGTTAGTAACAGTGTAACGGCCTGAGTTGTTAGTAGTTTCAGGGCCTTAGTTAGCGAAAGTGTCAATGCCGGAATTGGGAGTAATGTCAGGGCTTACTTAGGGAGAGTGTCAGTGCCTGAGGTGGAAGTAGTATCAGGGCCTTAGTTAAGGACAGTGTCAGTGCCTGAGTTCGGAGTACTGTCAGGGCATATTTAGGGACAGTCTCAGTGCCTATTTTGGGAGTAGTGTCACGGCCTTAGTTAGTGACATTGTCAGTGCCTGAGTAAGGAGTAGTGTCCGGGCCTTAGTTAGGGACAGTGTCAGTGCCTGAGTCAGGAGTAGAGTCGGGGCCTAAGTTAGGGACAGTGTCATTGCTTGAGATAGGAGTAGTGTCAGGGCCTTAGTTAGGAGGAGCATCAGTGCCTTCGTTAGGTATTGTATCAGCGCCTCAGTTAGGAATAGTTTCAGGGCCTTATTTAGGGACAGTGTTAGTGCCTGAGTTAGGAGTTGTGTCGGCCTTAGTTAGGGACCTTTTCAGGACCTGGGTTAGGAGTAATGTCAGGGCCTTCCTTAAGTATTGTGTCAGCGCCTGAGTTAGGAATAGTGTCAGGGCCTTAGTTAGGGACATTGTCAGGGCATGACTTAGGAGTTGTGTTAGGGCGTGAGCTATGAATAGTGTCAGGGCCTTAGTTAGTGACAGTGTCAGTGCTGAGTTTGGAGTAGTATCAGGGCCTTAGTTAGAGACAGTGTCAGGGCCTGAGTTAGGTGTATGTCAGGGCCTAGTTAGGGACAGTGTCAGTGCCTGATTTAGGAGTAGTGTCACAGGCTTTGTTAGGGACAGTGTCAGGGCCTGAGTTAGGAGTAGTGTCACAGCTTTAGTTAGGACCAGTGTCAGGGCCTTAGTTAAGTCCAACATCAGCGCCTATGATAGGAATGAGATCAGGACCTGTGTTACAGGTGATGTCAGGGCCTTATTTAAGAACAGTGTCAGGGCCTGAGTCCTGACTGACTCCTTACTGTCCTCACTAAGGACTTTTGACACTACTGCTAATTCAGGCCCTGATAATGTCCCTAACTAAGGCCCTGACACTTTCCCTGGCTAAGGCCCTGAACTTCTCCTAAGTCAGGCCCTGATATTGTCCCTAACAATGGCCCTGACACTACACCTAACTGAGGCCCCGACATGATACCTAACAAAGGCTTTGTTGCTAGTCCAAACTAAAGCCCTAAAACTGGTCCTAAATAAGGCCTTGACACTAATCCTAACTCAGGCCCTAGCACTGTCCCTAACTAGGTCTCAGACATTACACCTAAATCAGACCCTGACACAGTCCCTAAGTAAGGCCCTGACACTACTGCTAACTCAGTCCCTTACACTGTACCTAACAAAGTCTCTGATGCTAGGCCTAACTCAGGCCCTGAAACCGTCTGTAACTAAGGCCCTGCTGCCATCACTATCAAAAGTCCTGACATTATCCTGAGCTAATATCCTCACCTATGTCTTTCCAAGGTCCTGAAACTGTCCCAAAGTAAGCCCTGACGCTGTCCCTAAGTGAAGACCTGAGGCTGTCCCTAACTCAGGCCCTGAAGCTTTCCTTAACTGAAACCTTGAAGCTGTGACTAATTCAGGCCCTGATCATGTACCTAACGAAGACCTTAATGCTGATCCAGCAAAGACGCTGATGCTGCTCCAAAGTCATGCCCTGACAGTGTGCCCAGCTAAGGGCCTGATGCTAAGCCTCACTCAGGCCCTGTCGCTCTCCCTGAGTCAGGCCCTGACACTGTCACTAACGAAGGCCCTGACTCTACTCCTAATTCAGTCCCGTACATTGTATCTAACAAAGGCTCTGATGCTAGTCGTAACTCAGGGCCTGACACTGTCTCTAACTAAGGGCTGCTGCCATCAACATCTAAAGTCCTGACATTATCCGGAGCTAATAACCTGACCCATGTCTTACCAAGGTCCTGAAACTGTCCCACAGTAAACCCTGACGCTGTCCCTAAGTGAGGCCCTGAAGCTTTCCCTAACTAACTCAGGCCTTGATGCTGTGACTAACTCAGACCCTGATCATGTCTTTAACCAAGACCCTAAGGCTGATCCAACAGAGGCCCTGATGCTGCTCCTAAGTCATGCCCCGATAGTGTCCCCCACTAAGTGTCTGATGCTAGGCCTCACGCAGACCCTAACGCTCTCCCTAAGTCAGGCTCTGATGCTGTCCCTACCTGAAGCCCTAACACTGGTTCTGAATAAGGCCCTGAGAGTCTCCATAACAAAGGTCTTCACACTATCCTTAGGTCATTTCCTGACACTATCCCTAGATGTTAAACTGACACGGTCACTAGCTAATGTCCTGCCTCTTATGCTAACTGAAGCCCTTAGGCTGTGCCTACCTCAGGCACTGAATTTAGACCCAAGACCATGAAACTGTCCCGAACTAAGGCCTAGATGCTCGCCCTACATCCAGTCCTGACACTGTCCCTAACTATGGCCCTAACACTATTGCTAACTGAGGATCTGACACTGGACCTATCAGAGGCCCGCTACTCCTAACTAACGCCTTGAAACTTTCCCTAACGTAGGCGCTGCTACCATCAATATCTAAAGTCCTGACATTATCCTGAGCTAATATCCTGACCCATGTCTTACCAAGGTCCTGAAACTCTCCCAAAGTTAGCCCTGACACTGTCCCTAAGTGAGGCCCTGAGGCTGTCCCTCACAGAGGTCCTGATAATGTCTTAAACTAAGACCCTAATGCTGACCCTACAGAGAACCTTATGCTGATCCTATGTCATGCCCTGACGCTGTCCGTAGCTAAGGCCCTGACTCGAGGCATCACTCAGGCCCTGTCGCTCTCCCTAAGTCAGGCTAAGATTCTATCCCTACCTGAAGCCCTGACACTGGGCCTAACTTAGGCACTGATGCTCTAATTAGCTATGGTCTTGACACTATCCCTAGGTCATTTCCTGACACTCTCCCTAGATCTTAACCTAAACTTGTCTTTAGCTATTGTCGAACCTCTTATGCTAACTAAATCCCTGACGTTGTCTCTAACTAAGAGCCTGAAATTAGTCCTGAGGCCGTCAACCTGTCCCTAACTGAAGTTTGGAGGATCATCCTACCTGAGGCGCTGACACTGTCCCTAACTAAAGCCCTGACACTACACCTAACTCAGTCCCTGACACTGTACTTTACAAGGGCTGTGATGCTAGTCCTAACTCAGGCCCTGACACTGTCTCTAAGTAAGGCTCAGAATTTGCCCCTAATATAGGCCCTGCTGTCAGCAATAACGAAAAACTGGACACTAGCCTGAGTTAATATCCTGACATATTTCTAACCAAGGTCCTGACACTGTCCCTAAGAAAGCCCTGTCGCTGTCCCTCTGTTACAAACTGAGGCTGTCCCTAACTCAGGCCCTGAAGCTTTCCCTAACTGAGGCCTTCACGCTGTGACTAACTGAGGACCTGATGATGTCTGTATCTAAGACGCTAAAGTCGATCCAACAGAGGAGCTGATGCTGTTCCTAAGTCATGCCCTGACATTGTCCTCATCTAAGGGCCTGACGCTAGGCCTCACTCAGGCCCTGTCGCTCTCCCTAAGTCAGGCTCTGATGCTGTCCCTACCTGAAGCCCTGACACTGGTTCTAAATAAGGATCTGATACTCTCAGTAACTAAGGTTTTGACACTATGCTTAGGTCCTTTCCTGACACTATCCCTAGAGCGTAACCTGACCCTGGCCCTAGCAAATGTCGTGCCTCTTATGCTAACTACAGCCCTGCTGCTGTCCTTAACTAAGGGCCTAAAATTACTCTCGAGGCTGTGACCTTGTCCGTACCTAAGGCCTCGATGTTCGTCCTAATTCAGGGCCTGACACTGTCCCTAACTAAGGCCCTGCTGCCGTCAATATCTAACGTCCTGACACTATCCTGAGCTAATTTCTTGACCCATCTCTTACCAAGGTCCTGAAACTGTCCCTAAGGAAGCCCTGATGCTGTCTCTAAGTGAGGCCTTGAGGCTGTCCCTAACAGAGGCCCTGATAATATCTGTAACATAGCCCCTGAGGCTGATCCTACCGTGGCTCTTATGCTGCTCCTAAGTCATGCCCTGACACTGTCTCTAGCTAAGGCCCTGACGCTAGGCCTCACTCAGGCCCTGTCCCACTCCCTAAGTCAGGCTCTGACGCTGTTCCTACCCGAAGCCCTGACACTCACTGCTCCTAAATTAGGTCCTGATGTGCTAAGTAACTAAGGTCTTGACACTATCCCTAGGTCATTTCCTGACACTCTCCCTAGACCTTAACCCAACCTTCTCTTTAGCTAATGTCGAGATGAGCAAAAGAGATTCTTTAGAACGGGATTCTTTCATCTTCTGAATATAGTTTTCTTCAAAACATAATTTTTATAGTGTTACTAACTTTAAACAAAATGTACTCAACTGCTGTGGAATATTCCTTCATAGGAGCGTGCATGGTTCACTTGTGCATCTGCTTGTGGTGGTGCTCAGGTTGCTTTCAGCTGTAGATCCCCTTATGCTAGCTAAATCCCTGATTCTGTCCCTAAATGAGGCCCTGAATTTAGGTCCGAGGCCGTGAACCTGTCCCTAACTGAGGCCTGGAGGCTCGTCCTAATGCAGGCCCTGACACTGTCCCTAACTAAGGCTCTGACACTACACCTAACTCAGTCACTGACACTGTACCTAACAAAGGCTCTGATGCTAGTCCTAACTTAGGCGCTGACACTGCCTCTAACTAAGGCCCTGCTGCCGTCAATATCTGAACACCTGATATTATCCTGAGCTAATAGCCTGACCCATGTCTTACCAAGGTCCTGAAACTTTCCCAAAGTAAGCCCTGACGCTGTCCCTAAGTGAGGCCTTGAGGCTATCCCTAACGGAGGCCCTGATAATAGCTTTAACCAAGACCCTAATGCTGATCCTACAGAGGCCTTTATGCTGCTCCTAAGTCATGCCCTGATACTGTCCCTTACTCAGGCCCTAAAGATAGGCCTCACTTCGGCCCTGTTGCTGTACCTTAGTTAGGCTCTGATGCTGTCCATACATCAAGCCCTGGCACTGGTCCTGATTAAGGTGCTCACGCTGCTGCTAACTAAGGCCCTGATGCTCTCAATAACTAAGGTCTTCTCGTTATCCCTTGGTCATTTCCTTTCACTGTCTCTGGCCTGGAACCTGACTCTGTCCCGAGATAATCTCCTGCACCTTATGCTAACTGAAACCCTAATGCTCTCCCTAACTAAGGTCCTGACTACTCCTAACTAAGGCCATGACACTGAATCTAACAAAGGCCCGGAATCTGTCCTTAATATAGGCCCTGCTGCCAGCAATGACTAAAATCCTGACACTCTCCTGAGCTAATATCCTGACTCATTTCTAACCAAGGTCCTGACACTGTCCCTAAGAAAGCCCTGTCGCTGTCTTTAAGTGAAGACATGAGGCTGTCTGTAACTCAGACCCTGAAGCTTTCCCTAACTGAGGCCTTGACGCTGTGACTAACTAGGTCTCCGGTCATGTCTTTAACTAAGAACCTAAAGCTGATCCAACAAAGGCACTGATGCTGCTCCTAAGTCATTCCCTGACAGTGTCCCCAGCTAAGGGCCTGACATTAGGCCTCACTCAGGCCCTGTCGCTCTCCCTAAGTCAGGCCCTGATGCTGTCCCGACCTGAAGCCCTAACACTGCTTCTGAATAAGTCCCTGAGAGTCTCAGTAACAAAGGTCTTCACACTATCCTTAGGTCATTTCCTGACACGATTCCAAGCCTTTACCCTAACCCTGTCCCGAGCTAATGTCCTACCTCTTATGCTAACTAAAGACCTTATGCTGTGCCTAATTCAGGCACTGAATTTAGTCCCAAGGCCGCTAGACTGTCCCTAACTCGGCTCGATGCCCTTATCGTCACAATGTTCCATGACCACTGTCATCACAATGCTCCACGCCCTTGTCATCACAATGCTCCATAACCCCTGTCATCACAATGCTCCATGACTTTCTCATCGCAAGGCTCCATGACTTTGTCATCGCAATGCTCCATGCCATTGTCATCACAATGCTCCATGCCCTTATCATCACAATGCTCCATGACCCCTGTCATCCCAATGCTCCATGAGCCTTGTCTAAAATGCTACATGCCTGTGAAATCACAAAGCTCCATGCCCCCTGTCATCACAAGTCTCCATGACTCTTGTCATCACAATGCTTCATGGCCCCTGTCATTCAAAATGCCATATGACCACTATCATCAAAATGTTCCATGGCCCTTGTCATCACAATGCCCCGTGACCCCTGTCATCACAATGTTCCAGGCCCCCTGTCATCACAATGAGCCATGACCCCTTTCATCACAATGCTCCAGGTCCGTTTTCAGCACAATGCTCCATGACCCCTGTCATCACAATGTTCCCTGGCCTTTGTCATCACAATTCTCCATGGCCCCTGTAATCACAGTGCTCCATGACAACGTTCATCACATTGCTCCATGACCACTGTCATCATAATGCCACATGAGCCCTGTCATCACAATGCTCCATGGCCCTTGTCATCACAATGCTCCATGATCCTTGTAATCCAAATGCTCCTTGACCCTTTCATCACAATGTTACAGTACCCCTTTCTTCACAATGCTCCATGCCGCTGGTCACCACAATGCTCCATGACCTCTGTCATCACAATGCTCCATGTCCCTTGTCATTAAAATGCTCCATGGTCCCTGTCATCACAATGCTGCATCATCCTTATAATCTCAATGCCCCATGGTCCTCGTCATCACAAATCTCCACTCATTTGTCATCACAATGCTCCATGACCCCTGTCATCCCAATGCTCCATAGCACTTTTCATCACAATGCTACATGACCACTTTTATCACAATGTTCCATGACCACTTTAATCACAATGCTCCATGACCACTTTCATCACAATGCCCCATGACCCCTGTCATCAAAATTCTCCATGGCCCTTGTCACCACAATGCTCCAGGACCCGTCATCACAATTCTCCATGGCCCTTGTCATCACAATGCTCCATGGCGCTTGTCATCACAATGATCCAGAGCCTTAGTGCTTGAGTTGGGAGTAGTATCATTGCCTCAGTTAGGGACACTGTCATTGCCTGAAATGGGAGTAGTGTCAGAGCCTTAGTTAGGGACAGAGCCAGGGCGAGTTGGGAGTAGTGCCAGTGCCTTAGTTAGGGACAGCGCCAGTGCTTGCATTGGGAGTAGTGTCAGGGCCATAGTTAGGGAGAGTGTCAGTGGCTGAGATGGGAATAGTGTCAGGGCCTTAGTTACGGACATTGTCAGTGCCTAAGTTGGGATTTTCTTCAGGGTCTTTATTATGGACAGTGTCAGGGCCTGAGTTAACAGTAGTGTCAAGGCCTTAATTTGGAAGAGTGTCAGTGTCTCAGTTTGGAGTAGTGTCAGACCCTTAGTTAGGAAGAGCGTCAGTGCCTGAGTTGGGAATAGTGACACGGCCTAAGTTATGGACAGTGTCAGGGTGTGAGTTAGGAATCGTCTCAGGACCTTAGTTAGGGACAGTGTCAGTGATTGTGTTAGGAATAGTGTCAGGGCCTAAGTTAGGAGTAGTCTGAGACTGGTAGTTAGGAACAGTGTCAGGGCCTGAGTTGTGAGTAGTTACAGGGCCTTAGTTAGAGAAAGTGTCAGTGCCAGAGTTGGGAGTTATGTCAGGGCCTTAATTAGGGACAGTGTCAGTGCCTGAGTTGGGAGTAGTGTCAGGGCCTAGTTAGGGACAGTGTCAGTGCCTGAGTTGGAAGTAGTGTCAGGGCATTAGGGACAGTGTCAGTGGCTGAGATGGGAGTAGTGTCAGGGTCTTAGTTAGGGAGAGTGTCAGTGCCTGAGTTGGGAATAGTCTCAGGGTCTTTTTTGGGGACAGCATCCGGGCATGAGTTAAAAGTAGTGTCAAGGCCTTAGTTAGGGAGAGTGTCAGTGCCTATGTTGGGAGTAGTATCAGGCCCTTCGTTAGGGACAGTGTCAGGGTCTGAGGTAGAAGTAGTCTCAGGGCCTTAGTTAGGTAGCGTGTCAGTGCCTAAGTAAGTAGTAGTGTGAGGGCCTTAGTTAGGGACAGTGTCAATGCCTGTGTTGGGAGTAGTGTCAGAGCCTTAGTTAGGGACAGCGTCAGTGCCTGCGTTGGGAGTAGTGTCAGGGCCTTACTTAGGGACAGCGTCAGTGCCTGAGTTAGGAGTAGTGTGATGGCCGTAGTTAGGGACACTCTCAGTGCCAGAGTTGGGGGTAGTGGCAGGCCTTTGTTAGGGACTGTGCCAGGGCCTGAGTTAAGAGTAGTGTCAAGTCCTTAGTTAGGGACAGTGTTAGTGCCTGAGTTGAGAGTAACGTCAAGGCCTTAGTTAGGGACAATGTCAGGGCCTAGTTTGGGAGTAGTGTCAGGGCCTTAGTTAGGGACAGTGTCAGTGCCTGAGTTGGGAGTACTGTCAGGGCGTATTTCGGGACAGTCTCAGTGCCTATGTTGGGATTAGTGTCACGGCCTTTGTTAGGAACAAAGTCAGTGCCTGAGTTGGGAGTTGTGTCAGGATATTAGTAAGGGACAGTGTCAGTGCCTGAGTTAGGAGAAGTGTCAGGGCTGTAGTTAGGGATAGTGTCAGTGCCTGAGTTGGAGGTAGTGTCAGGGCCTTAGGGACAATGTCAGAGGCTGAGATGGGAATAGTGTCACGGTCTTAGTTACGGAGAGTGACAGCGCATGAGTTGGGAATAGTGTCAGGGTCTTTGTTAGGGACAGTGTCAGGGTATTAGTTAAGAGTAGTGTCAAGGCCTTTGTTAGGGAGAGTGTCAGTGTCTGAGTTGGGAGGAGTGTCAGACCCTTATTTAAGGGACAGCGTCAGTGTCTGAGTTAGGAATAGTGTCAGAGCCTAAGTTATGGACAGTGCCAGGGCCTGAGTTAGGAGTAGTCTGAGACCGGTAGTTAGTAACAGTGTAACGGCCTGAGTTGTTAGTAGTTTCAGGGCCTTAGTTAGCGAAAGTGTCAATGCCGGAATTGGGAGTAATGTCAGGGCTTACTTAGGGAGAGTGTCAGTGCCTGAGGTGGAAGTAGTATCAGGGCCTTAGTTAAGGACAGTGTCAGTGCCTGAGTTCGGAGTACTGTCAGGGCATATTTAGGGACAGTCTCAGTGCCTATTTTGGGAGTAGTGTCACGGCCTTAGTTAGTGACATTGTCAGTGCCTGAGTAAGGAGTAGTGTCCGGGCCTTAGTTAGGGACAGTGTCAGTGCCTGAGTCAGGAGTAGAGTCGGGGCCTAAGTTAGGGACAGTGTCATTGCTTGAGATAGGAGTAGTGTCAGGGCCTTAGTTAGGAGGAGCATCAGTGCCTTCGTTAGGTATTGTATCAGCGCCTCAGTTAGGAATAGTTTCAGGGCCTTATTTAGGGACAGTGTTAGTGCCTGAGTTAGGAGTTGTGTCGGCCTTAGTTAGGGACCTTTTCAGGACCTGGGTTAGGAGTAATGTCAGGGCCTTCCTTAAGTATTGTGTCAGCGCCTGAGTTAGGAATAGTGTCAGGGCCTTAGTTAGGGACATTGTCAGGGCATGACTTAGGAGTTGTGTTAGGGCGTGAGCTATGAATAGTGTCAGGGCCTTAGTTAGTGACAGTGTCAGTGCTGAGTTTGGAGTAGTATCAGGGCCTTAGTTAGAGACAGTGTCAGGGCCTGAGTTAGGTGTATGTCAGGGCCTAGTTAGGGACAGTGTCAGTGCCTGATTTAGGAGTAGTGTCACAGGCTTTGTTAGGGACAGTGTCAGGGCCTGAGTTAGGAGTAGTGTCACAGCTTTAGTTAGGACCAGTGTCAGGGCCTTAGTTAAGTCCAACATCAGCGCCTATGATAGGAATGAGATCAGGACCTGTGTTACAGGTGATGTCAGGGCCTTATTTAAGAACAGTGTCAGGGCCTGAGTCCTGACTGACTCCTTACTGTCCTCACTAAGGACTTTTGACACTACTGCTAATTCAGGCCCTGATAATGTCCCTAACTAAGGCCCTGACACTTTCCCTGGCTAAGGCCCTGAACTTCTCCTAAGTCAGGCCCTGATACTGTCCCTAACAATGGCCCTGACACTACACCTAACTGAGGCCCCGACATGATACCTAACAAAGGCTTTGTTGCTAGTCCAAACTAAAGCCCTAAAACTGGTCCTAAATAAGGCCTTGACACTAATCCTAACTCAGGCCCTAGCACTGTCCCTAACTAGGTCTCAGACATTACACCTAAATCAGACCCTGACACAGTCCCTAAGTAAGGCCCTGACACTACTGCTAACTCAGTCCCTTACACTGTACCTAACAAAGTCTCTGATGCTAGGCCTAACTCAGGCCCTGAAACCGTCTGTAACTAAGGCCCTGCTGCCATCACTATCAAAAGTCCTGACATTATCCTGAGCTAATATCCTGACCTATGTCTTTCCAAGGTCCTGAAACTGTCCCAAAGTAAGCCCTGACGCTGTCCCTAAGTGAAGACCTGAGGCTGTCCCTAACTCAGGCCCTGAAGCTTTCCTTAACTGAAACCTTGAAGCTGTGACTAATTCAGGCCCTGATCATGTACCTAACGAAGACCTTAATGCTGATCCAGCAAAGACGCTGATGCTGCTCCAAAGTCATGCCCTGACAGTGTGCCCAGCTAAGGGCCTGATGCTAAGCCTCACTCAGGCCCTGTCGCTCTCCCTGAGTCAGGCCCTGACACTGTCACTAACGAAGGCCCTGACTCTACTCCTAATTCAGTCCCGTACATTGTATCTAACAAAGGCTCTGATGCTAGTCGTAACTCAGGGCCTGACACTGTCTCTAACTAAGGGCTGCTGCCATCAACATCTAAAGTCCTGACATTATCCGGAGCTAATAACCTGACCCATGTCTTACCAAGGTCCTGAAACTGTCCCACAGTAAACCCTGACGCTGTCCCTAAGTGAGGCCCTGAAGCTTTCCCTAATTAACTCAGGCCTTGATGCTGTGACTAACTCAGACCCTGATCATGTCTTTAACCAAGACCCTAAGGCTGATCCAACAGAGGCCCTGATGCTGCTCCTAAGTCATGCCCCGATAGTGTCCCCCACTAAGTGTCTGATGCTAGGCCTCACGCAGACCCTAACGCTCTCCCTAAGTCAGGCTCTGATGCTGTCCCTACCTGAAGCCCTAACACTGGTTCTGAATAAGGCCCTGAGAGTCTCCATAACAAAGGTCTTCACACTATCCTTAGGTCATTTCCTGACACTATCCCTAGATGTTAAACTGACACGGTCACTAGCTAATGTCCTGCCTCTTATGCTAACTGAAGCCCTTAGGCTGTGCCTACCTCAGGCACTGAATTTAGACCCAAGACCATGAAACTGTCCCGAACTAAGGCCTAGATGCTCGCCCTACATCCAGTCCTGACACTGTCCCTAACTATGGCCCTAACACTATTGCTAACTGAGGATCTGACACTGGACCTATCAGAGGCCCGCTACTCCTAACTAACGCCTTGAAACTTTCCCTAACGTAGGCGCTGCTACCATCAATATCTAAAGTCCTGACATTATCCTGAGCTAATATCCTGACCCATGTCTTACCAAGGTCCTGAAACTCTCCCAAAGTTAGCCCTGACACTGTCCCTAAGTGAGGCCCTGAGGCTGTCCCTCACAGAGGTCCTGATAATGTCTTAAACTAAGACCCTAATGCTGACCCTACAGAGAACCTTATGCTGATCCTATGTCATGCCCTGACGCTGTCCGTAGCTAAGGCCCTGACTCGAGGCATCACTCAGGCCCTGTCGCTCTCCCTAAGTCAGGCTAAGATTCTATCCCTACCTGAAGCCCTGACACTGGGCCTAACTTAGGCACTGATGCTCTAATTAGCTATGGTCTTGACACTATCCCTAGGTCATTTCCTGACACTCTCCCTAGATCTTAACCTAAACTTGTCTTTAGCTATTGTCGAACCTCTTATGCTAACTAAATCCCTGACGTTGTCTCTAAGTAAGAGCCTGAAATTAGTCCTGAGGCCGTCAACCTGTCCCTAACTGAAGTTTGGAGGATCATCCTACCTGAGGCGCTGACACTGTCCCTAACTAAAGCCCTGACACTACACCTAACTCAGTCCCTGACACTGTACTTTACAAGGGCTGTGATGCTAGTCCTAACTCAGGCCCTGACACTGTCTCTAAGTAAGGCTCAGAATTTGCCCCTAATATAGGCCCTGCTGTCAGCAATAACGAAAAACTGGACACTAGCCTGAGTTAATATCCTGACATATTTCTAACCAAGGTCCTGACACTGTCCCTAAGAAAGCCCTGTCGCTGTCCCTCTGTTACAAACTGAGGCTGTCCCTAACTCAGGCCCTGAAGCTTTCCCTAACTGAGGCCTTCACGCTGTGACTAACTGAGGACCTGATGATGTCTGTATCTAAGACGCTAAAGTCGATCCAACAGAGGAGCTGATGCTGTTCCTAAGTCATGCCCTGACATTGTCCTCATCTAAGGGCCTGACGCTAGGCCTCACTCAGGCCCTGTCGCTCTCCCTAAGTCAGGCTCTGATGCTGTCCCTACCTGAAGCCCTGACACTGGTTCTAAATAAGGATCTGATACTCTCAGTAACTAAGGTTTTGACACTATGCTTAGGTCCTTTCCTGACACTATCCCTAGAGCGTAACCTGACCCTGGCCCTAGCAAATGTCGTGCCTCTTATGCTAACTACAGCCCTGCTGCTGTCCTTAACTAAGGGCCTAAAATTACTCTCGAGGCTGTGACCTTGTCCGTACCTAAGGCCTCGATGTTCGTCCTAATTCAGGGCCTGACACTGTCCCTAACTAAGGCCCTGCTGCCGTCAATATCTAACGTCCTGACACTATCCTGAGCTAATTTCTTGACCCATCTCTTACCAAGGTCCTGAAACTGTCCCTAAGGAAGCCCTGATGCTGTCTCTAAGTGAGGCCTTGAGGCTGTCCCTAACAGAGGCCCTGATAATATCTGTAACATAGCCCCTGAGGCTGATCCTACCGTGGCTCTTATGCTGCTCCTAAGTCATGCCCTGACACTGTCTCTAGCTAAGGCCCTGACGCTAGGCCTCACTCAGGCCCTGTCCCACTCCCTAAGTCAGGCTCTGACGCTGTTCCTACCCGAAGCCCTGACACTCACTGCTCCTAAATTAGGTCCTGATGTGCTAAGTAACTAAGGTCTTGACACTATCCCTAGGTCATTTCCTGACACTCTCCCTAGACCTTAACCCAACCTTCTCTTTAGCTAATGTCGAGATGAGCAAAAGAGATTCTTTAGAACGGGATTCTTTCATCTTCTGAATATAGTTTTCTTCAAAACATAATTTTTATAGTGTTACTAACTTTAAACAAAATGTACTCAACTGCTGTGGAATATTCCTTCATAGGAGCGTGCATGGTTCACTTGTGCATCTGCTTGTGGTGGTGCTCAGGTTGCTTTCAGCTGTAGATCCCCTTATGGTAGCTAAATCCCTGATTCTGTCCCTAAATGAGGCCCTGAATTTAGGTCCGAGGCCGTGAACCTGTCCCTAACTGAGGCCTGGAGGCTCGTCCTAATGCAGGCCCTGACACTGTCCCTAACTAAGGCTCTGACACTACACCTAACTCAGTCACTGACACTGTACCTAACAAAGGCTCTGATGCTAGTCCTAACTTAGGCGCTGACACTGCCTCTAACTAAGGCCCTGCTGCCGTCAATATCTGAACACCTGATATTATCCTGAGCTAATAGCCTGACCCATGTCTTACCAAGGTCCTGAAACTTTCCCAAAGTAAGCCCTGACGCTGTCCCTAAGTGAGGCCTTGAGGCTATCCCTAACGGAGGCCCTGATAATAGCTTTAACCAAGACCCTAATGCTGATCCTACAGAGGCCTTTATGCTGCTCCTAAGTCATGCCCTGATACTGTCCCTTACTCAGGCCCTAAAGATAGGCCTCACTTCGGCCCTGTTGCTGTACCTTAGTTAGGCTCTGATGCTGTCCATACATCAAGCCCTGGCACTGGTCCTGATTAAGGTGCTCACGCTGCTGCTAACTAAGGCCCTGATGCTCTCAATAACTAAGGTCTTCTCGTTATCCCTTGGTCATTTCCTTTCACTGTCTCTGGCCTGGAACCTGACTCTGTCCCGAGATAATCTCCTGCACCTTATGCTAACTGAAACCCTAATGCTCTCCCTAACTAAGGTCCTGACTACTCCAAACTAAGGCCATGACACTGAATCTAACAAAGGCCCGGAATCTGTCCTTAATATAGGCCCTGCTGCCAGCAATGACTAAAATCCTGACACTCTCCTGAGCTAATATCCTGACTCATTTCTAACCAAGGTCCTGACACTGTCCCTAAGAAAGCCCTGTCGCTGTCTTTAAGTGAAGACATGAGGCTGTCTGTAACTCAGACCCTGAAGCTTTCCCTAACTGAGGCCTTGACGCTGTGACTAACTAGGTCTCCGGTCATGTCTTTAACTAAGAACCTAAAGCTGATCCAACAAAGGCACTGATGCTGCTCCTAAGTCATTCCCTGACAGTGTCCCCAGCTAAGGGCCTGACATTAGGCCTCACTCAGGCCCTGTCGCTCTCCCTAAGTCAGGCCCTGATGCTGTCCCGACCTGAAGCCCTAACACTGCTTCTGAATAAGTCCCTGAGAGTCTCAGTAACAAAGGTCTTCACACTATCCTTAGGTCATTTCCTGACACGATTCCAAGCCTTTACCCTAACCCTGTCCCGAGCTAATGTCCTACCTCTTATGCTAACTAAAGACCTTATGCTGTGCCTAATTCAGGCACTGAATTTAGTCCCAAGGCCGCTAGACTGTCCCTAACTCGGCTCGATGCCCTTATCGTCACAATGTTCCATGACCACTGTCATCACAATGCTCCACGCCCTTGTCATCACAATGCTCCATAACCCCTGTCATCACAATGCTCCATGACTTTCTCATCGCAAGGCTCCATGACTTTGTCATCGCAATGCTCCATGCCATTGTCATCACAATGCTCCATGCCCTTATCATCACAATGCTCCATGACCCCTGTCATCCCAATGCTCCATGAGCCTTGTCTAAAATGCTACATGCCTGTGAAATCACAAAGCTCCATGCCCCCTGTCATCACAAGTCTCCATGACTCTTGTCATCACAATGCTTCATGGCCCCTGTCATTCAAAATGCCATATGACCACTATCATCAAAATGTTCCATGGCCCTTGTCATCACAATGCCCCGTGACCCCTGTCATCACAATGTTCCAGGCCCCCTGTCATCACAATGAGCCATGACCCCTTTCATCACAATGCTCCAGGTCCGTTTTCAGCACAATGCTCCATGACCCCTGTCATCACAATGTTCCCTGGCCTTTGTCATCACAATTCTCCATGGCCCCTGTAATCACAGTGCTCCATGACAACGTTCATCACATTGCTCCATGACCACTGTCATCATAATGCCACATGAGCCCTGTCATCACAATGCTCCATGGCCCTTGTCATCACAATGCTCCATGATCCTTGTAATCCAAATGCTCCTTGACCCTTTCATCACAATGTTACAGTACCCCTTTCTTCACAATGCTCCATGCCGCTGGTCACCACAATGCTCCATGACCTCTGTCATCACAATGCTCCATGTCCCTTGTCATTAAAATGCTCCATGGTCCCTGTCATCACAATGCTGCATCATCCTTATAATCTCAATGCCCCATGGTCCTCGTCATCACAAATCTCCACTCATTTGTCATCACAATGCTCCATGACCCCTGTCATCCCAATGCTCCATAGCACTTTTCATCACAATGCTACATGACCACTTTTATCACAATGTTCCATGACCACTTTAATCACAATGCTCCATGACCACTTTCATCACAATGCCCCATGACCCCTGTCATCAAAATTCTCCATGGCCCTTGTCACCACAATGCTCCAGGACCCGTCATCACAATTCTCCATGGCCCTTGTCATCACAATGCTCCATGGCGCTTGTCATCACAATGATCCAGAGCCTTAGTGCTTGAGTTGGGAGTAGTATCATTGCCTCAGTTAGGGACACTGTCATTGCCTGAAATGGGAGTAGTGTCAGAGCCTTAGTTAGGGACAGAGCCAGGGCGAGTTGGGAGTAGTGCCAGTGCCTTAGTTAGGGACAGCGCCAGTGCTTGCATTGGGAGTAGTGTCAGGGCCATAGTTAGGGAGAGTGTCAGTGGCTGAGATGGGAATAGTGTCAGGGCCTTAGTTACGGACATTGTCAGTGCCTAAGTTGGGATTTTCTTCAGGGTCTTTATTATGGACAGTGTCAGGGCCTGAGTTAACAGTAGTGTCAAGGCCTTAATTTGGAAGAGTGTCAGTGTCTCAGTTTGGAGTAGTGTCAGACCCTTAGTTAGGAAGAGCGTCAGTGCCTGAGTTGGGAATAGTGACATGGCCTAAGTTATGGACAGTGTCAGGGTGTGAGTTAGGAATCGTCTCAGGACCTTAGTTAGGGACAGTGTCAGTGATTGTGTTAGGAATAGTGTCAGGGCCTAAGTTAGGAGTAGTCTGAGACTGGTAGTTAGGAACAGTGTCAGGGCCTGAGTTGTGAGTAGTTACAGGGCCTAAGTTAGAGAAAGTGTCAGTGCCAGAGTTGGGAGTTATGTCAGGGCCTTAATTAGGGACAGTGTCAGTGCCTGAGTTGGGAGTAGTGTCAGGGCCTAGTTAGGGACAGTGTCAGTGCCTGAGTTGGAAGTAGTGTCAGGGCATTAGGGACAGTGTCAGTGGCTGAGATGGGAGTAGTGTCAGGGTCTTAGTTAGGGAGAGTGTCAGTGCCTGAGTTGGGAATAGTCTCAGGGTCTTTTTTGGGGACAGCATCCGGGCATGAGTTAAAAGTAGTGTCAAGGCCTTAGTTAGGGAGAGTGTCAGTGCCTGTGTTGGGAGTAGTATCAGGCCCTTCGTTAGGGACAGTGTCAGGGTCTGAGGTAGAAGTAGTCTCAGGGCCTTAGTTAGGTAGCGTGTCAGTGCCTAAGTAAGTAGTAGTGTGAGGGCCTTAGTTAGGGACAGTGTCAATGCCTGTGTTGGGAGTAGTGTCAGAGCCTTAGTTAGGGACAGCGTCAGTGCCTGCGTTGGGAGTAGTGTCAGGGCCTTACTTAGGGACAGCGTCAGTGCCTGAGTTAGGAGTAGTGTGATGGCCGTAGTTAGGGACACTCTCAGTGCCAGAGTTGGGGGTAGTGGCAGGCCTTTGTTAGGGACTGTGCCAGGGCCTGAGTTAAGAGTAGTGTCAAGTCCTTAGTTAGGGACAGTGTTAGTGCCTGAGTTGAGAGTAACGTCAAGGCCTTAGTTAGGGACAATGTCAGGGCCTAGTTTGGGAGTAGTGTCAGGGCCTTAGTTAGGGACAGTGTCAGTGCCTGAGTTGGGAGTACTGTCAGGGCGTATTTCGGGACAGTCTCAGTGCCTATGTTGGGATTAGTGTCACGGCCTTTGTTAGGAACAAAGTCAGTGCCTGAGTTGGGAGTTGTGTCAGGATATTAGTAAGGGACAGTGTCAGTGCCTGAGTTAGGAGAAGTGTCAGGGCTGTAGTTAGGGATAGTGTCAGTGCCTGAGTTGGAGGTAGTGTCAGGGCTTTAGGGACAATGTCAGAGGCTGAGATGGGAGTAGTGTCACGGTCTTAGTTACGGAGAGTGACAGCGCCTGAGTTGGGAATAGTGTCAGGGTCTTTGTTAGGGACAGTGTCAGGGTATTAGTTAAGAGTAGTGTCAAGGCCTTTGTTAGGGAGAGTGTCAGTGTCTGAGTTGGGAGGAGTGTCAGACCCTTAGTTAAGGGACAGCGTCAGTGTCTGAGTTAGGAATAGTGCCAGAGCCTAAGTTATGGACAGTGCCAGGGCCTGAGTTAGGAGTAGTCTGAGACCGGTAGTTAGTAACAGTGTAACGGCCTGAGTTGTTAGTAGTTTCAGGGCCTTAGTTAGCGAAAGTGTCAATGCCGGAATTGGGAGTAATGTCAGGGCTTACTTAGGGAGAGTGTCAGTGCCTGAGGTGGAAGTAGTATCAGGGCCTTAGTTAAGGACAGTGTCAGTGCCTGAGTTCGGAGTACTGTCAGGGCATATTTAGGGACAGTCTCAGTGCCTATTTTGGGAGTAGTGTCACGGCCTTAGTTAGTGACATTGTCAGTGCCTGAGTAAGGAGTAGTGTCCGGGCCTTAGTTAGGGACAGTGTCAGTTGCTTAGTTAGGAGTAGTGTCCGGGCCTAAGTTAGGGCCAGTGTCAGTGCCTGAATCAGGAGTAGAGTCGGGGCCTAAGTTAGGGACAGTGTCATTGCTCGAGATAGGAGTAGTGTCAGGGCCTTAGTTAGGAGGAGCATCAGTGCCTTCGTTAGGTATTGTATCAGCGCCTCAGTTAGGAATAGTTTCAGGGCCTTATTTAGGGACAGTGTTAGTGCCTGAGTTAGGAGTTGTGTCGGCCTTAGTTAGGGACCTTTTCAGGACCTGGGTTAGGAGTAATGTCAGGGCCTTCCTTAAGTATTGTGTCAGCGCCTGAGTTAGGAATAGTGTCAGGGCCTTAGTTAGGGACATTGTCAGGGCATGACTTAGGAGTTGTGTTAGGGCGTGAGCTATGAATAGTGTCAGGGCCTTAGTTAGTGACAGTGTCAGTGCTGAGTTTGGAGTAGTATCAGGGCCTTAGTTAGAGACAGTGTCAGGGCCTGAGTTAGGTGTATGTCAGGGCCTAGTTAGGGACAGTGTCAGTGCCTGATTTAGGAGTAGTGTCACAGGCTTTGTTAGGGACAGTGTCAGGGCCTGAGTTAGGAGTAGTGTCACAGCTTTAGTTAGGACCAGTGTCAGGGCCTTAGTTAAGTCCAACATCAGCGCCTATGATAGGAATGAGATCAGGACCTGTGTTACAGGTGATGTCAGGGCCTTATTTAAGAACAGTGTCAGGGCCTGAGTCCTGACTGACTCCTTACTGTCCTCACTAAGGACTTTTGACACTACTGCTAATTCAGGCCCTGATAATGTCCCTAACTAAGGCCCTGACACTTTCCCTGGCTAAGGCCCTGAACTTCTCCTAAGTCAGGCCCTGATATTGTCCCTAACAATGGCCCTGACACTACACCTAACTGAGGCCCCGACATGATACCTAACAAAGGCTTTGTTGCTAGTCCAAACTAAAGCCCTAAAACTGGTCCTAAATAAGGCCTTGACACTAATCCTAACTCAGGCCCTAGCACTGTCCCTAACTAGGTCTCAGACATTACACCTAAATCAGACCCTGACACAGTCCCTAAGTAAGGCCCTGACACTACTGCTAACTCAGTCCCTTACACTATACCTAACAAAGTCTCTGATGCTAGGCCTAACTCAGGCCCTGAAACCGTCTGTAACTAAGGCCCTGCTGCCATCACTATCAAAAGTCCTGACATTATCCTGAGCTAATATCCTGACCTATGTCTTTCCAAGGTCCTGAAACTGTCCCAAAGTAAGCCCTGACGCTGTCCCTAAGTGAAGACCTGAGGCTGTCCCTAACTCAGGCCCTGAAGCTTTCCTTAACTGAAACCTTGAAGCTGTGACTAATTCAGGCCCTGATCATGTACCTAACGAAGACCTTAATGCTGATCCAGCAAAGACGCTGATGCTGCTCCAAAGTCATGCCCTGACAGTGTGCCCAGCTAAGGGCCTGATGCTAAGCCTCACTCAGGCCCTGTCGCTCTCCCTAAGTCAGGCCCTGACACTGTCACTAACGAAGGCCCTGACTCTACTCCTAATTCAGTCCCGTACATTGTATCTAACAAAGGCTCTGATGCTAGTCGTAACTCAGGGCCTGACACTGTCTCTAACTAAGGGCTGCTGCCATCAACATCTAAAGTCCTGACATTATCCGGAGCTAATAACCTGACCCATGTCTTACCAAGGTCCTGAAACTGTCCCACAGTAAACCCTGACGCTGTCCCTAAGTGAGGCCCTGAAGCTTTCCCTAACTAACTCAGGCCTTGATGCTGTGACTAACTCAGACCCTGATCATGTCTTTAACCAAGACCCTAAGGCTGATCCAACAGAGGCCCTGATGCTGCTCCTAAGTCATGCCCCGATAGTGTCCCCCACTAAGTGTCTGATGCTAGGCCTCACGCAGACCCTAACGCTCTCCCTAAGTCAGGCTCTGATGCTGTCCCTACCTGAAGCCCTAACACTGGTTCTGAATAAGGCCCTGAGAGTCTCCATAACAAAGGTCTTCACACTATCCTTAGGTCATTTCCTGACACTATCCCTAGATGTTAAACTGACACGGTCACTAGCTAATGTCCTGCCTCTTATGCTAACTGAAGCCCTTAGGCTGTGCCTACCTCAGGCACTGAATTTAGACCCAAGACCATGAAACTGTCCCGAACTAAGGCCTAGATGCTCGCCCTACATCCAGTCCTGACACTGTCCCTAACTATGGCCCTAACACTATTGCTAACTGAGGATCTGACACTGGACCTATCAGAGGCCCGCTACTCCTAACTAACGCCTTGAAACTTTCCCTAACGTAGGCGCTGCTACCATCAATATCTAAAGTCCTGACATTATCCTGAGCTAATATCCTGACCCATGTCTTACCAAGGTCCTGAAACTCTCCCAAAGTTAGCCCTGACACTGTCCCTAAGTGAGGCCCTGAGGCTGTCCCTCACAGAGGTCCTGATAATGTCTTAAACTAAGACCCTAATGCTGACCCTACAGAGAACCTTATGCTGATCCTATGTCATGCCCTGACGCTGTCCGTAGCTAAGGCCCTGACTCGAGGCATCACTCAGGCCCTGTCGCTCTCCCTAAGTCAGGCTAAGATTCTATCCCTACCTGAAGCCCTGACACTGGGCCTAACTTAGGCACTGATGCTCTAATTAGCTATGGTCTTGACACTATCCCTAGGTCATTTCCTGACACTCTCCCTAGATCTTAACCTAAACTTGTCTTTAGCTATTGTCGAACCTCTTATGCTAACTAAATCCCTGACGTTGTCTCTAACTAAGAGCCTGAAATTAGTCCTGAGGCCGTCAACCTGTCCCTAACTGAAGTTTGGAGGATCATCCTAACTGAGGCGCTGACACTGTCCCTAACTAAAGCCCTGACACTACACCTAACTCAGTCCCTGACACTGTACTTTACAAGGGCTGTGATGCTAGTCCTAACTCAGGCCCTGACACTGTCTCTAAGTAAGGCTCAGAATTTGCCCCTAATATAGGCCCTGCTGTCAGCAATAACGAAAAACTGGACACTAGCCTGAGTTAATATCCTGACATATTTCTAACCAAGGTCCTGACACTGTCCCTAAGAAAGCCCTGTCGCTGTCCCTCTGTTACAAACTGAGGCTGTCCCTAACTCAGGCCCTGAAGCTTTCCCTAACTGAGGCCTTCACGCTGTGACTAACTGAGGACCTGATGATGTCTGTATCTAAGACGCTAAAGTCGATCCAACAGAGGAGCTGATGCTGTTCCTAAGTCATGCCCTGACATTGTCCTCATCTAAGGGCCTGACGCTAGGCCTCACTCAGGCCCTGTCGCTCTCCCTAAGTCAGGCTCTGATGCTGTCCCTACCTGAAGCCCTGACACTGGTTCTAAATAAGGATCTGATACTCTCAGTAACTAAGGTTTTGACACTATGCTTAGGTCCTTTCCTGACACTATCCCTAGAGCGTAACCTGACCCTGGCCCTAGCAAATGTCGTGCCTCTTATGCTAACTACAGCCCTGCTGCTGTCCTTAACTAAGGGCCTAAAATTACTCTCGAGGCTGTGACCTTGTCCGTACCTAAGGCCTCGATGTTCGTCCTAATTCAGGGCCTGACACTGTCCCTAACTAAGGCCCTGCTGCCGTCAATATCTAACGTCCTGACACTATCCTGAGCTAATTTCTTGACCCATCTCTTACCAAGGTCCTGAAACTGTCCCTAAGGAAGCCCTGATGCTGTCTCTAAGTGAGGCCTTGAGGCTGTCCCTAACAGAGGCCCTGATAATATCTGTAACATAGCCCCTGAGGCTGATCCTACCGTGGCTCTTATGCTGCTCCTAAGTCATGCCCTGACACTGTCTCTAGCTAAGGCCCTGACGCTAGGCCTCACTCAGGCCCTGTCCCACTCCCTAAGTCAGGCTCTGACGCTGTTCCTACCCGAAGCCCTGACACTCACTGCTCCTAAATTAGGTCCTGATGTGCTAAGTAACTAAGGTCTTGACACTATCCCTAGGTCATTTCCTGACACTCTCCCTAGACCTTAACCCAACCTTCTCTTTAGCTAATGTCGAGATGAGCAAAAGAGATTCTTTAGAACGGGATTCTTTCATCTTCTGAATATAGTTTTCTTCAAAACATAATTTTTATAGTGTTACTAACTTTAAACAAAATGTACTCAACTGCTGTGGAATATTCCTTCATAGGAGCGTGCATGGTTCACTTGTGCATCTGCTTGTGGTGGTGCTCAGGTTGCTTTCAGCTGTAGATCCCCTTATGCTAGCTAAATCCCTGATTCTGTCCCTAAATGAGGCCCTGAATTTAGGTCCGAGGCCGTGAACCTGTCCCTAACTGAGGCCTGGAGGCTCGTCCTAATGCAGGCCCTGACACTGTCCCTAACTAAGGCTCTGACACTACACCTAACTCAGTCACTGACACTGTACCTAACAAAGGCTCTGATGCTAGTCCTAACTTAGGCGCTGACACTGCCTCTAACTAAGGCCCTGCTGCCGTCAATATCTGAACACCTGATATTATCCTGAGCTAATAGCCTGACCCATGTCTTACCAAGGTCCTGAAACTTTCCCAAAGTAAGCCCTGACGCTGTCCCTAAGTGAGGCCTTGAGGCTATCCCTAACGGAGGCCCTGATAATAGCTTTAACCAAGACCCTAATGCTGATCCTACAGAGGCCTTTATGCTGCTCCTAAGTCATGCCCTGATACTGTCCCTTACTCAGGCCCTAAAGATAGGCCTCACTTCGGCCCTGTTGCTGTACCTTAGTTAGGCTCTGATGCTGTCCATACATCAAGCCCTGGCACTGGTCCTGATTAAGGTGCTCACGCTGCTGCTAACTAAGGCCCTGATGCTCTCAATAACTAAGGTCTTCTCGTTATCCCTTGGTCATTTCCTTTCACTGTCTCTGGCCTGGAACCTGACTCTGTCCCGAGATAATCTCCTGCACCTTATGCTAACTGAAACCCTAATGCTCTCCCTAACTAAGGTCCTGACTACTCCTAACTAAGGCCATGACACTGAATCTAACAAAGGCCCGGAATCTGTCCTTAATATAGGCCCTGCTGCCAGCAATGACTAAAATCCTGACACTCTCCTGAGCTAATATCCTGACTCATTTCTAACCAAGGTCCTGACACTGTCCCTAAGAAAGCCCTGTCGCTGTCTTTAAGTGAAGACATGAGGCTGTCTGTAACTCAGACCCTGAAGCTTTCCCTAACTGAGGCCTTGACGCTGTGACTAACTAGGGCTCCGGTCATGTCTTTAACTAAGAACCTAAAGCTGATCCAACAAAGGCACTGATGCTGCTCCTAAGTCATTCCCTGACAGTGTCCCCAGCTAAGGGCCTGACATTAGGCCTCACTCAGGCCCTGTCGCTCTCCCTAAGTCAGGCCCTGATGCTGTCCCGACCTGAAGCCCTAACACTGCTTCTGAATAAGTCCCTGAGAGTCTCAGTAACAAAGGTCTTCACACTATCCTTAGGTCATTTCCTGACACGATTCCAAGCCTTTACCCTAACCCTGTCCCGAGCTAATGTCCTACCTCTTATGCTAACTAAAGACCTTATGCTGTGCCTAATTCAGGCACTGAATTTAGTCCCAAGGCCGCTAGACTGTCCCTAACTCGGCTCGATGCCCTTATCGTCACAATGTTCCATGACCACTGTCATCACAATGCTCCACGCCCTTGTCATCACAATGCTCCATAACCCCTGTCATCACAATGCTCCATGACTTTCTCATCGCAAGGCTCCATGACTTTGTCATCGCAATGCTCCATGCCATTGTCATCACAATGCTCCATGCCCTTATCATCACAATGCTCCATGACCCCTGTCATCCCAATGCTCCATGAGCCTTGTCTAAAATGCTACATGCCTGTGAAATCACAAAGCTCCATGCCCCCTGTCATCACAAGTCTCCATGACTCTTGTCATCACAATGCTTCATGGCCCCTGTCATTCAAAATGCCATATGACCACTATCATCAAAATGTTCCATGGCCCTTGTCATCACAATGCCCCGTGACCCCTGTCATCACAATGTTCCAGGCCCCCTGTCATCACAATGAGCCATGACCCCTTTCATCACAATGCTCCAGGTCCGTTTTCAGCACAATGCTCCATGACCCCTGTCATCACAATGTTCCCTGGCCTTTGTCATCACAATTCTCCATGGCCCCTGTAATCACAGTGCTCCATGACAACGTTCATCACATTGCTCCATGACCACTGTCATCATAATGCCACATGAGCCCTGTCATCACAATGCTCCATGGCCCTTGTCATCACAATGCTCCATGATCCTTGTAATCCAAATGCTCCTTGACCCTTTCATCACAATGTTACAGTACCCCTTTCTTCACAATGCTCCATGCCGCTGGTCACCACAATGCTCCATGACCTCTGTCATCACAATGCTCCATGTCCCTTGTCATTAAAATGCTCCATGGTCCCTGTCATCACAATGCTGCATCATCCTTATAATCTCAATGCCCCATGGTCCTCGTCATCACAAATCTCCACTCATTTGTCATCACAATGCTCCATGACCCCTGTCATCCCAATGCTCCATAGCACTTTTCATCACAATGCTACATGACCACTTTTATCACAATGTTCCATGACCACTTTAATCACAATGCTCCATGACCACTTTCATCACAATGCCCCATGACCCCTGTCATCAAAATTCTCCATGGCCCTTGTCACCACAATGCTCCAGGACCCGTCATCACAATTCTCCATGGCCCTTGTCATCACAATGCTCCATGGCGCTTGTCATCACAATGATCCAGAGCCTTAGTGCTTGAGTTGGGAGTAGTATCATTGCCTCAGTTAGGGACACTGTCATTGCCTGAAATGGGAGTAGTGTCAGAGCCTTAGTTAGGGACAGAGCCAGGGCGAGTTGGGAGTAGTGCCAGTGCCTTAGTTAGGGACAGCGCCAGTGCTTGCATTGGGAGTAGTGTCAGGGCCATAGTTAGGGACAGTGTCAGTGGCTGAGATGGGAATAGTGTCAGGGCCTTAGTTACGGACATTGTCAGTGCCTAAGTTGGGATTTTCTTCAGGGTCTTTATTATGGACAGTGTCAGGGCCTGAGTTAACAGTAGTGTCAAGGCCTTAATTTGGAAGAGTGTCAGTGTCTCAGTTTGGAGTAGTGTCAGACCCTTAGTTAGGAAGAGCGTCAGTGCCTGAGTTGGGAATAGTGACATGGCCTAAGTTATGGACAGTGTCAGGGTGTGAGTTAGGAATCGTCTCAGGACCTTAGTTAGGGACAGTGTCAGTGATTGTGTTAGGAATAGTGTCAGGGCCTAAGTTAGGAGTAGTCTGAGACTGGTAGTTAGGAACAGTGTCAGGGCCTGAGTTGTGAGTAGTTACAGGGCCTTAGTTAGAGAAAGTGTCAGTGCCAGAGTTGGGAGTTATGTCAGGGCCTTAATTAGGGACAGTGTCAGTGCCTGAGTTGGGAGTAGTGTCAGGGCCTAGTTAGGGACAGTGTCAGTGCCTGAGTTGGAAGTAGTGTCAGGGCATTAGGGACAGTGTCAGTGGCTGAGATGGGAGTAGTGTCAGGGTCTTAGTTAGGGAGAGTGTCAGTGCCTGAGTTGGGAATAGTCTCAGGGTCTTTTTTGGGGACAGCATCCGGGCATGAGTTAAAAGTAGTGTCAAGGCCTTAGTTAGGGAGAGTGTCAGTGCCTATGTTGGGAGTAGTATCAGGCCCTTCGTTAGGGACAGTGTCAGGGTCTGAGGTAGAAGTAGTCTCAGGGCCTTAGTTAGGTAGCGTGTCAGTGCCTAAGTAAGTAGTAGTGTGAGGGCCTTAGTTAGGGACAGTGTCAATGCCTGTGTTGGGAGTAGTGTCAGAGCCTTAGTTAGGGACAGCGTCAGTGCCTGCGTTGGGAGTAGTGTCAGGGCCTTACTTAGGGACAGCGTCAGTGCCTGAGTTAGGAGTAGTGTGATGGCCGTAGTTAGGGACACTCTCAGTGCCAGAGTTGGGGGTAGTGGCAGGCCTTTGTTAGGGACTGTGCCAGGGCCTGAGTTAAGAGTAGTGTCAAGTCCTTAGTTAGGGACAGTGTTAGTGCCTGAGTTGAGAGTAACGTCAAGGCCTTAGTTAGGGACAATGTCAGGGCCTAGTTTGGGAGTAGTGTCAGGGCCTTAGTTAGGGACAGTGTCAGTGCCTGAGTTGGGAGTACTGTCAGGGCGTATTTCGGGACAGTCTCAGTGCCTATGTTGGGATTAGTGTCACGGCCTTTGTTAGGAACAAAGTCAGTGCCTGAGTTGGGAGTTGTGTCAGGATATTAGTAAGGGACAGTGTCAGTGCCTGAGTTAGGAGAAGTGTCAGGGCTGTAGTTAGGGATAGTGTCAGTGCCTGAGTTGGAGGTAGTGTCAGGGCCTTAGGGACAATGTCAGAGGCTGAGATGGGAGTAGTGTCACGGTCTTAGTTACGGAGAGTGACAGCGCATGAGTTGGGAATAGTGTCAGGGTCTTTGTTAGGGACAGTGTCAGGGTATTAGTTAAGAGTAGTGTCAAGGCCTTTGTTAGGGAGAGTGTCAGTGTCTGAGTTGGGAGGAGTGTCAGACCCTTAGTTAAGGGACAGCGTCAGTGTCTGAGTTAGGAATAGTGTCAGAGCCTAAGTTATGGACAGTGCCAGGGCCTGAGTTAGGAGTAGTCTGAGACCGGTAGTTAGTAACAGTGTAACGGCCTGAGTTGTTAGTAGTTTCAGGGCCTTAGTTAGCGAAAGTGTCAATGCCGGAATTGGGAGTAATGTCAGGGCTTACTTAGGGAGAGTGTCAGTGCCTGAGGTGGAAGTAGTATCAGGGCCTTAGTTAAGGACAGTGTCAGTGCCTGAGTTCGGAGTACTGTCAGGGCATATTTAGGGACAGTCTCAGTGCCTATTTTGGGAGTAGTGTCACGGCCTTAGTTAGTGACATTGTCAGTGCCTGAGTAAGGAGTAGTGTCCGGGCCTTAGTTAGGGACAGTGTCAGTTGCTTAGTTAGGAGTAGTGTCCGGGCCTAAGTTAGGGCCAGTGTCAGTGCCTGAGTCAGGAGTAGAGTCGGGGCCTAAGTTAGGGACAGTGTCATTGCTTGAGATAGGAGTAGTGTCAGGGCCTTAGTTAGGAGGAGCATCAGTGCCTTCGTTAGGTATTGTATCAGCGCCTCAGTTAGGAATAGTTTCAGGGCCTTATTTAGGGACAGTGTTAGTGCCTGAGTTAGGAGTTGTGTCGGCCTTAGTTAGGGACCTTTTCAGGGCCTGAGTTAGGAGTAATGTCAGGGCCTTCCTTAAGTATTGTGTCAGCGCCTGAGTTAGGAATAGTGTCAGGGCCTTAGTTAGGGACATTGTCAGGGCATGACTTAGGAGTTGTGTTAGGGCGTGAGCTATGAATAGTGTCAGGGCCTCAGTTAGTGACAGTGTCAGTGCTGAGTTTGGAGTAGTATCAGGGCCTTAGTTAGAGACAGTGTCAGGGCCTGAGTTAGGTGTATGTCAGGGCCTAGTTAGGGACAGTGTCAGTGCCTGATTTAGGAGTAGTGTCACAGGCTTTGTTAGGGACAGTGTCAGGGTATTAGTTAAGAGTAGTGTCAAGGCCTTTGTTAGGGAGAGTGTCAGTGTCTGAGTTGGGAGGAGTGTCAGACCCTTAGTTAAGGGACAGCGTCAGTGTCTGAGTTAGGAATAGTGCCAGAGCCTAAGTTATGGACAGTGCCAGGGCCTGAGTTAGGAGTAGTCTGAGACCGGTAGTTAGTAACAGTGTAACGGCCTGAGTTGTTAGTAGTTTCAGGGCCTTAGTTAGCGAAAGTGTCAATGCCGGAATTGGGAGTAATGTCAGGGCTTACTTAGGGAGAGTGTCAGTGCCTGAGGTGGAAGTAGTATCAGGGCCTTAGTTAAGGACAGTGTCAGTGCCTGAGTTCGGAGTACTGTCAGGGCATATTTAGGGACAGTCTCAGTGCCTATTTTGGGAGTAGTGTCACGGCCTTAGTTAGTGACATTGTCAGTGCCTGAGTAAGGAGTAGTGTCCGGGCCTTAGTTAGGGACAGTGTCAGTGCCTGAGTCAGGAGTAGAGTCGGGGCCTAAGTTAGGGACAGTGTCATTGCTCGAGATAGGAGTAGTGTCAGGGCCTTAGTTAGGAGGAGCATCAGTGCCTTCGTTAGGTATTGTATCAGCGCCTCAGTTAGGAATAGTTTCAGGGCCTTATTTAGGGACAGTGTTAGTGCCTGAGTTAGGAGTTGTGTCGGCCTTAGTTAGGGACCTTTTCAGGACCTGGGTTAGGAGTAATGTCAGGGCCTTCCTTAAGTATTGTGTCAGCGCCTGAGTTAGGAATAGTGTCAGGGCCTTAGTTAGGGACATTGTCAGGGCATGACTTAGGAGTTGTGTTAGGGCGTGAGCTATGAATAGTGTCAGGGCCTTAGTTAGTGACAGTGTCAGTGCTGAGTTTGGAGTAGTATCAGGGCCTTAGTTAGAGACAGTGTCAGGGCCTGAGTTAGGTGTATGTCAGGGCCTAGTTAGGGACAGTGTCAGTGCCTGATTTAGGAGTAGTGTCACAGGCTTTGTTAGGGACAGTGTCAGGGCCTGAGTTAGGAGTAGTGTCACAGCTTTAGTTAGGACCAGTGTCAGGGCCTTAGTTAAGTCCAACATCAGCGCCTATGATAGGAATGAGATCAGGACCTGTGTTACAGGTGATGTCAGGGCCTTATTTAAGAACAGTGTCAGGGCCTGAGTCCTGACTGACTCCTTACTGTCCTCACTAAGGACTTTTGACACTACTGCTAATTCAGGCCCTGATAATGTCCCTAACTAAGGCCCTGACACTTTCCCTGGCTAAGGCCCTGAACTTCTCCTAAGTCAGGCCCTGATACTGTCCCTAACAATGGCCCTGACACTACACCTAACTGAGGCCCCGACATGATACCTAACAAAGGCTTTGTTGCTAGTCCAAACTAAAGCCCTAAAACTGGTCCTAAATAAGGCCTTGACACTAATCCTAACTCAGGCCCTAGCACTGTCCCTAACTAGGTCTCAGACATTACACCTAAATCAGACCCTGACACAGTCCCTAAGTAAGGCCCTGACACTACTGCTAACTCAGTCCCTTACACTGTACCTAACAAAGTCTCTGATGCTAGGCCTAACTCAGGCCCTGAAACCGTCTGTAACTAAGGCCCTGCTGCCATCACTATCAAAAGTCCTGACATTATCCTGAGCTAATATCCTGACCTATGTCTTTCCAAGGTCCTGAAACTGTCCCAAAGTAAGCCCTGACGCTGTCCCTAAGTGAAGACCTGAGGCTGTCCCTAACTCAGGCCCTGAAGCTTTCCTTAACTGAAACCTTGAAGCTGTGACTAATTCAGGCCCTGATCATGTACCTAACGAAGACCTTAATGCTGATCCAGCAAAGACGCTGATGCTGCTCCAAAGTCATGCCCTGACAGTGTGCCCAGCTAAGGGCCTGATGCTAAGCCTCACTCAGGCCCTGTCGCTCTCCCTAAGTCAGGCCCTGACACTGTCACTAACGAAGGCCCTGACTCTACTCCTAATTCAGTCCCGTACATTGTATCTAACAAAGGCTCTGATGCTAGTCGTAACTCAGGGCCTGACACTGTCTCTAACTAAGGGCTGCTGCCATCAACATCTAAAGTCCTGACATTATCCGGAGCTAATAACCTGACCCATGTCTTACCAAGGTCCTGAAACTGTCCCACAGTAAACCCTGACGCTGTCCCTAAGTGAGGCCCTGAAGCTTTCCCTAACTAACTCAGGCCTTGATGCTGTGACTAACTCAGACCCTGATCATGTCTTTAACCAAGACCCTAAGGCTGATCCAACAGAGGCCCTGATGCTGCTCCTAAGTCATGCCCCGATAGTGTCCCCCACTAAGTGTCTGATGCTAGGCCTCACGCAGACCCTAACGCTCTCCCTAAGTCAGGCTCTGATGCTGTCCCTACCTGAAGCCCTAACACTGGTTCTGAATAAGGCCCTGAGAGTCTCCATAACAAAGGTCTTCACACTATCCTTAGGTCATTTCCTGACACTATCCCTAGATGTTAAACTGACACGGTCACTAGCTAATGTCCTGCCTCTTATGCTAACTGAAGCCCTTAGGCTGTGCCTACCTCAGGCACTGAATTTAGACCCAAGACCATGAAACTGTCCCGAACTAAGGCCTAGATGCTCGCCCTACATCCAGTCCTGACACTGTCCCTAACTATGGCCCTAACACTATTGCTAACTGAGGATCTGACACTGGACCTATCAGAGGCCCGCTACTCCTAACTAACGCCTTGAAACTTTCCCTAACGTAGGCGCTGCTACCATCAATATCTAAAGTCCTGACATTATCCTGAGCTAATATCCTGACCCATGTCTTACCAAGGTCCTGAAACTCTCCCAAAGTTAGCCCTGACACTGTCCCTAAGTGAGGCCCTGAGGCTGTCCCTCACAGAGGTCCTGATAATGTCTTAAACTAAGACCCTAATGCTGACCCTACAGAGAACCTTATGCTGATCCTATGTCATGCCCTGACGCTGTCCGTAGCTAAGGCCCTGACTCGAGGCATCACTCAGGCCCTGTCGCTCTCCCTAAGTCAGGCTAAGATTCTATCCCTACCTGAAGCCCTGACACTGGGCCTAACTTAGGCACTGATGCTCTAATTAGCTATGGTCTTGACACTATCCCTAGGTCATTTCCTGACACTCTCCCTAGATCTTAACCTAAACTTGTCTTTAGCTATTGTCGAACCTCTTATGCTAACTAAATCCCTGACGTTGTCTCTAACTAAGAGCCTGAAATTAGTCCTGAGGCCGTCAACCTGTCCCTAACTGAAGTTTGGAGGATCATCCTAACTGAGGCGCTGACACTGTCCCTAACTAAAGCCCTGACACTACACGTAACTCAGTCCCTGACACTGTACTTTACAAGGGCTGTGATGCTAGTCCTAACTCAGGCCCTGACACTGTCTCTAAGTAAGGCTCAGAATTTGCCCCTAATATAGGCCCTGCTGTCAGCAATAACTAAAACCTGGACACTAGCCTGAGTTAATATCCTGACATATTTCTAACCAAGGTCCTGACACTGTCCCTAAGAAAGCCCTGTCGCTGTCCCTCTGTTACAAACTGAGGCTGTCCCTAACTCAGGCCCTGAAGCTTTCCCTAACTGAGGCCTTCACGCTGTGACTAACTGAGGACCTGATGATGTCTGTATCTAAGACGCTAAAGTCGATCCAACAGAGGAGCTGATGCTGTTCCTAAGTCATGCCCTGACATTGTCCTCATCTAAGGGCCTGACGCTAGGCCTCACTCAGGCCCTGTCACTCTCCCTAAGTCAGGCTCTGATGCTGTCCCTACCTGAAGCCCTGACACTGGTTCTAAATAAGGATCTGATACTCTCAGTAACTAAGGTTTTGACACTATGCTTAGGTCCTTTCCTGACACTATCCCTAGAGCGTAACCTGACCCTGGCCCTAGCAAATGTCGTGCCTCTTATGCTAACTACAGCCCTGCTGCTGTCCTTAACTAAGGGCCTAAAATTACTCTCGAGGCTGTGACCCTGTCCGTACCTAAGGCCTCGATGTTCGTCCTAATTCAGGGCCTGACACTGTCCCTAACTAAGGCCCTGCTGCCGTCAATATCTAACGTCCTGACACTATCCTGAGCTAATTTCTTGACCCATCTCTTACCAAGGTCCTGAAACTATCCCTAAGGAAGCCCTGATGCTGTCTCTAAGTGAGGCCTTGAGGCTGTCCCTAACAGAGGCCCTGATAATATCTGTAACATAGGCCCTGAGGCTGATCCTACCGTGGCTCTTATGCTGCTCCTAAGTCATGCCCTGACACTGTCTCTAGCTAAGGCCCTGACGCTAGGCCTCACTCAGGCCCTGTCCCACTCCCTAAGTCAGGCTCTGACGCTGTTCCTACCCGAAGCCCTGACACTCACTGCTCCTAAATTAGGTCCTGATGTGCTAAGTAACTAAGGTCTTGACACTATCCCTAGGTCATTTCCTGACACTCTCCCTAGATCTTAACCTAAACTTGTCTTTAGCTATTGTCGAACCTCTTATGCTAACTAAATCCCTGACGTTGTCTCTAACTAAGAGCCTGAAATTAGTCCTGAGGCCGTCAACCTGTCCCTAACTGAAGTTTGGAGGATCATCCTAACTGAGGCGCTGACACTGTCCCTAACTAAAGCCCTGACACTACACCTAACTCAGTCCCTGACACTGTACTTTACAAGGGCTGTGATGCTAGTCCTAACTCAGGCCCTGACACTGTCTCTAAGTAAGGCTCAGAATTTGCCCCTAATATAGGCCCTGCTGTCAGCAATAACGAAAAACTGGACACTAGCCTGAGTTAATATCCTGACATATTTCTAACCAAGGTCCTGACACTGTCCCTAAGAAAGCCCTGTCGCTGTCCCTCTGTTACAAACTGAGGCTGTCCCTAACTCAGGCCCTGAAGCTTTCCCTAACTGAGGCCTTCACGCTGTGACTAACTGAGGACCTGATGATGTCTGTATCTAAGACGCTAAAGTCGATCCAACAGAGGAGCTGATGCTGTTCCTAAGTCATGCCCTGACATTGTCCTCATCTAAGGGCCTGACGCTAGGCCTCACTCAGGCCCTGTCGCTCTCCCTAAGTCAGGCTCTGATGCTGTCCCTACCTGAAGCCCTGACACTGGTTCTAAATAAGGATCTGATACTCTCAGTAACTAAGGTTTTGACACTATGCTTAGGTCCTTTCCTGACACTATCCCTAGAGCGTAACCTGACCCTGGCCCTAGCAAATGTCGTGCCTCTTATGCTAACTACAGCCCTGCTGCTGTCCTTAACTAAGGGCCTAAAATTACTCTCGAGGCTGTGACCTTGTCCGTACCTAAGGCCTCGATGTTCGTCCTAATTCAGGGCCTGACACTGTCCCTAACTAAGGCCCTGCTGCCGTCAATATCTAACGTCCTGACACTATCCTGAGCTAATTTCTTGACCCATCTCTTACCAAGGTCCTGAAACTGTCCCTAAGGAAGCCCTGATGCTGTCTCTAAGTGAGGCCTTGAGGCTGTCCCTAACAGAGGCCCTGATAATATCTGTAACATAGCCCCTGAGGCTGATCCTACCGTGGCTCTTATGCTGCTCCTAAGTCATGCCCTGACACTGTCTCTAGCTAAGGCCCTGACGCTAGGCCTCACTCAGGCCCTGTCCCACTCCCTAAGTCAGGCTCTGACGCTGTTCCTACCCGAAGCCCTGACACTCACTGCTCCTAAATTAGGTCCTGATGTGCTAAGTAACTAAGGTCTTGACACTATCCCTAGGTCATTTCCTGACACTCTCCCTAGACCTTAACCCAACCTTCTCTTTAGCTAATGTCGAGATGAGCAAAAGAGATTCTTTAGAACGGGATTCTTTCATCTTCTGAATATAGTTTTCTTCAAAACATAATTTTTATAGTGTTACTAACTTTAAACAAAATGTACTCAACTGCTGTGGAATATTCCTTCATAGGAGCGTGCATGGTTCACTTGTGCATCTGCTTGTGGTGGTGCTCAGGTTGCTTTCAGCTGTAGATCCCCTTATGGTAGCTAAATCCCTGATTCTGTCCCTAAATGAGGCCCTGAATTTAGGTCCGAGGCCGTGAACCTGTCCCTAACTGAGGCCTGGAGGCTCGTCCTAATGCAGGCCCTGACACTGTCCCTAACTAAGGCTCTGACACTACACCTAACTCAGTCACTGACACTGTACCTAACAAAGGCTCTGATGCTAGTCCTAACTTAGGCCCTGACACTGCCTCTAACTAAGGCCCTGCTGCCGTCAATATCTGAACACCTGATATTATCCTGAGCTAATAGCCTGACCCATGTCTTACCAAGGTCCTGAAACTTTCCCAAAGTAAGCCCTGACGCTGTCCCTAAGTGAGGCCTTGAGGCTATCCCTAACGGAGGCCCTGATAATAGCTTTAACCAAGACCCTAATGCTGATCCTACAGAGGCCTTTATGCTGCTCCTAAGTCATGCCCTGATACTGTCCCTTACTCAGGCCCTAAAGATAGGCCTCACTTCGGCCCTGTTGCTGTACCTTAGTTAGGCTCTGATGCTGTCCATACATCAAGCCCTGGCACTGGTCCTGATTAAGGTGCTCACGCTGCTGCTAACTAAGGCCCTGATGCTCTCAATAACTAAGGTCTTCTCGTTATCCCTTGGTCATTTCCTTTCACTGTCTCTGGCCTGGAACCTGACTCTGTCCCGAGATAATCTCCTGCACCTTATGCTAACTGAAACCCTAATGCTCTCCCTAACTAAGGCCCTGACTACTCCTAACTAAGGCCATGACACTGAATCTAACAAAGGCCCGGAATCTGTCCTTAATATAGGCCCTGCTGCCAGCAATGACTAAAATCCTGACACTCTCCTGAGCTAATATCTTGACTCATTTCTAACCAAGGTCCTGACACTGTCCCTAAGAAAGCCCTGTCGCTGTCTTTAAGTGAAGACATGAGGCTGTCTGTAACTCAGACCCTGAAGCTTTCCCTAACTGAGGCCTTGACGCTGTGACTAACTAGGTCTCCGGTCATGTCTTTAACTAAGAACCTAAAGCTGATCCAACAAAGGCACTGATGCTGCTCCTAAGTCATTCCCTGACAGTGTCCCCAGCTAAGGGCCTGACATTAGGCCTCACTCAGGCCCTGTCGCTCTCCCTAAGTCAGGCCCTGATGCTGTCCCGACCTGAAGCCCTAACACTGCTTCTGAATAAGTCCCTGAGAGTCTCAGTAACAAAGGTCTTCACACTATCCTTAGGTCATTTCCTGACACGATTCCAAGCCTTTACCCTAACCCTGTCCCGAGCTAATGTCCTACCTCTTATGCTAACTAAAGACCTTATGCTGTGCCTAATTCAGGCACTGAATTTAGTCCCAAGGCCGCTAGACTGTCCCTAACTCGGCTCGATGCCCTTATCGTCACAATGTTCCATGACCACTGTCATCACAATGCTCCACGCCCTTGTCATCACAATGCTCCATAACCCCTGTCATCACAATGCTCCATGACTTTCTCATCGCAAGGCTCCATGACTTTGTCATCGCAATGCTCCATGCCATTGTCATCACAATGCTCCATGCCCTTATCATCACAATGCTCCATGACCCCTGTCATCCCAATGCTCCATGAGCCTTGTCTAAAATGCTACATGCCTGTGAAATCACAAAGCTCCATGCCCCCTGTCATCACAAGTCTCCATGACTCTTGTCATCACAATGCTTCATGGCCCCTGTCATTCAAAATGCCATATGACCACTATCATCAAAATGTTCCATGGCCCTTGTCATCACAATGCCCCGTGACCCCTGTCATCACAATGTTCCAGGCCCCCTGTCATCACAATGAGCCATGACCCCTTTCATCACAATGCTCCAGGTCCGTTTTCAGCACAATGCTCCATGACCCCTGTCATCACAATGTTCCCTGGCCTTTGTCATCACAATTCTCCATGGCCCCTGTAATCACAGTGCTCCATGACAACGTTCATCACATTGCTCCATGACCACTGTCATCATAATGCCACATGAGCCCTGTCATCACAATGCTCCATGGCCCTTGTCATCACAATGCTCCATGATCCTTGTAATCCAAATGCTCCTTGACCCTTTCATCACAATGTTACAGTACCCCTTTCTTCACAATGCTCCATGCCGCTGGTCACCACAATGCTCCATGACCTCTGTCATCACAATGCTCCATGTCCCTTGTCATTAAAATGCTCCATGGTCCCTGTCATCACAATGCTGCATCATCCTTATAATCTCAATGCCCCATGGTCCTCGTCATCACAAATCTCCACTCATTTGTCATCACAATGCTCCATGACCCCTGTCATCCCAATGCTCCATAGCACTTTTCATCACAATGCTACATGACCACTTTTATCACAATGTTCCATGACCACTTTAATCACAATGCTCCATGACCACTTTCATCACAATGCCCCATGACCCCTGTCATCAAAATTCTCCATGGCCCTTGTCACCACAATGCTCCAGGACCCGTCATCACAATTCTCCATGGCCCTTGTCATCACAATGCTCCATGGCGCTTGTCATCACAATGATCCAGAGCCTTAGTGCTTGAGTTGGGAGTAGTATCATTGCCTCAGTTAGGGACACTGTCATTGCCTGAAATGGGAGTAGTGTCAGAGCCTTAGTTAGGGACAGAGCCAGGGCGAGTTGGGAGTAGTGCCAGTGCCTTAGTTACGGACAGCGCCAGTGCTTGCATTGGGAGTAGTGTCAGGGCCATAGTTAGGGACAGTGTCAGTGGCTGAGATGGGAATAGTGTCAGGGCCTTAGTTACGGACATTGTCAGTGCCTAAGTTGGGATTTTCTTCAGGGTCTTTATTATGGACAGTGTCAGGGCCTGAGTTAACAGTAGTGTCAAGGCCTTAATTTGGAAGAGTGTCAGTGTCTCAGTTTGGAGTAGTGTCAGACCCTTAGTTAGGAAGAGCGTAAGTGCCTGAGTTGGGAATAGTGACATGGCCTAAGTTATGGACAGTGTCAGGGTGTGAGTTAGGAATCGTCTCAGGACCTTAGTTAGGGACAGTGTCAGTGATTGTGTTAGGAATAGTGTCAGGGCCTAAGTTAGGAGTAGTCTGAGACTGGTAGTTAGGAACAGTGTCAGGGCCTGAGTTGTGAGTAGTTACAGGGCCTTAGTTAGAGAAAGTGTCAGTGCCAGAGTTGGGAGTTATGTCAGGGCCTTAATTAGGGACAGTGTCAGTGCCTGAGTTGGGAGTAGTGTCAGGGCCTAGTTAGGGACAGTGTCAGTGCCTGAGTTGGAAGTAGTGTCAGGGCATTAGGGACAGTGTCAGTGGCTGAGATGGGAGTAGTGTCAGGGTCTTAGTTAGGGAGAGTGTCAGTGCCTGAGTTGGGAATAGTCTCAGGGTCTTTTTTGGGGACAGCATCCGGGCATGAGTTAAAAGTAGTGTCAAGGCCTTAGTTAGGGAGAGTGTCAGTGCCTATGTTGGGAGTAGTATCAGGCCCTTCGTTAGGGACAGTGTCAGGGTCTGAGGTAGAAGTAGTCTCAGGGCCTTAGTTAGGTAGCGTGTCAGTGCCTAAGTAAGTAGTAGTGTGAGGGCCTTAGTTAGGGACAGTGTCAATGCCTGTGTTGGGAGTAGTGTCAGAGCCTTAGTTAGGGACAGCGTCAGTGCCTGCGTTGGGAGTAGTGTCAGGGCCTTACTTAGGGACAGCGTCAGTGCCTGAGTTAGGAGTAGTGTGATGGCCGTAGTTAGGGACACTCTCAGTGCCAGAGTTGGGGGTAGTGGCAGGCCTTTGTTAGGGACTGTGCCAGGGCCTGAGTTAAGAGTAGTGTCAAGTCCTTAGTTAGGGACAGTGTTAGTGCCTGAGTTGAGAGTAACGTCAAGGCCTTAGTTAGGGACAATGTCAGGGCCTAGTTTGGGAGTAGTGTCAGGGCCTTAGTTAGGGACAGTGTCAGTGCCTGAGTTGGGAGTACTGTCAGGGCGTATTTCGGGACAGTCTCAGTGCCTATGTTGGGATTAGTGTCACGGCCTTTGTTAGGAACAAAGTCAGTGCCTGAGTTGGGAGTTGTGTCAGGATATTAGTAAGGGACAGTGTCAGTGCCTGAGTTAGGAGAAGTGTCAGGGCTGTAGTTAGGGATAGTGTCAGTGCCTGAGTTGGAGGTAGTGTCAGGGCCTTAGGGACAATGTCAGAGGCTGAGATGGGAGTAGTGTCACGGTCTTAGTTACGGAGAGTGACAGCGCCTGAGTTGGGAATAGTGTCAGGGTCTTTGTTAGGGACAGTGTCAGGGTATTAGTTAAGAGTAGTGTCAAGGCCTTTGTTAGGGAGAGTGTCAGTGTCTGAGTTGGGAGGAGTGTCAGACCCTTAGTTAAGGGACAGCGTCAGTGTCTGAGTTAGGAATAGTGCCAGAGCCTAAGTTATGGACAGTGCCAGGGCCTGAGTTAGGAGTAGTCTGAGACCGGTAGTTAGTAACAGTGTAACGGCCTGAGTTGTTAGTAGTTTCAGGGCCTTAGTTAGCGAAAGTGTCAATGCCGGAATTGGGAGTAATGTCAGGGCTTACTTAGGGAGAGTGTCAGTGCCTGAGGGGGAAGTAGTATCAGGGCCTTAGTTAAGGACAGTGTCAGTGCCTGAGTTCGGAGTACTGTCAGGGCATATTTAGGGACAGTCTCAGTGCCTATTTTGGGAGTAGTGTCACGGCCTTAGTTAGTGACATTGTCAGTGCCTGAGTAAGGAGTAGTGTCCGGGCCTTAGTTAGGGACAGTGTCAGTGCCTGAGTCAGGAGTAGAGTCGGGGCCTAAGTTAGGGACAGTGTCATTGCTTGAGATAGGAGTAGTGTCAGGGCCTTAGTTAGGAGGAGCATCAGTGCCTTCGTTAGGTATTGTATCAGCGCCTCAGTTAGGAATAGTTTCAGGGCCTTATTTAGGGACAGTGTTAGTGCCTGAGTTAGGAGTTGTGTCGGCCTTAGTTAGGGACCTTTTCAGGACCTGGGTTAGGAGTAATGTCAGGGCCTTCCTTAAGTATTGTGTCAGCGCCTGAGTTAGGAATAGTGTCAGGGCCTTAGTTAGGGACATTGTCAGGGCATGACTTAGGAGTTGTGTTAGGGCGTGAGCTATGAATAGTGTCAGGGCCTTAGTTAGTGACAGTGTCAGTGCTGAGTTTGGAGTAGTATCAGGGCCTTAGTTAGAGACAGTGTCAGGGCCTGAGTTAGGTGTATGTCAGGGCCTAGTTAGGGACAGTGTCAGTGCCTGATTTAGGAGTAGTGTCACAGGCTTTGTTAGGGACAGTGTCAGGGCCTGAGTTAGGAGTAGTGTCACAGCTTTAGTTAGGACCAGTGTCAGGGCCTTAGTTAAGTCCAACATCAGCGCCTATGATAGGAATGAGATCAGGACCTGTGTTACAGGTGATGTCAGGGCCTTATTTAAGAACAGTGTCAGGGCCTGAGTCCTGACTGACTCCTTACTGTCCTCACTAAGGACTTTTGACACTACTGCTAATTCAGGCCCTGATAATGTCCCTAACTAAGGCCCTGACACTTTCCCTGGCTAAGGCCCTGAACTTCTCCTAAGTCAGGCCCTGATACTGTCCCTAACAATGGCCCTGACACTACACCTAACTGAGGCCCCGACATGATACCTAACAAAGGCTTTGTTGCTAGTCCAAACTAAAGCCCTAAAACTGGTCCTAAATAAGGCCTTGACACTAATCCTAACTCAGGCCCTAGCACTGTCCCTAACTAGGTCTCAGACATTACACCTAAATCAGACCCTGACACAGTCCCTAAGTAAGGCCCTGACACTACTGCTAACTCAGTCCCTTACACTGTACCTAACAAAGTCTCTGATGCTAGGCCTAACTCAGGCCCTGAAACCGTCTGTAACTAAGGCCCTGCTGCCATCACTATCAAAAGTCCTGACATTATCCTGAGCTAATATCCTGACCTATGTCTTTCCAAGGTCCTGAAACTGTCCCAAAGTAAGCCCTGACGCTGTCCCTAAGTGAAGACCTGAGGCTGTCCCTAACTCAGGCCCTGAAGCTTTCCTTAACTGAAACCTTGAAGCTGTGACTAATTCAGGCCCTGATCATGTACCTAACGAAGACCTTAATGCTGATCCAGCAAAGACGCTGATGCTGCTCCAAAGTCATGCCCTGACAGTGTGCCCAGCTAAGGGCCTGATGCTAAGCCTCACTCAGGCCCTGTCGCTCTCCCTAAGTCAGGCCCTGACACTGTCACTAACGAAGGCCCTGACTCTACTCCTAATTCAGTCCCGTACATTGTATCTAACAAAGGCTCTGATGCTAGTCGTAACTCAGGGCCTGACACTGTCTCTAACTAAGGGCTGCTGCCATCAACATCTAAAGTCCTGACATTATCCGGAGCTAATAACCTGACCCATGTCTTACCAAGGTCCTGAAACTGTCCCACAGTAAACCCTGACGCTGTCCCTAAGTGAGGCCCTGAAGCTTTCCCTAACTAACTCAGGCCTTGATGCTGTGACTAACTCAGACCCTGATCATGTCTTTAACCAAGACCCTAAGGCTGATCCAACAGAGGCCCTGATGCTGCTCCTAAGTCATGCCCCGATAGTGTCCCCCACTAAGTGTCTGATGCTAGGCCTCACGCAGACCCTAACGCTCTCCCTAAGTCAGGCTCTGATGCTGTCCCTACCTGAAGCCCTAACACTGGTTCTGAATAAGGCCCTGAGAGTCTCCATAACAAAGGTCTTCACACTATCCTTAGGTCATTTCCTGACACTATCCCTAGATGTTAAACTGACACGGTCACTAGCTAATGTCCTGCCTCTTATGCTAACTGAAGCCCTTAGGCTGTGCCTACCTCAGGCACTGAATTTAGACCCAAGACCATGAAACTGTCCCGAACTAAGGCCTAGATGCTCGCCCTACATCCAGTCCTGACACTGTCCCTAACTATGGCCCTAACACTATTGCTAACTGAGGATCTGACACTGGACCTATCAGAGGCCCGCTACTCCTAACTAACGCCTTGAAACTTTCCCTAACGTAGGCGCTGCTACCATCAATATCTAAAGTCCTGACATTATCCTGAGCTAATATCCTGACCCATGTCTTACCAAGGTCCTGAAACTCTCCCAAAGTTAGCCCTGACACTGTCCCTAAGTGAGGCCCTGAGGCTGTCCCTCACAGAGGTCCTGATAATGTCTTAAACTAAGACCCTAATGCTGACCCTACAGAGAACCTTATGCTGATCCTATGTCATGCCCTGACGCTGTCCGTAGCTAAGGCCCTGACTCGAGGCATCACTCAGGCCCTGTCGCTCTCCCTAAGTCAGGCTAAGATTCTATCCCTACCTGAAGCCCTGACACTGGGCCTAACTTAGGCACTGATGCTCTAATTAGCTATGGTCTTGACACTATCCCTAGGTCATTTCCTGACACTCTCCCTAGATCTTAACCTAAACTTGTCTTTAGCTATTGTCGAACCTCTTATGCTAACTAAATCCCTGACGTTGTCTCTAACTAAGAGCCTGAAATTAGTCCTGAGGCCGTCAACCTGTCCCTAACTGAAGTTTGGAGGATCATCCTAACTGAGGCGCTGACACTGTCCCTAACTAAAGCCCTGACACTACACCTAACTCAGTCCCTGACACTGTACTTTACAAGGGCTGTGATGCTAGTCCTAACTCAGGCCCTGACACTGTCTCTAAGTAAGGCTCAGAATTTGCCCCTAATATAGGCCCTGCTGTCAGCAATAACGAAAAACTGGACACTAGCCTGAGTTAATATCCTGACATATTTCTAACCAAGGTCCTGACACTGTCCCTAAGAAAGCCCTGTCGCTGTCCCTCTGTTACAAACTGAGGCTGTCCCTAACTCAGGCCCTGAAGCTTTCCCTAACTGAGGCCTTCACGCTGTGACTAACTGAGGACCTGATGATGTCTGTATCTAAGACGCTAAAGTCGATCCAACAGAGGAGCTGATGCTGTTCCTAAGTCATGCCCTGACATTGTCCTCATCTAAGGGCCTGACGCTAGGCCTCACTCAGGCCCTGTCACTCTCCCTAAGTCAGGCTCTGATGCTGTCCCTACCTGAAGCCCTGACACTGGTTCTAAATAAGGATCTGATACTCTCAGTAACTAAGGTTTTGACACTATGCTTAGGTCCTTTCCTGACACTATCCCTAGAGCGTAACCTGACCCTGGCCCTAGCAAATGTCGTGCCTCTTATGCTAACTACAGCCCTGCTGCTGTCCTTAACTAAGGGCCTAAAATTACTCTCGAGGCTGTGACCCTGTCCGTACCTAAGGCCTCGATGTTCGTCCTAATTCAGGGCCTGACACTGTCCCTAACTAAGGCCCTGCTGCCGTCAATATCTAACGTCCTGACACTATCCTGAGCTAATTTCTTGACCCATCTCTTACCAAGGTCCTGAAACTATCCCTAAGGAAGCCCTGATGCTGTCTCTAAGTGAGGCCTTGAGGCTGTCCCTAACAGAGGCCCTGATAATATCTGTAACATAGGCCCTGAGGCTGATCCTACCGTGGCTCTTATGCTGCTCCTAAGTCATGCCCTGACACTGTCTCTAGCTAAGGCCCTGACGCTAGGCCTCACTCAGGCCCTGTCCCACTCCCTAAGTCAGGCTCTGACGCTGTTCCTACCCGAAGCCCTGACACTCACTGCTCCTAAATTAGGTCCTGATGTGCTAAGTAACTAAGGTCTTGACACTATCCCTAGGTCATTTCCTGACACTCTCCCTAGATCTTAACCTAAACTTGTCTTTAGCTATTGTCGAACCTCTTATGCTAACTAAATCCCTGACGTTGTCTCTAACTAAGAGCCTGAAATTAGTCCTGAGGCCGTCAACCTGTCCCTAACTGAAGTTTGGAGGATCATCCTAACTGAGGCGCTGACACTGTCCCTAACTAAAGCCCTGACACTACACCTAACTCAGTCCCTGACACTGTACTTTACAAGGGCTGTGATGCTAGTCCTAACTCAGGCCCTGACACTGTCTCTAAGTAAGGCTCAGAATTTGCCCCTAATATAGGCCCTGCTGTCAGCAATAACGAAAAACTGGACACTAGCCTGAGTTAATATCCTGACATATTTCTAACCAAGGTCCTGACACTGTCCCTAAGAAAGCCCTGTCGCTGTCCCTCTGTTACAAACTGAGGCTGTCCCTAACTCAGGCCCTGAAGCTTTCCCTAACTGAGGCCTTCACGCTGTGACTAACTGAGGACCTGATGATGTCTGTATCTAAGACGCTAAAGTCGATCCAACAGAGGAGCTGATGCTGTTCCTAAGTCATGCCCTGACATTGTCCTCATCTAAGGGCCTGACGCTAGGCCTCACTCAGGCCCTGTCGCTCTCCCTAAGTCAGGCTCTGATGCTGTCCCTACCTGAAGCCCTGACACTGGTTCTAAATAAGGATCTGATACTCTCAGTAACTAAGGTTTTGACACTATGCTTAGGTCCTTTCCTGACACTATCCCTAGAGCGTAACCTGACCCTGGCCCTAGCAAATGTCGTGCCTCTTATGCTAACTACAGCCCTGCTGCTGTCCTTACCTAAGGGCCTAAAATTACTCTCGAGGCTGTGACCTTGTCCGTACCTAAGGCCTCGATGTTCGTCCTAATTCAGGGCCTGACACTGTCCCTAACTAAGGCCCTGCTGCCGTCAATATCTAACGTCCTGACACTATCCTGAGCTAATTTCTTGACCCATCTCTTACCAAGGTCCTGAAACTGTCCCTAAGGAAGCCCTGATGCTGTCTCTAAGTGAGGCCTTGAGGCTGTCCCTAACAGAGGCCCTGATAATATCTGTAACATAGCCCCTGAGGCTGATCCTACCGTGGCTCTTATGCTGCTCCTAAGTCATGCCCTGACACTGTCTCTAGCTAAGGCCCTGACGCTAGGCCTCACTCAGGCCCTGTCCCACTCCCTAAGTCAGGCTCTGACGCTGTTCCTACCCGAAGCCCTGACACTCACTGCTCCTAAATTAGGTCCTGATGTGCTAAGTAACTAAGGTCTTGACACTATCCCTAGGTCATTTCCTGACACTCTCCCTAGACCTTAACCCAACCTTCTCTTTAGCTAATGTCGAGATGAGCAAAAGAGATTCTTTAGAACGGGATTCTTTCATCTTCTGAATATAGTTTTCTTCAAAACATAATTTTTATAGTGTTACTAACTTTAAACAAAATGTACTCAACTGCTGTGGAATATTCCTTCATAGGAGCGTGCATGGTTCACTTGTGCATCTGCTTGTGGTGGTGCTCAGGTTGCTTTCAGCTGTAGATCCCCTTATGCTAGCTAAATCCCTGATTCTGTCCCTAAATGAGGCCCTGAATTTAGGTCCGAGGCCGTGAACCTGTCCCTAACTGAGGCCTGGAGGCTCGTCCTAATGCAGGCCCTGACACTGTCCCTAACTAAGGCTCTGACACTACACCTAACTCAGTCACTGACACTGTACCTAACAAAGGCTCTGATGCTAGTCCTAACTTAGGCGCTGACACTGCCTCTAACTAAGGCCCTGCTGCCGTCAATATCTGAACACCTGATATTATCCTGAGCTAATAGCCTGACCCATGTCTTACCAAGGTCCTGAAACTTTCCCAAAGTAAGCCCTGACGCTGTCCCTAAGTGAGGCCTTGAGGCTATCCCTAACGGAGGCCCTGATAATAGCTTTAACCAAGACCCTAATGCTGATCCTACAGAGGCCTTTATGCTGCTCCTAAGTCATGCCCTGATACTGTCCCTTACTCAGGCCCTAAAGATAGGCCTCACTTCGGCCCTGTTGCTGTACCTTAGTTAGGCTCTGATGCTGTCCATACATCAAGCCCTGGCACTGGTCCTGATTAAGGTGCTCACGCTGCTGCTAACTAAGGCCCTGATGCTCTCAATAACTAAGGTCTTCTCGTTATCCCTTGGTCATTTCCTTTCACTGTCTCTGGCCTGGAACCTGACTCTGTCCCGAGATAATCTCCTGCACCTTATGCTAACTGAAACCCTAATGCTCTCCCTAACTAAGGCCCTGACTACTCCTAACTAAGGCCATGACACTGAATCTAACAAAGGCCCGGAATCTGTCCTTAATATAGGCCCTGCTGCCAGCAATGACTAAAATCCTGACACTCTCCTGAGCTAATATCCTGACTCATTTCTAACCAAGGTCCTGACACTGTCCCTAAGAAAGCCCTGTCGCTGTCTTTAAGTGAAGACATGAGGCTGTCTGTAACTCAGACCCTGAAGCTTTCCCTAACTGAGGCCTTGACGCTGTGACTAACTAGGGCTCCGGTCATGTCTTTAACTAAGAACCTAAAGCTGATCCAACAAAGGCACTGATGCTGCTCCTAAGTCATTCCCTGACAGTGTCCCCAGCTAAGGGCCTGACATTAGGCCTCACTCAGGCCCTGTCGCTCTCCCTAAGTCAGGCCCTGATGCTGTCCCGACCTGAAGCCCTAACACTGCTTCTGAATAAGTCCCTGAGAGTCTCAGTAACAAAGGTCTTCACACTATCCTTAGGTCATTTCCTGACACGATTCCAAGCCTTTACCCTAACCCTGTCCCGAGATAATGTCCTACCTCTTATGCTAACTAAAGACCTTATGCTGTGCCTAATTCAGGCACTGAATTTAGTCCCAAGGCCGCTAGACTGTCCCTAACTCGGCTCGATGCCCTTATCGTCACAATGTTCCATGACCACTGTCATCACAATGCTCCACGCCCTTGTCATCACAATGCTCCATAACCCCTGTCATCACAATGCTCCATGACTTTCTCATCGCAAGGCTCCATGACTTTGTCATCGCAATGCTCCATGCCATTGTCATCACAATGCTCCATGCCCTTATCATCACAATGCTCCATGACCCCTGTCATCCCAATGCTCCATGAGCCTTGTCTAAAATGCTACATGCCTGTGAAATCACAAAGCTCCATGCCCCCTGTCATCACAAGTCTCCATGACTCTTGTCATCACAATGCTTCATGGCCCCTGTCATTCAAAATGCCATATGACCACTATCATCAAAATGTTCCATGGCCCTTGTCATCACAATGCCCCGTGACCCCTGTCATCACAATGTTCCAGGCCCCCTGTCATCACAATGAGCCATGACCCCTTTCATCACAATGCTCCAGGTCCGTTTTCAGCACAATGCTCCATGACCCCTGTCATCACAATGTTCCCTGGCCTTTGTCATCACAATTCTCCATGGCCCCTGTAATCACAGTGCTCCATGACAACGTTCATCACATTGCTCCATGACCACTGTCATCATAATGCCACATGAGACCTGTCATCACAATGCTCCATGGCCCTTGTCATCACAATGCTCCATGATCCTTGTAATCCAAATGCTCCTTGACCCTTTCATCACAATGTTACAGTACCCCTTTCTTCACAATGCTCCATGCCGCTGGTCACCACAATGCTCCATGACCTCTGTCATCACAATGCTCCATGTCCCTTGTCATTAAAATGCTCCATGGTCCCTGTCATCACAATGCTGCATCATCCTTATAATCTCAATGCCCCATGGTCCTCGTCATCACAAATCTCCACTCATTTGTCATCACAATGCTCCATGACCCCTGTCATCCCAATGCTCCATAGCACTTTTCATCACAATGCTACATGACCACTTTTATCACAATGTTCCATGACCACTTTAATCACAATGCTCCATGACCACTTTCATCACAATGCCCCAAGACCCCTGTCATCAAAATTCTCCATGGCCCTTGTCACCACAATGCTCCAGGACCCGTCATCACAATTCTCCATGGCCCTTGTCATCACAATGCTCCATGGCGCTTGTCATCACAATGATCCAGAGCCTTAGTGCTTGAGTTGGGAGTAGTATCATTGCCTCAGTTAGGGACACTGTCATTGCCTGAAATGGGAGTAGTGTCAGAGCCTTAGTTAGGGACAGAGCCAGGGCGAGTTGGGAGTAGTGCCAGTGCCTTAGTTAGGGACAGCGCCAGTGCTTGCATTGGGAGTAGTGTCAGGGCCATAGTTAGGGACAGTGTCAGTGGCTGAGATGGGAATAGTGTCAGGGCCTTAGTTACGGACATTGTCAGTGCCTAAGTTGGGATTTTCTTCAGGGTCTTTATTATGGACAGTGTCAGGGCCTGAGTTAACAGTAGTGTCAAGGCCTTAATTTGGAAGAGTGTCAGTGTCTCAGTTTGGAGTAGTGTCAGACCCTTAGTTAGGAAGAGCGTCAGTGCCTGAGTTGGGAATAGTGACATGGCCTAAGTTATGGACAGTGTCAGGGTGTGAGTTAGGAATCGTCTCAGGACCTTAGTTAGGGACAGTGTCAGTGATTGTGTTAGGAATAGTGTCAGGGCCTAAGTTAGGAGTAGTCTGAGACTGGTAGTTAGGAACAGTGTCAGGGCCTGAGTTGTGAGTAGTTACAGGGCCTTAGTTAGAGAAAGTGTCAGTGCCAGAGTTGGGAGTTATGTCAGGGCCTTAATTAGGGACAGTGTCAGTGCCTGAGTTGGGAGTAGTGTCAGGGCCTAGTTAGGGACAGTGTCAGTGCCTGAGTTGGAAGTAGTGTCAGGGCATTAGGGACAGTGTCAGTGGCTGAGATGGGAGTAGTGTCAGGGTCTTAGTTAGGGAGAGTGTCAGTGCCTGAGTTGGGAATAGTCTCAGGGTCTTTTTTGGGGACAGCATCCGGGCATGAGTTAAAAGTAGTGTCAAGGCCTTAGTTAGGGAGAGTGTCAGTGCCTATGTTGGGAGTAGTATCAGGCCCTTCGTTAGGGACAGTGTCAGGGTCTGAGGTAGAAGTAGTCTCAGGGCCTTAGTTAGGTAGCGTGTCAGTGCCTAAGTAAGTAGTAGTGTGAGGGCCTTAGTTAGGGACAGTGTCAATGCCTGTGTTGGGAGTAGTGTCAGAGCCTTAGTTAGGGACAGCGTCAGTGCCTGCGTTGGGAGTAGTGTCAGGGCCTTACTTAGGGACAGCGTCAGTGCCTGAGTTAGGAGTAGTGTGATGGCCGTAGTTAGGGACACTCTCAGTGCCAGAGTTGGGGGTAGTGGCAGGCCTTTGTTAGGGACTGTGCCAGGGCCTGAGTTAAGAGTAGTGTCAAGTCCTTAGTTAGGGACAGTGTTAGTGCCTGAGTTGAGAGTAACGTCAAGGCCTTAGTTAGGGACAATGTCAGGGCCTAGTTTGGGAGTAGTGTCAGGGCCTTAGTTAGGGACAGTGTCAGTGCCTGAGTTGGGAGTACTGTCAGGGCGTATTTCGGGACAGTCTCAGTGCCTATGTTGGGATTAGTGTCACGGCCTTTGTTAGGAACAAAGTCAGTGCCTGAGTTGGGAGTTGTGTCAGGATATTAGTAAGGGACAGTGTCAGTGCCTGAGTTAGGAGAAGTGTCAGGGCTGTAGTTAGGGATAGTGTCAGTGCCTGAGTTGGAGGTAGTGTCAGGGCCTTAGGGACAATGTCAGAGGCTGAGATGGGAGTAGTGTCACGGTCTTAGTTACGGAGAGTGACAGCGCCTGAGTTGGGAATAGTGTCAGGGTCTTTGTTAGGGACAGTGTCAGGGTATTAGTTAAGAGTAGTGTCAAGGCCTTTGTTAGGGAGAGTGTCAGTGTCTGAGTTGGGAGGAGTGTCAGACCCTTAGTTAAGGGACAGCGTCAGTGTCTGAGTTAGGAATAGTGCCAGAGCCTAAGTTATGGACAGTGCCAGGGCCTGAGTTAGGAGTAGTCTGAGACCGGTAGTTAGTAACAGTGTAACGGCCTGAGTTGTTAGTAGTTTCAGGGCCTTAGTTAGCGAAAGTGTCAATGCCGGAATTGGGAGTAATGTCAGGGCTTACTTAGGGAGAGTGTCAGTGCCTGAGGTGGAAGTAGTATCAGGGCCTTAGTTAAGGACAGTGTCAGTGCCTGAGTTCGGAGTACTGTCAGGGCATATTTAGGGACAGTCTCAGTGCCTATTTTGGGAGTAGTGTCACGGCCTTAGTTAGTGACATTGTCAGTGCCTGAGTAAGGAGTAGTGTCCGGGCCTTAGTTAGGGACAGTGTCAGTTGCTTAGTTAGGAGTAGTGTCCGGGCCTAAGTTAGGGCCAGTGTCAGTGCCTGAGTCAGGAGTAGAGTCGGGGCCTAAGTTAGGGACAGTGTCATTGCTTGAGATAGGAGTAGTGTCAGGGCCTTAGTTAGGAGGAGCATCAGTGCCTTCGTTAGGTATTGTATCAGCGCCTCAGTTAGGAATAGTTTCAGGGCCTTATTTAGGGACAGTGTTAGTGCCTGAGTTAGGAGTTGTGTCGGCCTTAGTTAGGGACCTTTTCAGGGCCTGAGTTAGGAGTAATGTCAGGGCCTTCCTTAAGTATTGTGTCAGCGCCTGAGTTAGGAATAGTGTCAGGGCCTTAGTTAGGGACATTGTCAGGGCATGACTTAGGAGTTGTGTTAGGGCGTGAGCTATGAATAGTGTCAGGGCCTCAGTTAGTGACAGTGTCAGTGCTGAGTTTGGAGTAGTATCAGGGCCTTAGTTAGAGACAGTGTCAGGGCCTGAGTTACGTGTATGTCAGGGCCTAGTTAGGGACAGTGTCAGTGCCTGATTTAGGAGTAGTGTCACAGGCTTTGTTAGGGACAGTGTCAGGGTATTAGTTAAGAGTAGTGTCAAGGCCTTTGTTAGGGAGAGTGTCAGTGTCTGAGTTGGGAGGAGTGTCAGACCCTTAGTTAAGGGACAGCGTCAGTGTCTGAGTTAGGAATAGTGCCAGAGCCTAAGTTATGGACAGTGCCAGGGCCTGAGTTAGGAGTAGTCTGAGACCGGTAGTTAGTAACAGTGTAACGGCCTGAGTTGTTAGTTGTTTCAGGGCCTTAGTTAGCGAAAGTGTCAATGCCGGAATTGGGAGTAATGTCAGGGCTTACTTAGGGAGAGTGTCAGTGCCTGAGGTGGAAGTAGTATCAGGGCCTTAGTTAAGGACAGTGTCAGTGCCTGAGTTCGGAGTACTGTCAGGGCATATTTAGGGACAGTCTCAGTGCCTATTTTGGGAGTAGTGTCACGGCCTTAGTTAGTGACATTGTCAGTGCCTGAGTAAGGAGTAGTGTCCGGGCCTTAGTTAGGGACAGTGTCAGTGCCTGAGTCAGGAGTAGAGTCGGGGCCTAAGTTAGGGACAGTGTCATTGCTTGAGATAGGAGTAGTGTCAGGGCCTTAGTTAGGAGGAGCATCAGTGCCTTCGTTAGGTATTGTATCAGCGCCTCAGTTAGGAATAGTTTCAGGGCCTTATTTAGGGACAGTGTTAGTGCCTGAGTTAGGAGTTGTGTCGGCCTTAGTTAGGGACCTTTTCAGGACCTGGGTTAGGAGTAATGTCAGGGCCTTCCTTAAGTATTGTGTCAGCGCCTGAGTTAGGAATAGTGTCAGGGCCTTAGTTAGGGACATTGTCAGGGCATGACTTAGGAGTTGTGTTAGGGCGTGAGCTATGAATAGTGTCAGGGCCTTAGTTAGTGACAGTGTCAGTGCTGAGTTTGGAGTAGTATCAGGGCCTTAGTTAGAGACAGTGTCAGGGCCTGAGTTAGGTGTATGTCAGGGCCTAGTTAGGGACAGTGTCAGTGCCTGATTTAGGAGTAGTGTCACAGGCTTTGTTAGGGACAGTGTCAGGGCCTGAGTTAGGAGTAGTGTCACAGCTTTAGTTAGGACCAGTGTCAGGGCCTTAGTTAAGTCCAACATCAGTGCCTATGATAGGAATGAGATCAGGACCTGTGTTACAGGTGATGTCAGGGCCTTATTTAAGAACAGTGTCAGGGCCTGAGTCCTGACTGACTCCTTACTGTCCTCACTAAGGACTTTTGACACTACTGCTAATTCAGGCCCTGATAATGTCCCTAACTAAGGCCCTGACACTTTCCCTGGCTAAGGCCCTGAACTTCTCCTAAGTCAGGCCCTGATACTGTCCCTAACAATGGCCCTGACACTACACCTAACTGAGGCCCCGACATGATACCTAACAAAGGCTTTGTTGCTAGTCCAAACTAAAGCCCTAAAACTGGTCCTAAATAAGGCCTTGACACTAATCCTAACTCAGGCCCTAGCACTGTCCCTAACTAGGTCTCAGACAGTACACCTAAATCAGACCCTGACACAGTCCCTAAGTAAGGCCCTGACACTACTGCTAACTCAGTCCCTTACACTGTACCTAACAAAGTCTCTGATGCTAGGCCTAACTCAGGCCCTGAAACCGTCTGTAACTAAGGCCCTGCTGCCATCACTATCAAAAGTCCTGACATTATCCTGAGCTAATATCCTGACCTATGTCTTTCCAAGGTCCTGAAACTGTCCCAAAGTAAGCCCTGACGCTGTCCCTAAGTGAAGACCTGAGGCTGTCCCTAACTCAGGCCCTGAAGCTTTCCTTAACTGAAACCTTGAAGCTGTGACTAATTCAGGCCCTGATCATGTACCTAACGAAGACCTTAATGCTGATCCAGCAAAGACGCTGATGCTGCTCCAAAGTCATGCCCTGACAGTGTGCCCAGCTAAGGGCCTGATGCTAAGCCTCACTCAGGCCCTGTCGCTCTCCCTAAGTCAGGCCCTGACACTGTCACTAACGAAGGCCCTGACTCTACTCCTAATTCAGTCCCGTACATTGTATCTAACAAAGGCTCTGATGCTAGTCGTAACTCAGGGCCTGACACTGTCTCTAACTAAGGGCTGCTGCCATCAACATCTAAAGTCCTGACATTATCCGGAGCTAATAACCTGACCCATGTCTTACCAAGGTCCTGAAACTGTCCCACAGTAAACCCTGACGCTGTCCCTAAGTGAGGCCCTGAAACTTTCCCTAACTAACTCAGGCCTTGATGCTGTGACTAACTCAGACCCTGATCATGTCTTTAACCAAGACCCTAAGGCTGATCCAACAGAGGCCCTGATGCTGCTCCTAAGTCATGCCCCGATAGTGTCCCCCACTAAGTGTCTGATGCTAGGCCTCACGCAGACCCTAACGCTCTCCCTAAGTCAGGCTCTGATGCTGTCCCTACCTGAAGCCCTAACACTGGTTCTGAATAAGGCCCTGAGAGTCTCCATAACAAAGGTCTTCACACTATCCTTAGGTCATTTCCTGACACTATCCCTAGATGTTAAACTGACACGGTCACTAGCTAATGTCCTGCCTCTTATGCTAACTGAAGCCCTTAGGCTGTGCCTACCTCAGGCACTGAATTTAGACCCAACACCATGAAACTGTCCCGAACTAAGGCCTAGATGCTCGCCCTACATCCAGTCCTGACACTGTCCCTAACTATGGCCCTAACACTATTGCTAACTGAGGATCTGACACTGGACCTATCAGAGGCCCGCTACTCCTAACTAACGCCTTGAAACTTTCCCTAACGTAGGCGCTGCTACCATCAATATCTAAAGTCCTGACATTATCCTGAGCTAATATCCTGACCCATGTCTTACCAAGGTCCTGAAACTCTCCCAAAGTTAGCCCTGACACTGTCCCTAAGTGAGGCCCTGAGGCTGTCCCTCACAGAGGTCCTGATAATGTCTTAAACTAAGACCCTAATGCTGACCCTACAGAGAACCTTATGCTGATCCTATGTCATGCCCTGACGCTGTCCGTAGCTAAGGCCCTGACTCGAGGCATCACTCAGGCCCTGTCGCTCTCCCTAAGTCAGGCTAAGATTCTATCCCTACCTGAAGCCCTGACACTGGGCCTAACTTAGGCACTGATGCTCTAATTAGCTATGGTCTTGACACTCTCCCTAGGTCATTTCCTGACACTCTCCCTAGATCTTAACCTAAACTTGTCTTTAGCTATTGTCGAACCTCTTATGCTAACTAAATCCCTGACGTTGTCTCTAACTAAGAGCCTGAAATTAGTCCTGAGGCCGTCAACCTGTCCCTAACTGAAGTTTGGAGGATCATCCTAACTGAGGCGCTGACACTGTCCCTAACTAAAGCCCTGACACTACACCTAACTCAGTCCCTGACACTGTACTTTACAAGGGCTGTGATGCTAGTCCTAACTCAGGCCCTGACACTGTCTCTAAGTAAGGCTCAGAATTTGCCCCTAATATAGGCCCTGCTGTCAGCAATAACTAAAACCTGGACACTAGCCTGAGTTAATATCCTGACATATTTCTAACCAAGGTCCTGACACTGTCCCTAAGAAAGCCCTGTCGCTGTCCCTCTGTTACAAACTGAGGCTGTCCCTAACTCAGGCCCTGAAGCTTTCCCTAACTGAGGCCTTCACGCTGTGACTAACTGAGGACCTGATGATGTCTGTATCTAAGACGCTAAAGTCGATCCAACAGAGGAGCTGATGCTGTTCCTAAGTCATGCCCTGACATTGTCCTCATCTAAGGGCCTGACGCTAGGCCTCACTCAGGCCCTGTCACTCTCCCTAAGTCAGGCTCTGATGCTGTCCCTACCTGAAGCCCTGACACTGGTTCTAAATAAGGATCTGATACTCTCAGTAACTAAGGTTTTGACACTATGCTTAGGTCCTTTCCTGACACTATCCCTAGAGCGTAACCTGACCCTGGCCCTAGCAAATGTCGTGCCTCTTATGCTAACTACAGCCCTGCTGCTGTCCTTAACTAAGGGCCTAAAATTACTCTCGAGGCTGTGACCCTGTCCGTACCTAAGGCCTCGATGTTCGTCCTAATTCAGGGCCTGACACTGTCCCTAACTAAGGCCCTGCTGCCGTCAATATCTAACGTCCTGACACTATCCTGAGCTAATTTCTTGACCCATCTCTTACCAAGGTCCTGAAACTATCCCTAAGGAAGCCCTGATGCTGTCTCTAAGTGAGGCCTTGAGGCTGTCCCTAACAGAGGCCCTGATAATATCTGTAACATAGGCCCTGAGGCTGATCCTACCGTGGCTCTTATGCTGCTCCTAAGTCATGCCCTGACACTGTCTCTAGCTAAGGCCCTGACGCTAGGCCTCACTCAGGCCCTGTCCCACTCCCTAAGTCAGGCTCTGACGCTGTTCCTACCCGAAGCCCTGACACTCACTGCTCCTAAATTAGGTCCTGATGTGCTAAGTAACTAAGGTCTTGACACTATCCCTAGGTCATTTCCTGACACTCTCCCTAGATCTTAACCTAAACTTGTCTTTAGCTATTGTCGAACCTCTTATGCTAACTAAATCCCTGACGTTGTCTCTAACTAAGAGCCTGAAATTAGTCCTGAGGCCGTCAACCTGTCCCTAACTGAAGTTTGGAGGATCATCCTAACTGAGGCGCTGACACTGTCCCTAACTAAAGCCCTGACACTACACCTAACTCAGTCCCTGACACTGTACTTTACAAGGGCTGTGATGCTAGTCCTAACTCAGGCCCTGACACTGTCTCTAAGTAAGGCTCAGAATTTGCCCCTAATATAGGCCCTGCTGTCAGCAATAACGAAAAACTGGACACTAGCCTGAGTTAATATCCTGACATATTTCTAACCAAGGTCCTGACACTGTCCCTAAGAAAGCCCTGTCGCTGTCCCTCTGTTACAAACTGAGGCTGTCCCTAACTCAGGCCCTGAAGCTTTCCCTAACTGAGGCCTTCACGCTGTGACTAACTGAGGACCTGATGATGTCTGTATCTAAGACGCTAAAGTCGATCCAACAGAGGAGCTGATGCTGTTCCTAAGTCATGCCCTGACATTGTCCTCATCTAAGGGCCTGACGCTAGGCCTCACTCAGGCCCTGTCGCTCTCCCTAAGTCAGGCTCTGATGCTGTCCCTACCTGAAGCCCTGACACTGGTTCTAAATAAGGATCTGATACTCTCAGTAACTAAGGTTTTGACACTATGCTTAGGTCCTTTCCTGACACTATCCCTAGAGCGTAACCTGACCCTGGCCCTAGCAAATGTCGTGCCTCTTATGCTAACTACAGCCCTGCTGCTGTCCTTACCTAAGGGCCTAAAATTACTCTCGAGGCTGTGACCTTGTCCGTACCTAAGGCCTCGATGTTCGTCCTAATTCAGGGCCTGACACTGTCCCTAACTAAGGCCCTGCTGCCGTCAATATCTAACGTCCTGACACTATCCTGAGCTAATTTCTTGACCCATCTCTTACCAAGGTCCTGAAACTGTCCCTAAGGAAGCCCTGATGCTGTCTCTAAGTGAGGCCTTGAGGCTGTCCCTAACAGAGGCCCTGATAATATCTGTAACATAGCCCCTGAGGCTGATCCTACCGTGGCTCTTATGCTGCTCCTAAGTCATGCCCTGACACTGTCTCTAGCTAAGGCCCTGACGCTAGGCCTCACTCAGGCCCTGTCCCACTCCCTAAGTCAGGCTCTGACGCTGTTCCTACCCGAAGCCCTGACACTCACTGCTCCTAAATTAGGTCCTGATGTGCTAAGTAACTAAGGTCTTGACACTATCCCTAGGTCATTTCCTGACACTCTCCCTAGACCTTAACCCAACCTTCTCTTTAGCTAATGTCGAGATGAGCAAAAGAGATTCTTTAGAACGGGATTCTTTCATCTTCTGAATATAGTTTTCTTCAAAACATAATTTTTATAGTGTTACTAACTTTAAACAAAATGTACTCAACTGCTGTGGAATATTCCTTCATAGGAGCGTGCATGGTTCACTTGTGCATCTGCTTGTGGTGGTGCTCAGGTTGCTTTCAGCTGTAGATCCCCTTATGCTAGCTAAATCCCTGATTCTGTCCCTAAATGAGGCCCTGAATTTAGGTCCGAGGCCGTGAACCTGTCCCTAACTGAGGCCTGGAGGCTCGTCCTAATGCAGGCCCTGACACTGTCCCTAACTAAGGCTCTGACACTACACCTAACTCAGTCACTGACACTGTACCTAACAAAGGCTCTGATGCTAGTCCTAACTTAGGCGCTGACACTGCCTCTAACTAAGGCCCTGCTGCCGTCAATATCTGAACACCTGATATTATCCTGAGCTAATAGCCTGACCCATGTCTTACCAAGGTCCTGAAACTTTCCCAAAGTAAGCCCTGACGCTGTCCCTAAGTGAGGCCTTGAGGCTATCCCTAACGGAGGCCCTGATAATAGCTTTAACCAAGACCCTAATGCTGATCCTACAGAGGCCTTTATGCTGCTCCTAAGTCATGCCCTGATACTGTCCCTTACTCAGGCCCTAAAGATAGGCCTCACTTCGGCCCTGTTGCTGTACCTTAGTTAGGCTCTGATGCTGTCCATACATCAAGCCCTGGCACTGGTCCTGATTAAGGTGCTCACGCTGCTGCTAACTAAGGCCCTGATGCTCTCAATAACTAAGGTCTTCTCGTTATCCCTTGGTCATTTCCTTTCACTGTCTCTGGCCTGGAACCTGACTCTGTCCCGAGATAATCTCCTGCACCTTATGCTAACTGAAACCCTAATGCTCTCCCTAACTAAGGCCCTGACTACTCCTAACTAAGGCCATGACACTGAATCTAACAAAGGCCCGGAATCTGTCCTTAATATAGGCCCTGCTGCCAGCAATGACTAAAATCCTGACACTCTCCTGAGCTAATATCCTGACTCATTTCTAACCAAGGTCCTGACACTGTCCCTAAGAAAGCCCTGTCGCTGTCTTTAAGTGAAGACATGAGGCTGTCTGTAACTCAGACCCTGAAGCTTTCCCTAACTGAGGCCTTGACGCTGTGACTAACTAGGGCTCCGGTCATGTCTTTAACTAAGAACCTAAAGCTGATCCAACAAAGGCACTGATGCTGCTCCTAAGTCATTCCCTGACAGTGTCCCCAGCTAAGGGCCTGACATTAGGCCTCACTCAGGCCCTGTCGCTCTCCCTAAGTCAGGCCCTGATGCTGTCCCGACCTGAAGCCCTAACACTGCTTCTGAATAAGTCCCTGAGAGTCTCAGTAACAAAGGTCTTCACACTATCCTTAGGTCATTTCCTGACACGATTCCAAGCCTTTACCCTAACCCTGTCCCGAGATAATGTCCTACCTCTTATGCTAACTAAAGACCTTATGCTGTGCCTAATTCAGGCACTGAATTTAGTCCCAAGGCCGCTAGACTGTCCCTAACTCGGCTCGATGCCCTTATCGTCACAATGTTCCATGACCACTGTCATCACAATGCTCCACGCCCTTGTCATCACAATGCTCCATAACCCCTGTCATCACAATGCTCCATGACTTTCTCATCGCAAGGCTCCATGACTTTGTCATCGCAATGCTCCATGCCATTGTCATCACAATGCTCCATGCCCTTATCATCACAATGCTCCATGACCCCTGTCATCCCAATGCTCCATGAGCCTTGTCTAAAATGCTACATGCCTGTGAAATCACAAAGCTCCATGCCCCCTGTCATCACAAGTCTCCATGACTCTTGTCATCACAATGCTTCATGGCCCCTGTCATTCAAAATGCCATATGACCACTATCATCAAAATGTTCCATGGCCCTTGTCATCACAATGCCCCGTGACCCCTGTCATCACAATGTTCCAGGCCCCCTGTCATCACAATGAGCCATGACCCCTTTCATCACAATGCTCCAGGTCCGTTTTCAGCACAATGCTCCATGACCCCTGTCATCACAATGTTCCCTGGCCTTTGTCATCACAATTCTCCATGGCCCCTGTAATCACAGTGCTCCATGACAACGTTCATCACATTGCTCCATGACCACTGTCATCATAATGCCACATGAGACCTGTCATCACAATGCTCCATGGCCCTTGTCATCACAATGCTCCATGATCCTTGTAATCCAAATGCTCCTTGACCCTTTCATCACAATGTTACAGTACCCCTTTCTTCACAATGCTCCATGCCGCTGGTCACCACAATGCTCCATGACCTCTGTCATCACAATGCTCCATGTCCCTTGTCATTAAAATGCTCCATGGTCCCTGTCATCACAATGCTGCATCATCCTTATAATCTCAATGCCCCATGGTCCTCGTCATCACAAATCTCCACTCATTTGTCATCACAATGCTCCATGACCCCTGTCATCCCAATGCTCCATAGCACTTTTCATCACAATGCTACATGACCACTTTTATCACAATGTTCCATGACCACTTTAATCACAATGCTCCATGACCACTTTCATCACAATGCCCCATGACCCCTGTCATCAAAATTCTCCATGGCCCTTGTCACCACAATGCTCCAGGACCCGTCATCACAATTCTCCATGGCCCTTGTCATCACAATGCTCCATGGCGCTTGTCATCACAATGATCCAGAGCCTTAGTGCTTGAGTTGGGAGTAGTATCATTGCCTCAGTTAGGGACACTGTCATTGCCTGAAATGGGAGTAGTGTCAGAGCCTTAGTTAGGGACAGAGCCAGGGCGAGTTGGGAGTAGTGCCAGTGCCTTAGTTAGGGACAGCGCCAGTGCTTGCATTGGGAGTAGTGTCAGGGCCATAGTTAGGGACAGTGTCAGTGGCTGAGATGGGAATAGTGTCAGGGCCTTAGTTACGGACATTGTCAGTGCCTAAGTTGGGATTTTCTTCAGGGTCTTTATTATGGACAGTGTCAGGGCCTGAGTTAACAGTAGTGTCAAGGCCTTAATTTGGAAGAGTGTCAGTGTCTCAGTTTGGAGTAGTGTCAGACCCTTAGTTAGGAAGAGCGTCAGTGCCTGAGTTGGGAATAGTGACATGGCCTAAGTTATGGACAGTGTCAGGGTGTGAGTTAGGAATCGTCTCAGGACCTTAGTTAGGGACAGTGTCAGTGATTGTGTTAGGAATAGTGTCAGGGCCTAAGTTAGGAGTAGTCTGAGACTGGTAGTTAGGAACAGTGTCAGGGCCTGAGTTGTGAGTAGTTACAGGGCCTTAGTTAGAGAAAGTGTCAGTGCCAGAGTTGGGAGTTATGTCAGGGCCTTAATTAGGGACAGTGTCAGTGCCTGAGTTGGGAGTAGTGTCAGGGCCTAGTTAGGGACAGTGTCAGTGCCTGAGTTGGAAGTAGTGTCAGGGCATTAGGGACAGTGTCAGTGGCTGAGATGGGAGTAGTGTCAGGGTCTTAGTTAGGGAGAGTGTCAGTGCCTGAGTTGGGAATAGTCTCAGGGTCTTTTTTGGGGACAGCATCCGGGCATGAGTTAAAAGTAGTGTCAAGGCCTTAGTTAGGGAGAGTGTCAGTGCCTATGTTGGGAGTAGTATCAGGCCCTTCGTTAGGGACAGTGTCAGGGTCTGAGGTAGAAGTAGTCTCAGGGCCTTAGTTAGGTAGCGTGTCAGTGCCTAAGTAAGTAGTAGTGTGAGGGCCTTAGTTAGGGACAGTGTCAATGCCTGTGTTGGGAGTAGTGTCAGAGCCTTAGTTAGGGACAGCGTCAGTGCCTGCGTTGGGAGTAGTGTCAGGGCCTTACTTAGGGACAGCGTCAGTGCCTGAGTTAGGAGTAGTGTGATGGCCGTAGTTAGGGACACTCTCAGTGCCAGAGTTGGGGGTAGTGGCAGGCCTTTGTTAGGGACTGTGCCAGGGCCTGAGTTAAGAGTAGTGTCAAGTCCTTAGTTAGGGACAGTGTTAGTGCCTGAGTTGAGAGTAACGTCAAGGCCTTAGTTAGGGACAATGTCAGGGCCTAGTTTGGGAGTAGTGTCAGGGCCTTAGTTAGGGACAGTGTCAGTGCCTGAGTTGGGAGTACTGTCAGGGCGTATTTCGGGACAGTCTCAGTGCCTATGTTGGGATTAGTGTCACGGCCTTTGTTAGGAACAAAGTCAGTGCCTGAGTTGGGAGTTGTGTCAGGATATTAGTAAGGGACAGTGTCAGTGCCTGAGTTAGGAGAAGTGTCAGGGCTGTAGTTAGGGATAGTGTCAGTGCCTGAGTTGGAGGTAGTGTCAGGGCCTTAGGGACAATGTCAGAGGCTGAGATGGGAGTAGTGTCACGGTCTTAGTTACGGAGAGTGACAGCGCCTGAGTTGGGAATAGTGTCAGGGTCTTTGTTAGGGACAGTGTCAGGGTATTAGTTAAGAGTAGTGTCAAGGCCTTTGTTAGGGAGAGTGTCAGTGTCTGAGTTGGGAGGAGTGTCAGACCCTTAGTTAAGGGACAGCGTCAGTGTCTGAGTTAGGAATAGTGCCAGAGCCTAAGTTATGGACAGTGCCAGGGCCTGAGTTAGGAGTAGTCTGAGACCGGTAGTTAGTAACAGTGTAACGGCCTGAGTTGTTAGTAGTTTCAGGGCCTTAGTTAGCGAAAGTGTCAATGCCGGAATTGGGAGTAATGTCAGGGCTTACTTAGGGAGAGTGTCAGTGCCTGAGGTGGAAGTAGTATCAGGGCCTTAGTTAAGGACAGTGTCAGTGCCTGAGTTCGGAGTACTGTCAGGGCATATTTAGGGACAGTCTCAGTGCCTATTTTGGGAGTAGTGTCACGGCCTTAGTTAGTGACATTGTCAGTGCCTGAGTAAGGAGTAGTGTCCGGGCCTTAGTTAGGGACAGTGTCAGTTGCTTAGTTAGGAGTAGTGTCCGGGCCTAAGTTAGGGCCAGTGTCAGTGCCTGAGTCAGGAGTAGAGTCGGGGCCTAAGTTAGGGACAGTGTCATTGCTTGAGATAGGAGTAGTGTCAGGGCCTTAGTTAGGAGGAGCATCAGTGCCTTCGTTAGGTATTGTATCAGCGCCTCAGTTAGGAATAGTTTCAGGGCCTTATTTAGGGACAGTGTTAGTGCCTGAGTTAGGAGTTGTGTCGGCCTTAGTTAGGGACCTTTTCAGGGCCTGAGTTAGGAGTAATGTCAGGGCCTTCCTTAAGTATTGTGTCAGCGCCTGAGTTAGGAATAGTGTCAGGGCCTTAGTTAGGGACATTGTCAGGGCATGACTTAGGAGTTGTGTTAGGGCGTGAGCTATGAATAGTGTCAGGGCCTCAGTTAGTGACAGTGTCAGTGCTGAGTTTGGAGTAGTATCAGGGCCTTAGTTAGAGACAGTGTCAGGGCCTGAGTTACGTGTATGTCAGGGCCTAGTTAGGGACAGTGTCAGTGCCTGATTTAGGAGTAGTGTCACAGGCTTTGTTAGGGACAGTGTCAGGGTATTAGTTAAGAGTAGTGTCAAGGCCTTTGTTAGGGAGAGTGTCAGTGTCTGAGTTGGGAGGAGTGTCAGACCCTTAGTTAAGGGACAGCGTCAGTGTCTGAGTTAGGAATAGTGCCAGAGCCTAAGTTATGGACAGTGCCAGGGCCTGAGTTAGGAGTAGTCTGAGACCGGTAGTTAGTAACAGTGTAACGGCCTGAGTTGTTAGTTGTTTCAGGGCCTTAGTTAGCGAAAGTGTCAATGCCGGAATTGGGAGTAATGTCAGGGCTTACTTAGGGAGAGTGTCAGTGCCTGAGGTGGAAGTAGTATCAGGGCCTTAGTTAAGGACAGTGTCAGTGCCTGAGTTCGGAGTACTGTCAGGGCATATTTAGGGACAGTCTCAGTGCCTATTTTGGGAGTAGTGTCACGGCCTTAGTTAGTGACATTGTCAGTGCCTGAGTAAGGAGTAGTGTCCGGGCCTTAGTTAGGGACAGTGTCAGTGCCTGAGTCAGGAGTAGAGTCGGGGCCTAAGTTAGGGACAGTGTCATTGCTTGAGATAGGAGTAGTGTCAGGGCCTTAGTTAGGAGGAGCATCAGTGCCTTCGTTAGGTATTGTATCAGCGCCTCAGTTAGGAATAGTTTCAGGGCCTTATTTAGGGACAGTGTTAGTGCCTGAGTTAGGAGTTGTGTCGGCCTTAGTTAGGGACCTTTTCAGGACCTGGGTTAGGAGTAATGTCAGGGCCTTCCTTAAGTATTGTGTCAGCGCCTGAGTTAGGAATAGTGTCAGGGCCTTAGTTAGGGACATTGTCAGGGCATGACTTAGGAGTTGTGTTAGGGCGTGAGCTATGAATAGTGTCAGGGCCTTAGTTAGTGACAGTGTCAGTGCTGAGTTTGGAGTAGTATCAGGGCCTTAGTTAGAGACAGTGTCAGGGCCTGAGTTAGGTGTATGTCAGGGCCTAGTTAGGGACAGTGTCAGTGCCTGATTTAGGAGTAGTGTCACAGGCTTTGTTAGGGACAGTGTCAGGGCCTGAGTTAGGAGTAGTGTCACAGCTTTAGTTAGGACCAGTGTCAGGGCCTTAGTTAAGTCCAACATCAGTGCCTATGATAGGAATGAGATCAGGACCTGTGTTACAGGTGATGTCAGGGCCTTATTTAAGAACAGTGTCAGGGCCTGAGTCCTGACTGACTCCTTACTGTCCTCACTAAGGACTTTTGACACTACTGCTAATTCAGGCCCTGATAATGTCCCTAACTAAGGCCCTGACACTTTCCCTGGCTAAGGCCCTGAACTTCTCCTAAGTCAGGCCCTGATACTGTCCCTAACAATGGCCCTGACACTACACCTAACTGAGGCCCCGACATGATACCTAACAAAGGCTTTGTTGCTAGTCCAAACTAAAGCCCTAAAACTGGTCCTAAATAAGGCCTTGACACTAATCCTAACTCAGGCCCTAGCACTGTCCCTAACTAGGTCTCAGACAGTACACCTAAATCAGACCCTGACACAGTCCCTAAGTAAGGCCCTGACACTACTGCTAACTCAGTCCCTTACACTGTACCTAACAAAGTCTCTGATGCTAGGCCTAACTCAGGCCCTGAAACCGTCTGTAACTAAGGCCCTGCTGCCATCACTATCAAAAGTCCTGACATTATCCTGAGCTAATATCCTGACCTATGTCTTTCCAAGGTCCTGAAACTGTCCCAAAGTAAGCCCTGACGCTGTCCCTAAGTGAAGACCTGAGGCTGTCCCTAACTCAGGCCCTGAAGCTTTCCTTAACTGAAACCTTGAAGCTGTGACTAATTCAGGCCCTGATCATGTACCTAACGAAGACCTTAATGCTGATCCAGCAAAGACGCTGATGCTGCTCCAAAGTCATGCCCTGACAGTGTGCCCAGCTAAGGGCCTGATGCTAAGCCTCACTCAGGCCCTGTCGCTCTCCCTAAGTCAGGCCCTGACACTGTCACTAACGAAGGCCCTGACTCTACTCCTAATTCAGTCCCGTACATTGTATCTAACAAAGGCTCTGATGCTAGTCGTAACTCAGGGCCTGACACTGTCTCTAACTAAGGGCTGCTGCCATCAACATCTAAAGTCCTGACATTATCCGGAGCTAATAACCTGACCCATGTCTTACCAAGGTCCTGAAACTGTCCCACAGTAAACCCTGACGCTGTCCCTAAGTGAGGCCCTGAAACTTTCCCTAACTAACTCAGGCCTTGATGCTGTGACTAACTCAGACCCTGATCATGTCTTTAACCAAGACCCTAAGGCTGATCCAACAGAGGCCCTGATGCTGCTCCTAAGTCATGCCCCGATAGTGTCCCCCACTAAGTGTCTGATGCTAGGCCTCACGCAGACCCTAACGCTCTCCCTAAGTCAGGCTCTGATGCTGTCCCTACCTGAAGCCCTAACACTGGTTCTGAATAAGGCCCTGAGAGTCTCCATAACAAAGGTCTTCACACTATCCTTAGGTCATTTCCTGACACTATCCCTAGATGTTAAACTGACACGGTCACTAGCTAATGTCCTGCCTCTTATGCTAACTGAAGCCCTTAGGCTGTGCCTACCTCAGGCACTGAATTTAGACCCAAGACCATGAAACTGTCCCGAACTAAGGCCTAGATGCTCGCCCTACATCCAGTCCTGACACTGTCCCTAACTATGGCCCTAACACTATTGCTAACTGAGGATCTGACACTGGACCTATCAGAGGCCCGCTACTCCTAACTAACGCCTTGAAACTTTCCCTAACGTAGGCGCTGCTACCATCAATATCTAAAGTCCTGACATTATCCTGAGCTAATATCCTGACCCATGTCTTACCAAGGTCCTGAAACTCTCCCAAAGTTAGCCCTGACACTGTCCCTAAGTGAGGCCCTGAGGCTGTCCCTCACAGAGGTCCTGATAATGTCTTAAACTAAGACCCTAATGCTGACCCTACAGAGAACCTTATGCTGATCCTATGTCATGCCCTGACGCTGTCCGTAGCTAAGGCCCTGACTCGAGGCATCACTCAGGCCCTGTCGCTCTCCCTAAGTCAGGCTAAGATTCTATCCCTACCTGAAGCCCTGACACTGGGCCTAACTTAGGCACTGATGCTCTAATTAGCTATGGTCTTGACACTCTCCCTAGGTCATTTCCTGACACTCTCCCTAGATCTTAACCTAAACTTGTCTTTAGCTATTGTCGAACCTCTTATGCTAACTAAATCCCTGACGTTGTCTCTAACTAAGAGCCTGAAATTAGTCCTGAGGCCGTCAACCTGTCCCTAACTGAAGTTTGGAGGATCATCCTAACTGAGGCGCTGACACTGTCCCTAACTAAAGCCCTGACACTACACCTAACTCAGTCCCTGACACTGTACTTTACAAGGGCTGTGATGCTAGTCCTAACTCAGGCCCTGACACTGTCTCTAAGTAAGGCTCAGAATTTGCCCCTAATATAGGCCCTGCTGTCAGCAATAACTAAAACCTGGACACTAGCCTGAGTTAATATCCTGACATATTTCTAACCAAGGTCCTGACACTGTCCCTAAGAAAGCCCTGTCGCTGTCCCTCTGTTACAAACTGAGGCTGTCCCTAACTCAGGCCCTGAAGCTTTCCCTAACTGAGGCCTTCACGCTGTGACTAACTGAGGACCTGATGATGTCTGTATCTAAGACGCTAAAGTCGATCCAACAGAGGAGCTGATGCTGTTCCTAAGTCATACCCTGACATTGTCCTCATCTAAGGGCCTGACGTTAGGCCTCACTCAGGCCCTGTCGCTCTCCCTAAGTCAGGCTCTGATGCTGTCCCTACCTGAAGCCCTGACACTGGTTCTAAATAAGGATCTGATACTCTCAGTAACTAAGGTTTTGACACTATGCTTAGGTCCTTTCCTGACACTATCCCTAGACCGTAACCTGACCCTGGCCCTAGCAAATGTCGTGCCTCTTATGCTAACTACAGCCCTGCTGCTGTCCTTAACTAAGGGCCTAAAATTACTCTCGAGGCTGTGACCTTGTCCGTACCTAAGGCCTCGATGTTCGTCCTAATTCAGGGCCTGACACTGTCCCTAACTAAGGCCCTGCTGCCGTCAATATCTAACGTCCTGACACTATCCTGAGCTAATTTCTTGACCCATCTCTTACCAAGGTCCTGAAACTGTCCCTAAGGAAGCCCTGATGCTGTCTCTAAGTGAGGCCTTGAGGCTGTCCCTAACAGAGGCCCTGATAATATCTGTAACATAGCCCCTGAGGCTGATCCTACCGTGGCTCTTATGCTGCTCCTAAGTCATGCCCTGACACTGTCTCTAGCTAAGGCCCTGACGCAAGGCCTCACTCAGGCCCTGTCCCACTCCCTAAGTCAGGCTCTGACGCTGTTCCTACCCGAAGCCCTGACACTCACTGCTCCTAAATTAGGTCCTGATGTGCTAAGTAACTAAGGTCTTGACACTATCCCTAGGTCATTTCCTGACACTCTCCCTAGACCTTAACCCAACCTTCTCTTTAGCTAATGTCGAGATGAGCTAAAGAGATTCTTTAGAACGAGATTCTTTCATCTTCTGAATATAGTTTTCTTCAAAACATAAGTTTTATAGTGTTACTAACTTTAAACAATATGTACTCAACTGCTGTGGAATATTCCTTCATAGGAGCGTGCATGGTTCACTTCTGCATCTGCTTGTGGTGGTGTTCAGGTTGCTTTCAGCTGTAGATCCCCTTATGCTAGCTAAATCCCTGATTCTGTCCCTAAATGAGGCCCTGAATTTAGGTCCGAGGCCGTGAACCTGTCCCTAACTGAGGCCTGGAGGCTCGCCCTAATGCAGGCCCTGACACTGTCCCTAACTAAGGCTCTGACACTACACCTAACTCAGTCACTGACACTGTACCTAACAAAGGCTCTGATGCTAGTCCTAACTTAGGCCCTGACACTGCCTCTAACTAAGGCCCTGCTGCCGTCAATATCTGAACACCTGATATTATCCTGAGCTAATAGCCTGACCCATGTCTTACCAAGGTCCTGAAACTTTCCCAAAGTAAGCCCTGACGCTGTCCCTAAGTGAGGCCTTGAGGCTATCCCTAACGGAGGCCCTGATAATAGCTTTAACCAAGACCCTAATGCTGATCCTACAGAGGCCTTTATGCTGCTCCTAAGTCATGCCCTGATACTGTCCCTTACTCAGGCCCTAAAGATAGGCCTCACTTCGGCCCTGTTGCTGTACCTTAGTTAGGCTCTGATGCTGTCCATACATCAAGCCCTGGCACTGGTCCTGATTAAGGCGCTCACGCTGCTGCTAACTAAGGCCCTGATGCTCTCAATAACTAAGGTCTTCTCGTTATCCCTTGGTCATTTCCTATCACTGTCTCTGGCCTGGAACCTGACTCTGTCCCGAGATAATCTCCTGCACCTTATGCTAACTGAAACCCTAATGCTCTCCCTAACTAAGGCCCTGACTACTCCTAACTAAGGCCATGACACTGAATCTAACAAAGGCCCGGAATCTGTCCTTAATATAGGCCCTGCTGCCAGCAATGACTAAAATCCTGACACTCTCCTGAGCTAATATCCTGACTCATTTCTAACCAAGGTCCTGACACTGTCCCTAAGAAAGCCCTGTCGCTGTCTTTAAGTGAAGACATGAGGCTGTCTGTAACTCAGACCCTGAAGCTTTCCCTAACTGAGGCCTTGACGCTGTGACTAACTAGGGCTCCGGTCATGTCTTTAACTAAGAACCTAAAGCTGATCCAACAAAGGCACTGATGCTGCTCCTAAGTCATTCCCTGACAGTGTCCCCAGCTAAGGGCCTGACATTAGGCTTCACTCAGGCCCTGTCGCTCTCCCTAAGTCAGGCCCTGATGCTGTCCCGACCTGAAGCCCTAACACTGCTTCTGAATAAGTCCCTGAGAGTCTCAGTAACAAAGGTCTTCACACTATCCTTAGGTCATTTGCTGACACGATTCCAAGCCTTTACCCTAACCCTGTCCCGAGCTAATGTCCTACCTCTTATGCTAACTAAAGACCTTATGCTGTGCCTAATTCAGGCACTGAATTTAGTCCCAAGGCCGCTAGACTGTCCCTAACTCGGCTCGATGCCCTTATCGTCACAATGTTCCATGACCACTGTCATCACAATGCTCCACGCCCTTGTCATCACAATGCTCCATAACCCCTGTCATCACAATGCTCCATGACTTTCTCATCGCAAGGCTCCATGACTTTGTCATCGCAATGCTCCATGCCATTGTCATCACAATGCTCCATGCCCTTATCATCACAATGCTCCATGACCCCTGTCATCCCAATGCTCCATGAGCCTTGTCTAAAATGCTACATGCCTGTGAAATCACAAAGCTCCATGCCCCCTGTCATCACAAGTCTCCATGACTCTTGTCATCACAATGCTTCATGGCCCCTGTCATTCAAAATGCCATATGACCACTATCATCAAAATGTTCCATGGCCCTTGTCATCACAATGCCCCGTGACCCCTGTCATCACAATGTTCCAGGCCCCCTGTCATCACAATGAGCCATGACCCCTTTCATCACAATGCTCCAGGTCCGTTTTCAGCACAATGCTCCATGACCCCTGTCATCACAATGTTCCCTGGCCTTTGTCATCACAATTCTCCATGGCCCCTGTAATCACAGTGCTCCATGACAACGTTCATCACATTGCTCCATGACCACTGTCATCATAATGCCACATGAGACCTGTCATCACAATGCTCCATGGCCCTTGTCATCACAATGCTCCATGATCCTTGTAATCCAAATGCTCCTTGACCCTTTCATCACAATGTTACAGTACCCCTTTCTTCACAATGCTCCATGCCGCTGGTCACCACAATGCTCCATGACATCTGTCATCACAATGCTCCATGTCCCTTGTCATTAAAATGCTCCATGGTCCCTGTCATCACAATGCTGCATCATCCTTATAATCTCAATGCCCCATGGTCCTCGTCATCACAAATCTCCACTCATTTGTCATCACAATGCTCCATGACCCCTGTCATCCCAATGCTCCATAGCACTTTTCATCACAATGCTACATGACCACTTTTATCACAATGTTCCATGACCACTTTAATCACAATGCTCCATGACCACTTTCATCACAATGCCCCATGACCCCTGTCATCAAAATTCTCCATGGCCCTTGTCACCACAATGCTCCAGGACCCGTCATCACAATTCTCCATGGCCCTTGTCATCACAATGCTCCATGGCGCTTGTCATCACAATGATCCAGAGCCTTAGTGCTTGAGTTGGGAGTAGTATCATTGCCTCAGTTAGGGACACTGTCATTGCCTGAAATGGGAGTAGTGTCAGAGCCTTAGTTAGGGACAGAGCCAGGGCGAGTTGGGAGTAGTGCCAGTGCCTTAGTTAGGGACAGCGCCAGTGCTTGCATTGGGAGTAGTGTCAGGGCCATAGTTAGGGACAGTGTCAGTGGCTGAGATGGGAATAGTGTCAGGGCCTTAGTTACGGACATTGTCAGTGCCTAAGTTGGGATTTTCTTCAGGGTCTTTATTATGGACAGTGTCAGGGCCTGAGTTAACAGTAGTGTCAAGGCCTTAATTTGGAAGAGTGTCAGTGTCTCAGTTTGGAGTAGTGTCAGACCCTTAGTTAGGAAGAGCGTAAGTGCCTGAGTTGGGAATAGTGACATGGCCTAAGTTATGGACAGTGTCAGGGTGTGAGTTAGGAATCGTCTCAGGATCTTAGTTAGGGACAGTGTCAGTGATTGTGTTAGGAATAGTGTCAGGGCCTAAGTTAGGAGTAGTCTGAGACTGGTAGTTAGGAACAGTGTCAGGGCCTGAGTTGTGAGTAGTTACAGGGCCTTAGTTAGAGAAAGTGTCAGTGCCAGAGTTGGGAGTTATGTCAGGGCCTTAATTAGGGACAGTGTCAGTGCCTGAGTTGGGAGTAGTGTCAGGGCCTAGTTAGGGACAGTGTCAGTGCCTGAGTTGGAAGTAGTGTCAGGGCATTAGGGACAGTGTCAGTGGCTGAGATGGGAGTAGTGTCAGGGTCTTAGTTAGGGAGAGTGTCAGTGCCTGAGTTGGGAATAGTCTCAGGGTCTTTTTTGGGGACAGCATCCGGGCATGAGTTAAAAGTAGTGTCAAGGCCTTAGTTAGGGAGAGTGTCAGTGCCTATGTTGGGAGTAGTATCAGGCCCTTCGTTAGGGACAGTGTCAGGGTCTGAGGTAGAAGTAGTCTCAGGGCCTTAGTTAGGTAGCGTGTCAGTGCCTAAGTAAGTAGTAGTGTGAGGGCCTTAGTTAGGGACAGTGTCAATGCCTGTGTTGGGAGTAGTGTCAGAGCCTTAGTTAGGGACAGCGTCAGTGCCTGCGTTGGGAGTAGTGTCAGGGCCTTACTTAGGGACAGCGTCAGTGCCTGAGTTAGGAGTAGTGTGATGGCCGTAGTTAGGGACACTCTCAGTGCCAGAGTTGGGGGTAGTGGCAGGCCTTTGTTAGGGACTGTGCCAGGGCCTGAGTTAAGAGTAGTGTCAAGTCCTTAGTTAGGGACAGTGTTAGTGCCTGAGTTGAGAGTAACGTCAAGGCCTTAGTTAGGGACAATGTCAGGGCCTAGTTTGGGAGTAGTGTCAGGGCCTTAGTTAGGGACAGTGTCAGTGCCTGAGTTGGGAGTACTGTCAGGGCGTATTTCGGGACAGTCTCAGTGCCTATGTTGGGATTAGTGTCACGGCCTTTGTTAGGAACAAAGTCAGTGCCTGAGTTGGGAGTTGTGTCAGGATATTAGTAAGGGACAGTGTCAGTGCCTGAGTTAGGAGAAGTGTCAGGGCTGTAGTTAGGGATAGTGTCAGTGCCTGAGTTGGAGGTAGTGTCAGGGCCTTAGGGACAATGTCAGAGGCTGAGATGGGAGTAGTGTCACGGTCTTAGTTACGGAGAGTGACAGCGCCTGAGTTGGGAATAGTGTCAGGGTCTTTGTTAGGGACAGTGTCAGGGTATTAGTTAAGAGTAGTGTCAAGGCCTTTGTTAGGGAGAGTGTCAGTGTCTGAGTTGGGAGGAGTGTCAGACCCTTAGTTAAGGGACAGCGTCAGTGTCTGAGTTAGGAATAGTGCCAGAGCCTAAGTTATGGACAGTGCCAGGGCCTGAGTTAGGAGTAGTCTGAGACCGGTAGTTAGTAACAGTGTAACGGCCTGAGTTGTTAGTAGTTTCAGGGCCTTAGTTAGCGAAAGTGTCAATGCCGGAATTGGGAGTAATGTCAGGGCTTACTTAGGGAGAGTGTCAGTGCCTGAGGTGGAAGTAGTATCAGGGCCTTAGTTAAGGACAGTGTCAGTGCCTGAGTTCGGAGTACTGTCAGGGCATATTTAGGGACAGTCTCAGTGCCTATTTTGGGAGTAGTGTCACGGCCTTAGTTAGTGACATTGTCAGTGCCTGAGTAAGGAGTAGTGTCCGGGCCTTAGTTAGGGACAGTGTCAGTTGCTTAGTTAGGAGTAGTGTCCGGGCCTAAGTTAGGGCCAGTGTCAGTGCCTGAGTCAGGAGTAGAGTCGGGGCCTAAGTTAGGGACAGTGTCATTGCTTGAGATAGGAGTAGTGTCAGGGCCTTAGTTAGGAGGAGCATCAGTGCCTTCGTTAGGTATTGTATCAGCGCCTCAGTTAGGAATAGTTTCAGGGCCTTATTTAGGGACAGTGTTAGTGCCTGAGTTAGGAGTTGTGTCGGCCTTAGTTAGGGACCTTTTCAGGGCCTGAGTTAGGAGTAATGTCAGGGCCTTCCTTAAGTATTGTGTCAGCGCCTGAGTTAGGAATAGTGTCAGGGCCTTAGTTAGGGACATTGTCAGGGCATGACTTAGGAGTTGTGTTAGGGCGTGAGCTATGAATAGTGTCAGGGCCTCAGTTAGTGACAGTGTCAGTGCTGAGTTTGGAGTAGTATCAGGGCCTTAGTTAGAGACAGTGTCAGGGCCTGAGTTACGTGTATGTCAGGGCCTAGTTAGGGACAGTGTCAGTGCCTGATTTAGGAGTAGTGTCACAGGCTTTGTTAGGGACAGTGTCAGGGTATTAGTTAAGAGTAGTGTCAAGGCCTTTGTTAGGGAGAGTGTCAGTGTCTGAGTTGGGAGGAGTGTCAGACCCTTAGTTAAGGGACAGCGTCAGTGTCTGAGTTAGGAATAGTGCCAGAGCCTAAGTTATGGACAGTGCCAGGGCCTGAGTTAGGAGTAGTCTGAGACCGGTAGTTAGTAACAGTGTAACGGCCTGAGTTGTTAGTTGTTTCAGGGCCTTAGTTAGCGAAAGTGTCAATGCCGGAATTGGGAGTAATGTCAGGGCTTACTTAGGGAGAGTGTCAGTGCCTGAGGTGGAAGTAGTATCAGGGCCTTAGTTAAGGACAGTGTCAGTGCCTGAGTTCGGAGTACTGTCAGGGCATATTTAGGGACAGTCTCAGTGCCTATTTTGGGAGTAGTGTCACGGCCTTAGTTAGTGACATTGTCAGTGCCTGAGTAAGGAGTAGTGTCCGGGCCTTAGTTAGGGACAGTGTCAGTGCCTGAGTCAGGAGTAGAGTCGGGGCCTAAGTTAGGGACAGTGTCATTGCTTGAGATAGGAGTAGTGTCAGGGCCTTAGTTAGGAGGAGCATCAGTGCCTTCGTTAGGTATTGTATCAGCGCCTCAGTTAGGAATAGTTTCAGGGCCTTATTTAGGGACAGTGTTAGTGCCTGAGTTAGGAGTTGTGTCGGCCTTAGTTAGGGACCTTTTCAGGACCTGGGTTAGGAGTAATGTCAGGGCCTTCCTTAAGTATTGTGTCAGCGCCTGAGTTAGGAATAGTGTCAGGGCCTTAGTTAGGGACATTGTCAGGGCATGACTTAGGAGTTGTGTTAGGGCGTGAGCTATGAATAGTGTCAGGGCCTTAGTTAGTGACAGTGTCAGTGCTGAGTTTGGAGTAGTATCAGGGCCTTAGTTAGAGACAGTGTCAGGGCCTGAGTTAGGTGTATGTCAGGGCCTAGTTAGGGACAGTGTCAGTGCCTGATTTAGGAGTAGTGTCACAGGCTTTGTTAGGGACAGTGTCAGGGCCTGAGTTAGGAGTAGTGTCACAGCTTTAGTTAGGACCAGTGTCAGGGCCTTAGTTAAGTCCAACATCAGTGCCTATGATAGGAATGAGATCAGGACCTGTGTTACAGGTGATGTCAGGGCCTTATTTAAGAACAGTGTCAGGGCCTGAGTCCTGACTGACTCCTTACTGTCCTCACTAAGGACTTTTGACACTACTGCTAATTCAGGCCCTGATAATGTCCCTAACTAAGGCCCTGACACTTTCCCTGGCTAAGGCCCTGAACTTCTCCTAAGTCAGGCCCTGATACTGTCCCTAACAATGGTCCTGACACTACACCTAACTGAGGCCCCGACATGATACCTAACAAAGGCTTTGTTGCTAGTCCAAACTAAAGCCCTAAAACTGGTCCTAAATAAGGCCTTGACACTAATCCTAACTCAGGCCCTAGCACTGTCCCTAACTAGGTCTCAGACAGTACACCTAAATCAGACCCTGACACAGTCCCTAAGTAAGGCCCTGACACTACTGCTAACTCAGTCCCTTACACTGTACCTAACAAAGTCTCTGATGCTAGGCCTAACTCAGGCCCTGAAACCGTCTGTAACTAAGGCCCTGCTGCCATCACTATCAAAAGTCCTGACATTATCCTGAGCTAATATCCTGACCTATGTCTTTCCAAGGTCCTGAAACTGTCCCAAAGTAAGCCCTGACGCTGTCCCTAAGTGAAGACCTGAGGCTGTCCCTAACTCAGGCCCTGAAGCTTTCCTTAACTGAAACCTTGAAGCTGTGACTAATTCAGGCCCTGATCATGTACCTAACGAAGACCTTAATGCTGATCCAGCAAAGACGCTGATGCTGCTCCAAAGTCATGCCCTGACAGTGTGCCCAGCTAAGGGCCTGATGCTAAGCCTCACTCAGGCCCTGTCGCTCTCCCTAAGTCAGGCCCTGACACTGTCACTAACGAAGGCCCTGACTCTACTCCTAATTCAGTCCCGTACATTGTATCTAACAAAGGCTCTGATGCTAGTCGTAACTCAGGGCCTGACACTGTCTCTAACTAAGGGCTGCTGCCATCAACATCTAAAGTCCTGACATTATCCGGAGCTAATAACCTGACCCATGTCTTACCAAGGTCCTGAAACTGTCCCACAGTAAACCCTGACGCTGTCCCTAAGTGAGGCCCTGAAACTTTCCCTAACTAACTCAGGCCTTGATGCTGTGACTAACTCAGACCCTGATCATGTCTTTAACCAAGACCCTAAGGCTGATCCAACAGAGGCCCTGATGCTGCTCCTAAGTCATGCCCCGATAGTGTCCCCCACTAAGTGTCTGATGCTAGGCCTCACGCAGACCCTAACGCTCTCCCTAAGTCAGGCTCTGATGCTGTCCCTACCTGAAGCCCTAACACTGGTTCTGAATAAGGCCCTGAGAGTCTCCATAACAAAGGTCTTCACACTATCCTTAGGTCATTTCCTGACACTATCCCTAGATGTTAAACTGACACGGTCACTAGCTAATGTCCTGCCTCTTATGCTAACTGAAGCCCTTAGGCTGTGCCTACCTCAGGCACTGAATTTAGACCCAACACCATGAAACTGTCCCGAACTAAGGCCTAGATGCTCGCCCTACATCCAGTCCTGACACTGTCCCTAACTATGGCCCTAACACTATTGCTAACTGAGGATCTGACACTGGACCTATCAGAGGCCCGCTACTCCTAACTAACGCCTTGAAACTTTCCCTAACGTAGGCGCTGCTACCATCAATATCTAAAGTCCTGACATTATCCTGAGCTAATATCCTGACCCATGTCTTACCAAGGTCCTGAAACTCTCCCAAAGTTAGCCCTGACACTGTCCCTAAGTGAGGCCCTGAGGCTGTCCCTCACAGAGGTCCTGATAATGTCTTAAACTAAGACCCTAATGCTGACCCTACAGAGAACCTTATGCTGATCCTATGTCATGCCCTGACGCTGTCCGTAGCTAAGGCCCTGACTCGAGGCATCACTCAGGCCCTGTCGCTCTCCCTAAGTCAGGCTAAGATTCTATCCCTACCTGAAGCCCTGACACTGGGCCTAACTTAGGCACTGATGCTCTAATTAGCTATGGTCTTGACACTCTCCCTAGGTCATTTCCTGACACTCTCCCTAGATCTTAACCTAAACTTGTCTTTAGCTATTGTCGAACCTCTTAGGCTAACTAAATCCCTGACGTTGTCTCTAACTAAGAGCCTGAAATTAGTCCTGAGGCCGTCAACCTGTCCCTAACTGAAGTTTGGAGGATCATCCTAACTGAGGCGCTGACACTGTCCCTAACTAAAGCCCTGACACTACACCTAACTCAGTCCCTGACACTGTACTTTACAAGGGCTGTGATGCTAGTCCTAACTCAGGCCCTGACACTGTCTCTAAGTAAGGCTCAGAATTTGCCCCTAATATAGGCCCTGCTGTCAGCAATAACTAAAACCTGGACACTAGCCTGAGTTAATATCCTGACATATTTCTAACCAAGGTCCTGACACTGTCCCTAAGAAAGCCCTGTCGCTGTCCCTCTGTTACAAACTGAGGCTGTCCCTAACTCAGGCCCTGAAGCTTTCCCTAACTGAGGCCTTCACGCTGTGACTAACTGAGGACCTGATGATGTCTGTATCTAAGACGCTAAAGTCGATCCAACAGAGGAGCTGATGCTGTTCCTAAGTCATACCCTGACATTGTCCTCATCTAAGGGCCTGACGTTAGGCCTCACTCAGGCCCTGTCGCTCTCCCTAAGTCAGGCTCTGATGCTGTCCCTACCTGAAGCCCTGACACTGGTTCTAAATAAGGATCTGATACTCTCAGTAACTAAGGTTTTGACACTATGCTTAGGTCCTTTCCTGACACTATCCCTAGACCGTAACCTGACCCTGGCCCTAGCAAATGTCGTGCCTCTTATGCTAACTACAGCCCTGCTGCTGTCCTTAACTAAGGGCCTAAAATTACTCTCGAGGCTGTGACCTTGTCCGTACCTAAGGCCTCGATGTTCGTCCTAATTCAGGGCCTGACACTGTCCCTAACTAAGGCCCTGCTGCCGTCAATATCTAACGTCCTGACACTATCCTGAGCTAATTTCTTGACCCATCTCTTACCAAGGTCCTGAAACTGTCCCTAAGGAAGCCCTGATGCTGTCTCTAAGTGAGGCCTTGAGGCTGTCCCTAACAGAGGCCCTGATAATATCTGTAACATAGCCCCTGAGGCTGATCCTACCGTGGCTCTTATGCTGCTCCTAAGTCATGCCCTGACACTGTCTCTAGCTAAGGCCCTGACGCTAGGCCTCACTCAGGCCCTGTCCCACTCCCTAAGTCAGGCTCTGACGCTGTTCCTACCCGAAGCCCTGACACTCACTGCTCCTAAATTAGGTCCTGATGTGCTAAGTAACTAAGGTCTTGACACTATCCCTAGGTCATTTCCTGACACTCTCCCTAGACCTTAACCCAACCTTCTCTTTAGCTAATGTCGAGATGAGCAAAAGAGATTCTTTAGAACGGGATTCTTTCATCTTCTGAATATAGTTTTCTTCAAAACATAATTTTTATAGTGTTACTAACTTTAAACAAAATGTACTCAACTGCTGTGGAATATTCCTTCATAGGAGCGTGCATGGTTCACTTGTGCATCTGCTTGTGGTGGTGCTCAGGTTGCTTTCAGCTGTAGATCCCCTTATGCTAGCTAAATCCCTGATTCTGTCCCTAAATGAGGCCCTGAATTTAGGTCCGAGGCCGTGAACCTGTCCCTAACTGAGGCCTGGAGGCTCGTCCTAATGCAGGCCCTGACACTGTCCCTAACTAAGGCTCTGACACTACACCTAACTCAGTCACTGACACTGTACCTAACAAAGGCTCTGATGCTAGTCCTAACTTAGGCGCTGACACTGCCTCTAACTAAGGCCCTGCTGCCGTCAATATCTGAACACCTGATATTATCCTGAGCTAATAGCCTGACCCATGTCTTACCAAGGTCCTGAAACTTTCCCAAAGTAAGCCCTGACGCTGTCCCTAAGTGAGGCCTTGAGGCTATCCCTAACGGAGGCCCTGATAATAGCTTTAACCAAGACCCTAATGCTGATCCTACAGAGGCCTTTATGCTGCTCCTAAGTCATGCCCTGATACTGTCCCTTACTCAGTCCCTAAAGATAGGCCTCACTTCGGCCCTGTTGCTGTACCTTAGTTAGGCTCTGATGCTGTCCATACATCAAGCCCTGGCACTGGTCCTGATTAAGGTGCTCACGCTGCTGCTAACTAAGGCCCTGATGCTCTCAATAACTAAGGTCTTCTCGTTATCCCTTGGTCATTTCCTTTCACTGTCTCTGGCCTGGAACCTGACTCTGTCCCGAGATAATCTCCTGCACCTTATGCTAACTGAAACCCTAATGCTCTCCCTAACTAAGGCCCTGACTACTCCTAACTAAGGCCATGACACTGAATCTAACAAAGGCCCGGAATCTGTCCTTAATATAGGCCCTGCTGCCAGCAATGACTAAAATCCTGACACTCTCCTGAGCTAATATCCTGACTCATTTCTAACCAAGGTCCTGACACTGTCCCTAAGAAAGCCCTGTCGCTGTCTTTAAGTGAAGACATGAGGCTGTCTGTAACTCAGACCCTGAAGCTTTCCCTAACTGAGGCCTTGACGCTGTGACTAACTAGGGCTCCGGTCATGTCTTTAACTAAGAACCTAAAGCTGATCCAACAAAGGCACTGATGCTGCTCCTAAGTCATTCCCTGACAGTGTCCCCAGCTACGGGCCTGACATTAGGCCTCACTCAGGCCCTGTCGCTCTCCCTAAGTCAGGCCCTGATGCTGTCCCGTCCTGAAGCCCTAACACTGCTTCTGAATAAGTCCCTGAGAGTCTCAGTAACAAAGGTCTTCACACTATCCTTAGGTCATTTCCTGACACGATTCCAAGCCTTTACCCTAACCCTGTCCCGAGCTAATGTCCTACCTCTTATGCTAACTAAAGACCTTATGCTGTGCCTAATTCAGGCACTGAATTTAGTCCCAAGGCCACTAGACTGTCCCTAACTCGGCTCGATGCCCTTATCGTCACAATGTTCCATGACCACTGTCATCACAATGCTCCACGCCCTTGTCATCACAATGCTCCATAACCCCTGTCATCACAATGCTCCATGACTTTGTCATCGCAATGCTCCATGCCATTGTCATCACAATGCTCCATGCCCTTATCATCACAATGCTCCATGACCCCTGTCATCCCAATGCTCCATGAGCCTTGTCTAAAATGCTACATGCCTGTGAAATCACAAAGCTCCATGCCCCCTGTCATCACAAGTCTCCATGACTCTTGTCATCACAATGCTTCATGGCCCCTGTCATTCAAAATGCCATATGACCACTATCATCAAAATGTTCCATGGCCCTTGTCATCACAATGCCCCGTGACCCCTGTCATCACAATGTTCCAGGCCCCCTGTCATCACAATGAGCCATGATCCCTTTCATCACAATGCTCCAGGTCCGTTTTCAGCACAATGCTCCATGACCCCTGTCATCACAATGTTCCCTGGCCTTTGTCATCACAATTCTCCATGGCCCCTGTAATCACAGTGCTCCATGACAACGTTCATCACATTGCTCCATGACCACTGTCATCATAATGCCACATGAGACCTGTCATCACAATGCTCCATGGCCCTTGTCATCACAATGCTCCATGATCCTTGTAATCCAAATGCTCCTTGACCCTTTCATCACAATGTTACAGTACCCCTTTCTTCACAATGCTCCATGCCGCTGGTCACCACAATGCTCCATGACCTCTGTCATCACAATGCTCCATGTCCCTTGTCATTAAAATGCTCCATGGTCCCTGTCATCACAATGCTGCATCATCCTTATAATCTCAATGCCCCATGGTCCTCGTCATCACAAATCTCCACTCATTTGTCATCACAATGCTCCATGACCCCTGTCATCCCAATGCTCCATAGCACTTTTCATCACAATGCTACATGACCACTTTTATCACAATGTTCCATGACCACTTTAATCACAATGCTCCATGACCACTTTCATCACAATGCCCCATGACCCCTGTCATCAAAATTCTCCATGGCCCTTGTCACCACAATGCTCCAGGACCCGTCATCACAATTCTCCATGGCCCTTGTCATCACAATGCTCCATGGCGCTTGTCATCACAATGATCCAGAGCCTTAGTGCTTGAGTTGGGAGTAGTATCATTGCCTCAGTTAGGGACACTGTCATTGCCTGAAATGGGAGTAGTGTCAGAGCCTTAGTTAGGGACAGAGCCAGGGCGAGTTGGGAGTAGTGCCAGTGCCTTAGTTAGGGACAGCGCCAGTGCTTGCATTGGGAGTAGTGTCAGGGCCATAGTTAGGGACAGTGTCAGTGGCTGAGATGGGAATAGTGTCAGGGCCTTAGTTACGGACATTGTCAGTGCCTAAGTTGGGATTTTCTTCAGGGTCTTTATTATGGACAGTGTCAGGGCCTGAGTTAACAGTAGTGTCAAGGCCTTAATTTGGAAGAGTGTCAGTGTCTCAGTTTGGAGTAGTGTCAGACCCTTAGTTAGGAAGAGCGTCAGTGCCTGAGTTGGGAATAGTGACATGGCCTAAGTTATGGACAGTGTCAGGGTGTGAGTTAGGAATCGTCTCAGGACCTTAGTTAGGGACAGTGTCAGTGATTGTGTTAGGAATAGTGTCAGGGCCTAAGTTAGGAGTAGTCTGAGACTGGTAGTTAGGAACAGTGTCAGGGCCTGAGTTGTGAGTAGTTACAGGGCCTTAGTTAGAGAAAGTGTCAGTGCCAGAGTTGGGAGTTATGTCAGGGCCTTAATTAGGGACAGTGTCAGTGCCTGAGTTGGGAGTAGTGTCAGGGCCTAGTTAGGGACAGTGTCAGTGCCTGAGTTGGAAGTAGTGTCAGGGCATTAGGGACAGTGTCAGTGGCTGAGATGGGAGTAGTGTCAGGGTCTTAGTTAGGGAGAGTGTCAGTGCCTGAGTTGGGAATAGTCTCAGGGTCTTTTTTGGGGACAGCATCCGGGCATGAGTTAAAAGTAGTGTCAAGGCCTTAGTTAGGGAGAGTGTCAGTGCCTGTGTTGGGAGTAGTATCAGGCCCTTCGTTAGGGACAGTGTCAGGGTCTGAGGTAGAAGTAGTCTCAGGGCCTTAGTTAGGTAGCGTGTCAGTGCCTAAGTAAGTAGTAGTGTGAGGGCCTTAGTTAGGGACAGTGTCAATGCCTGTGTTGGGAGTAGTGTCAGAGCCTTAGTTAGGGACAGCGTCAGTGCCTGCGTTGGGAGTAGTGTCAGGGCCTTACTTAGGGACAGCGTCAGTGCCTGAGTTAGGAGTAGTGTGATGGCCGTAGTTAGGGACACTCTCAGTGCCAGAGTTGGGGGTAGTGGCAGGCCTTTGTTAGGGACTGTGCCAGGGCCTGAGTTAAGAGTAGTGTCAAGTCCTTAGTTAGGGACAGTGTTAGTGCCTGAGTTGAGAGTAACGTCAAGGCCTTAGTTAGGGACAATGTCAGGGCCTAGTTTGGGAGTAGTGTCAGGGCCTTAGTTAGGGACAGTGTCAGTGCCTGAGTTGGGAGTACTGTCAGGGCGTATTTCGGGACAGTCTCAGTGCCTATGTTGGGATTAGTGTCACGGCCTTTGTTAGGAACAAAGTCAGTGCCTGAGTTGGGAGTTGTGTCAGGATATTAGTAAGGGACAGTGTCAGTGCCTGAGTTAGGAGAAGTGTCAGGGCTGTAGTTAGGGATAGTGTCAGTGCCTGAGTTGGAGGTAGTGTCAGGGCCTTAGGGACAATGTCAGAGGCTGAGATGGGAGTAGTGTCACGGTCTTAGTTACGGAGAGTGACAGCGCCTGAGTTGGGAATAGTGTCAGGGTCTTTGTTAGGGACAGTGTCAGGGTATTAGTTAAGAGTAGTGTCAAGGCCTTTGTTAGGGAGAGTGTCAGTGTCTGAGTTGGGAGGAGTGTCAGACCCTTAGTTAAGGGACAGCGTCAGTGTCTGAGTTAGGAATAGTGCCAGAGCCTAAGTTATGGACAGTGCCAGGGCCTGAGTTAGGAGTAGTCTGAGACCGGTAGTTAGTAACAGTGTAACGGCCTGAGTTGTTAGTAGTTTCAGGGCCTTAGTTAGCGAAAGTGTCAATGCCGGAATTGGGAGTAATGTCAGGGCTTACTTAGGGAGAGTGTCAGTGCCTGAGGTGGAAGTAGTATCAGGGCCTTAGTTAAGGACAGTGTCAGTGCCTGAGTTCGGAGTACTGTCAGGGCATATTTAGGGACAGTCTCAGTGCCTATTTTGGGAGTAGTGTCACGGCCTTAGTTAGTGACATTGTCAGTGCCTGAGTAAGGAGTAGTGTCCGGGCCTTAGTTAGGGACAGTGTCAGTTGCTTAGTTAGGAGTAGTGTCCGGGCCTAAGTTAGGGCCAGTGTCAGTGCCTGAGTCAGGAGTAGAGTCGGGGCCTAAGTTAGGGACAGTGTCATTGCTTGAGATAGGAGTAGTGTCAGGGCCTTAGTTAGGAGGAGCATCAGTGCCTTCGTTAGGTATTGTATCAGCGCCTCAGTTAGGAATAGTTTCAGGGCCTTATTTAGGGACAGTGTTAGTGCCTGAGTTAGGAGTTGTGTCGGCCTTAGTTAGGGACCTTTTCAGGGCCTGAGTTAGGAGTAATGTCAGGGCCTTCCTTAAGTATTGTGTCAGCGCCTGAGTTAGGAATAGTGTCAGGGCCTTAGTTAGGGACATTGTCAGGGCATGACTTAGGAGTTGTGTTAGGGCGTGAGCTATGAATAGTGTCAGGGCCTCAGTTAGTGACAGTGTCAGTGCTGAGTTTGGAGTAGTATCAGGGCCTTAGTTAGAGACAGTGTCAGGGCCTGAGTTAGGTGTATGTCAGGGCCTAGTTAGGGACAGTGTCAGTGCCTGATTTAGGAGTAGTGTCACAGGCTTTGTTAGGGACAGTGTCAGGGCCTGAGTTAGGAGTAGTGTCACAGCTTTAGTTAGGACCAGTGTCAGGGCCTTAGTTAAGTCCAACATCAGCGCCTATGATAGGAATGAGATCAGGACCTGTGTTACAGGTGATGTCAGGGCCTTATTTAAGAACAGTGTCAGGGCCTGAGTCCTGACTGACTCCTTACTGTCCTCACTAAGGACTTTTGACACTACTGCTAATTCAGGCCCTGATAATGTCCCTAACTAAGGCCCTGACACTTTCCCTGGCTAAGGCCCTGAACTTCTCCTAAGTCAGGCCCTGATACTGTCCCTAACAATGGCCCTGACACTACACCTAACTGAGGCCCCGACATGATACCTAACAAAGGCTTTGTTGCTAGTCCAAACTAAAGCCCTACAACTGGTCCTAAATAAGGCCTTGACACTAATCCTAACTCAGGCCCTAAAACTGTCCCTAACTAAGGCCCTGATAGTATGCCTAACTCAGGCCCTCATACGATTCCTAACAATGGCTCTGATGCTAGTCCAAACTAAGGCCCTGAAATTGGTCCTAAATAAGGCCTTGACACTAATCCTAACTCAGGCCCTAGCACTGTCCCTAACTAGGTCTCAGACAGTACACCTAAATCAGACCCTGACACAGTCCCTAAGCAAGGCCCTGACACTACTGCTAACTCAGTCCCTTACACTGTACCTAACAAAGTCTCTGATGCTAGGCCTAACTCAGGCCCTGAAACCGTCTGTAACTAAGGCCCTGCTGCCATCACTATCAAAAGTCCTGACATTATCCTGAGCTAATATCCTGACCTATGTCTTTCCAAGGTCCTGAAACTGTCCCAAAGTAAGCCCTGACGCTGTCCCTAAGTGAAGACCTGAGGCTGTCCCTAACTCAGGCCCTGAAGCTTTCCTTAACTGAAACCTTGAAGCTGTGACTAATTCAGGCCCTGATCATGTACCTAACGAAGACCTTAATGCTGATCCAGCAAAGACGCTGATGCTGCTCCAAAGTCATGCCCTGACAGTGTGCCCAGCTAAGGGCCTGATGCTAAGCCTCACTCAGGCCCTGTCGCTCTCCCTAAGTCAGGCCCTGACACTGCCACTAACGAAGGCCCTGACTCTACTCCTAATTCAGTCCCGTACATTGTATCTAACAAAGGCTCTGATGCTAGTCGTAACTCAGGGCCTGACACTGTCTCTAACTAAGGGCTGCTGCCCTCAACATCTAAAGTCCTGACATTATCCGGAGCTAATAACCTGACCCATGTCTTACCAAGGTCCTGAAACTGTCCCACAGTAAACCCTGACGCTGTCCCTAAGTGAGGCCCTGAAGCTTTCCCTAACTAACTCAGGCCTTGATGCTGTGACTAACTCAGACCCTGATCATGTCTTTAACCAAGACCCTAAGGCTGATCCAACAGAGGCCCTGATGCTGCTCCTAAGTCATGCCCCGATAGTGTCCCCCACTAAGTGTCTGATGCTAGGCCTCACGCAGACCCTAACGCTCTCCCTAAGTCAGGCTCTGATGCTGTCCCTACCTGAAGCCCTAACACTGGTTCTGAATAAGGCCCTGAGAGTCTCCATAACAAAGGTCTTCACACTATCCTTAGGTCATTTCCTGACACTATCCCTAGATGTTAAACTGACACGGTCACTAGCTAATGTCCTGCCTCTTATGCTAACTGAAGCCCTTAGGCTGTGCCTACCTCAGGCACTGAATTTAGTCCCAAGACCATGAAACTGTCCCGAACTAAGGCCTAGATGCTCGCCCTACATCCAGTCCTGACACTGTCCCTAACTATGGCCCTAACACTATTGCTAACTGAGGATCTGACACTGGACCTATCAGAGGCCCGCTACTCCTAACTAACGCCTTGAAACTTTCCCTAACGTAGGCGCTGCTACCATCAATATCTAAAGTCCTGACATTATCCTGAGCTAATATCCTGACCCATGTCTTACCAAGGTCCTGAAACTCTCCCAAAGTTAGCCCTGACACTGTCCCTAAGTGAGGCCCTGAGGCTGTCCCTCACAGAGGTCCTGATAATGTCTTAAACTAAGACCCTAATGCTGACCCTACAGAGAACCTTATGCTGATCCTATGTCATGCCCTGACGCTGTCCGTAGCTAAGGCCCTGACTCGAGGCATCACTCAGGCCCTGTCGTTCTCCCTAAGTAAGGCTAAGATTCTATCCCTACCTGAAGCCCTGACACTGGGCCTAACTTAGGCACTGATGCTCTAATTAGCTATGGTCTTGACACTATCCCTAGGTCATTTCCTGACACTCTCCCTAGATCTTAACCTAAACTTGTCTTTAGCTATTGTCGAACCTCTTATGCTAACTAAATCCCTGACGTTGTCTCTAACTAAGAGCCTGAAATTAGTCCTGAGGCCGTCAACCTGTCCCTAACTGAAGTTTGGAGGATCATCCTAACTGAGGCGCTGACACTGTCCCTAACTAAAGCCCTGACACTACACCTAACTCAGTCCCTGACACTGTACTTTACAAGGGCTGTGATGCTAGTCCTAACTCAGGCCCTGACACTGTCTCTAAGTAAGGCTCAGAATTTGCCCCTAATATAGGCCCTGCTGTTCAGCAATAACTAAAAACTGGACACTAGCCTGAGTTAATATCCTGACATATTTCTAACCAAGGTCCTGACACTGTCCCTAAGAAAGCCCTGTCGCTGTCCCTCTGTTACAAACTGAGGCTGTCCCTAACTCAGGCCCTGAAGCTTTCCCTAACTGAGGCCTTCACGCTGTGACTAACTGAGGACCTGATGATGTCTGTATCTAAGACGCTAAAGTCGATCCAACAGAGGAGCTGATGCTGTTCCTAAGTCATGCCCTGACATTGTCCTCATCTAAGGGCCTGACGCTAGGCCTCACTCAGGCCCTGTCGCTCTCCCTAAGTCAGGCTCTGATGCTGTCCCTACCTGAAGCCCTGACACTGGTTCTAAATAAGGATCTGATACTCTCAGTAACTAAGGTTTTTTTTTTTTTTTTTTTTTTTTTAAATTTTATTTATTTATTTATTTATTTATGGCTGTGTTGGGTCTTTGTTTCTGTGCGAGGGCTTTCTCCAGTTGCGGCAAGCGGGGGCCACTCTTCATTGCGGTGCGCGGGCCTCTCCCCGTCGCGGCCTCTCCCGTTGCGGAGCACAGGCTCCAGACGCGCAGGCTCAATAATTGTGGCTCACGGGCTTAGTTGCTCCGCGGCATGTGGGATCTTCCCAGACCAGGGCTCGAACCCGTGTCCCCTGCATTGGCAGGCAGATTCTCAACCACTGCGCCACCAGGGAAACCCAGTAACTAAGGTTTTGACACTATGCTTAGGTCCTTTCCTGACACTATCCCTAGAGCGTAACCTGACCCTGGCCCTAGCAAATGTCGTGCCTCTTATGCTAACTACAGCCCTGCTGCTGTCCTTAACTAAGGGCCTAAAATTACTCTCGAGGCTGTGACCTTGTCCGTACCTAAGGCCTCGATGTTCGTCCTAATTCAGGGCCTGACACTGTCCCTAACTAAGGCCCTGCTGCCGTCAATATCTAACGTCCTGACACTATCCTGAGCTAATTTCTTGACCCATCTCTTACCAAGGTCCTGAAACTGTCCCTAAGGAAGCCCTGATGCTGTCTCTAAGTGAGGCCTTGAGGCTGTCCCTAACAGAGGCCCTGATAATATCTGTAACATAGCCCCTGAGGCTGATCCTACCGTGGCTCTTATGCTGCTCCCAAGTCATGCCCTGACACTGTCTCTAGCTAAGGCCCTGACGCAAGGCCTCACTCAGGCCCTGTCCCACTCCCTAAGTCAGGCTCTGACGCTGTTCCTACCCGAAGCCCTGACACTCACTGCTCCTAAATTAGGTCCTGATGTGCTAAGTAACTAAGGTCTTGACACTATCCCTAGGTCATTTCCTGACACTCTCCCTAGACCTTAACCCAACCTTCTCTTTAGCTAATGTCGAGATGAGCAAAAGAGATTCTTTAGAACGGGATTCTTTCATCTTCTGAATATAGTTTTCTTCAAAACATAATTTTTATAGTGTTACTAACTTTAAACAAAATGTACTCAACTGCTGTGGAATATTCCTTCATAGGAGCGTGCATGGTTCACTTGTGCATCTGCTTGTGGTGGTGCTCAGGTTGCTTTCAGCTGTAGATCCCCTTATGCTAGCTAAATCCCTGATTCTGTCCCTAAATGAGGCCCTGAATTTAGGTCCGAGGCCGTGAACCTGTCCCTAACTGAGGCCTGGAGGCTCGTCCTAATGCAGGCCCTGACACTGTCCCTAACTAAGGCTCTGACACTACACCTAACTCAGTCACTGACACTGTACCTAACAAAGGCTCTGATGCTAGTCCTAACTTAGGCGCTGACACTGCCTCTAACTAAGGCCCTGCTGCCGTCAATATCTGAACACCTGATATTATCCTGAGCTAATAGCCTGACCCATGTCTTACCAAGGTCCTGAAACTTTCCCAAAGTAAGCCCTGACGCTGTCCCTAAGTGAGGCCTTGAGGCTATCCCTAACGGAGGCCCTGATAATAGCTTTAACCAAGACCCTAATGCTGATCCTACAGAGGCCTTTATGCTGCTCCTAAGTCATGCCCTGATACTGTCCCTTACTCAGGCCCTAAAGATAGGCCTCACTTCGGCCCTGTTGCTGTACCTTAGTTAGGCTCTGATGCTGTCCATACATCAAGCCCTGGCACTGGTCCTGATTAAGGTGCTCACGCTGCTGCTAACTAAGGCCCTGATGCTCTCAATAACTAAGGTCTTCTCGTTATCCCTTGGTCATTTCCTTTCACTGTCTCTGGCCTGGAACCTGACTCTGTCCCGAGATAATCTCCTGCACCTTATGCTAACTGAAACCCTAATGCTCTCCCTAACTAAGGCCCTGACTACTCCTAAGTAAGGCCATGACACTGAATCTAACAAAGGCCCGGAATCTGTCCTTAATATAGGCCCTGCTGCCAGCAATGACTAAAATCCTGACACTCTCCTGAGCTAATATCCTGACTCATTTCTAACCAAGGTCCTGACACTGTCCCTAAGAAAGCCCTGTCGCTGTCTTTAAGTGAAGACATGAGGCTGTCTGTAACTCAGACCCTGAAGCTTTCCCTAACTGAGGCCTTGACGCTGTGACTAACTAGGGCTCCGGTCATGTCTTTAACTAAGAACCTAAAGCTGATCCAACAAAGGCACTGATGCTGCTCCTAAGTCATTCCCTGACAGTCCCCAGCTACGGGCCTGACATTAGGCCTCACTCAGGCCCTGTCGCTCTCCCTAAGTCAGGCCCTGATGCTGTCCCGACCTGAAGCCCTAACACTGCTTCTGAATAAGTCCCTGAGAGTCTCAGTAACAAAGGTCTTCACACTATCCTTAGGTCATTTCCTGACACGATTCCAAGCCTTTACCCTAACCCTGTCCCGAGATAATGTCCTACCTCTTATGCTAACTAAAGACCTTATGCTGTGCCTAATTCAGGCACTGAATTTAGTCCCAAGGCCGCTAGACTGTCCCTAACTCGGCTCGATGCCCTTATCGTCACAATGTTCCATGACCACTGTCATCACAATGCTCCACGCCCTTGTCATCACAATGCTCCATAACCCCTGTCATCACAATGCTCCATGACTTTGTCATCGCAATGCTCCATGCCATTGTCATCACAATGCTCCATACCCTTATCATCACAATGCTCCATGACCCCTGTCATCCCAATGCTCCATGAGCCTTGTCTAAAATGCTACATGCCTGTGAAATCACAAAGCTCCATGCCCCCTGTCATCACAAGTCTCCATGACTCTTGTCATCACAATGCTTCATGGCCCCTGTCATTCAAAATGCCATATGACCACTATCATCAAAATGTTCCATGGCCCTTGTCATCACAATGCCCCGTGACCCCTGTCATCACAATGTTCCAGGCCCCCTGTCATCACAATGAGCCATGACCCCTTTCATCACAATGCTCCAGGTCCGTTTTCAGCACTATGCTCCATGACCCCTGTCATCACAATGTTCCCTGGCCTTTGTCATCACAATTCTCCATGGCCCCTGTAATCACAGTGCTCCATGACAACGTTCATCACATTGCTCCATGACCACTGTCATCATAATGCCACATGAGACCTGTCATCACAATGCTCCATGGCCCTTGTCATCACAATGCTCCATGATCCTTGTAATCCAAATGCTCCTTGACCCTTTCATCACAATGTTACAGTACCCCTTTCTTCACAATGCTCCATGCCGCTGGTCACCACAATGCTCCATGACCTCTGTCATCACAATGCTCCATGTCCCTTGTCATTAAAATGCTCCATGGCCCCTGTCATCACAATGCTGCATCATCCTTATAATCTCAATGCCCCATGGTCCTCGTCATCACAAATCTCCGCTCATTTGTCATCACAATGCTCCATGACCCCTGTCATCCCAATGCTCCATAGCACTTTTCATCACAATGCTACATGACCACTTTTATCACAATGTTCCATGACCACTTTAATCACAATGCTCCATGACCACTTTCATCACAATGCCCCATGACCCCTGTCATCAAAATGCTCCATGGCCCTTGTCACCACAATGCTCCAGGACCCGTCATCACAATTCTCCATGGCCCTTGTCATCACAATGCTCCATGGCGCTTGTCATCACAATGATCCAGAGCCTTAGTGCTTGAGTTGGGAGTAGTATCATTGCCTCAGTTAGGGACACTGTCATTGCCTGAAATGGGAGTAGTGTCAGAGCCTTAGTTAGGGACAGAGCCAGGGCGAGTTGGGAGTAGTGCCAGTGCCTTAGTTAGGGACAGCGCCAGTGCTTGCATTGGGAGTAGTGTCAGGGCCATAGTTAGGGACAGTGTCAGTGGCTGAGATGGGAATAGTGTCAGGGCCTTAGTTACGGACATTGTCAGTGCCTAAGTTGGGATTTTCTTCAGGGTCTTTATTATGGACAGTGTCAGGGCCTGAGTTAAGACTAGTGTCAAGGCCTTAATTTGGAAGAGTGTCAGTGTCTCAGTTTGGAGTAGTGTCAGACCCTTAGTTAGGAAGAGCGTCAGTGCCTGAGTTGGGAATAGTGACATGGCCTAAGTTATGGACAGTGTCAGGGTCTGAGTTAGGAATCGTCTCAGGACCTTAGTTAGGGACAGTGTCAGTGATTGTGTTAGGAATAGTGTCAGGGCCTAAGTTAGGAGTAGTCTGAGACTGGTAGTTAGGAACAGTGTCAGGGCCTGAGTTGTGAGTAGTTACAGGGCCTTAGTTAGAGAAAGTGTCAGTGCCAGAGTTGGGAGTTATGTCAGGGCCTTAATTAGGGACAGTGTCAGTGCCTGAGTTGGGAGTAGTGTCAGGGCCTAGTTAGGGACAGTGTCAGTGCCTGAGTTGGAAGTAGTGTCAGGGCATTAGGGACAGTGTCAGTGGCTGAGATGGGAGTAGTGTCAGGGTCTTAGTTAGGGAGAGTGTCAGTGCCTGAGTTGGGAATAGTCTCAGGGTCTTTTTTGGGGACAGCATCAGGGCATGAGTTAAAAGTAGTGTCAAGGCCTTAGTTAGGGAGAGTGTCAGTGCCTGTGCTGGGAGTAGTATCAGGCCCTTCGTTAGGGACAGTGTCAGGGTCTGAGGTAGAAGTAGTCTCAGGGCCTTAGTTAGGTAGCGTGTCAGTGCCTAAGTAAGTAGTAGTGTGAGGGCCTTAGTTAGGGACAGTGTCAATGCCTGTGTTGGGAGTAGTGTCAGAGCCTTAGTTAGGGACAGTGTCAGTGCCTGCGTTGGGAGTAGTGTCAGGGCCTTACTTAGGGACAGCGTCAGTGCCTGAGTTAGGAGTAGTGTGATGGCCGTAGTTAGGGACACTCTCAGTGCCAGAGTTGGGGGTAGTGGCAGGCCTTTGTTAGGGACTGTGCCAGGGCCTGAGTTAAGAGTAGTGTCAAGTCCTTAGTTAGGGACAGTGTTAGTGCCTGAGTTGAGAGTAACGTCAAGGCCTTAGTTAGGGACAATGTCAGGGCCTAGTTTGGGAGTAGTGTCAGGGCCTTAGTTAGGGACAGTGTCAGTGCCTGAGTTGGGAGTACTGTCAGGGCGTATTTCGGGACAGTCTCAGTGCCTATGTTGGGATTAGTGTCACGGCCTTTGTTAGGAACAAAGTCAGTGCCTGAGTTGGGAGTTGTGTCAGGATATTAGTAAGGGACAGTGTCAGTGCCTGAGTTAGGAGAAGTGTCAGGGCTGTAGTTAGGGATAGTGTCAGTGCCTGAGTTGGAGGTAGTGTCAGGGCCTTAGGGACAATGTCAGAGGCTGAGATGGGAGTAGTGTCACGGTCTTAGTTACGGAGAGTGACAGCGCCTGAGTTGGGAATAGTGTCAGGGTCTTTGTTAGGGACAGTGTCAGGGTATTAGTTAAGAGTAGTGTCAAGGCCTTTGTTAGGGAGAGTGTCAGTGTCTGAGTTGGGAGGAGTGTCAGACCCTTAGTTAAGGGACAGCGTCAGTGTCTGAGTTAGGAATAGTGCCAGAGCCTAAGTTATGGACAGTGCCAGGGCCTGAGTTAGGAGTAGTCTGAGACCGGTAGTTAGTAACAGTGTAACGGCCTGAGTTGTTAGTAGTTTCAGGGCCTTAGTTAGCGAAAGTGTCAATGCCGGAATTGGGAGTAATGTCAGGGCTTACTTAGGGAGAGTGTCAGTGCCTGAGGTGGAAGTAGTATCAGGGCCTTAGTTAAGGACAGTGTCAGTGCCTGAGTTCGGAGTACTGTCAGGGCATATTTAGGGACAGTCTCAGTGCCTATTTTGGGAGTAGTGTCACGGCCTTAGTTAGTGACATTGTCAGTGCCTGAGTAAGGAGTAGTGTCCGGGCCTTAGTTAGGGACAGTGTCAGTTGCTTAGTTAGGAGTAGTGTCCGGGCCTAAGTTAGGGCCAGTGTCAGTGCCTGAGTCAGGAGTAGAGTCGGGGCCTAAGTTAGGGACAGTGTCATTGCTTGAGATAGGAGTAGTGTCAGGGCCTTAGTTAGGAGGAGCATCAGTGCCTTCGTTAGGTATTGTATCAGCGCCTCAGTTAGGAATAGTTTCAGGGCCTTATTTAGGGACAGTGTTAGTGCCTGAGTTAGGAGTTGTGTCGGCCTTAGTTAGGGACCTTTTCAGGGCCTGAGTTAGGAGTAATGTCAGGGCCTTCCTTAAGTATTGTGTCAGCGCCTGAGTTAGGAATAGTGTCAGGGCCTTAGTTAGGGACATTGTCAGGGCATGACTTAGGAGTTGTGTTAGGGCGTGAGCTATGAATAGTGTCAGGGCCTCAGTTAGTGACAGTGTCAGTGCTGAGTTTGGAGTAGTATCAGGGCCTTAGTTAGAGACAGTGTCAGGGCCTGAGTTAGGTGTATGTCAGGGCCTAGTTAGGGACAGTGTCAGTGCCTGATTTAGGAGTAGTGTCACAGGCTTTGTTAGGGACAGTGTCAGGGCCTGAGTTAGGAGTAGTGTCACAGCTTTAGTTAGGACCAGTGTCAGGGCCTTAGTTAAGTCCAACATCAGCGCCTATGATAGGAATGAGATCAGGACCTGTGTTACAGGTGATGTCAGGGCCTTATTTAAGAACAGTGTCAGGGCCTGAGTCCTGACTGACTCCTTACTGTCCTCACTAAGGACTTTTGACACTACTGCTAATTCAGGCCCTGATAATGTCCCTAACTAAGGCCCTGACACTTTCCCTGGCTAAGGCCCTGAACTTCTCCTAAGTCAGGCCCTGATACTGTCCCTAACAATGGCCCTGACACTACACCTAACTGAGGCCCCGACATGATACCTAACAAAGGCTTTGTTGCTAGTCCAAACTAAAGCCCTACAACTGGTCCTAAATAAGGCCTTGACACTAATCCTAACTCAGGCCCTAAAACTGTCCCTAACTAAGGCCCTGATAGCATGCCTAACTCAGGCCCTCATACGATTCCTAACAATGGCTCTGATGCTAGTCCAAACTAAGGCCCTGAAATTGGTCCTAAATAAGGCCTTGACACTAATCCTAACTCAGGCCCTAGCACTGTCCCTAACTAGGTCTCAGACAGTACACCTAAATCAGACCCTGACACAGTCCCTAAGCAAGGCCCTGACACTACTGCTAACTCAGTCCCTTACACTGTACCTAACAAAGTCTCTGATGCTAGGCCTAACTCAGGCCCTGAAACCGTCTGTAACTAAGGCCCTGCTGCCCTCACTATCAAAAGTCCTGACATTATCCTGAGCTAATATCCTGACCTATGTCTTTCCAAGGTCCTGAAACTGTCCCAAAGTAAGCCCTGACGCTGTCCCTAAGTGAAGACCTGAGGCTGTCCCTAACTCAGGCCCTGAAGCTTTCCTTAACTGAAACCTTGAAGCTGTGACTAATTCAGGCCCTGATCATGTACCTAACGAAGACCTTAATGCTGATCCAGCAAAGACGCTGATGCTGCTCCAAAGTCATGCCCTGACAGTGTGCCCAGCTAAGGGCCTGATGCTAAGCCTCACTCAGGCCCTGTCGCTCTCCCTAAGTCAGGCCCTGACACTGCCACTAACGAAGGCCCTGACTCTACTCCTAATTCAGTCCCGTACATTGTATCTAACAAAGGCTCTGATGCTAGTCGTAACTCAGGGCCTGACACTGTCTCTAACTAAGGGCTGCTGCCCTCAACATCTAAAGTCCTGACATTATCCGGAGCTAATAACCTGACCCATGTCTTACCAAGGTCCTGAAACTGTCCCACAGTAAACCCTGACGCTGTCCCTAAGTGAGGCCCTGAAGCTTTCCCTAACTAACTCAGGCCTTGATGCTGTGACTAACTCAGACCCTGATCATGTCTTTAACCAAGACCCTAAGGCTGATCCAACAGAGGCCCTGATGCTGCTCCTAAGTCATGCCCCGATAGTGTCCCCCACTAAGTGTCTGATGCTAGGCCTCACGCAGACCCTAACGCTCTCCCTAAGTCAGGCTCTGATGCTGTCCCTACCTGAAGCCCTAACACTGGTTCTGAATAAGGCCCTGAGAGTCTCCATAACAAAGGTCTTCACACTATCCTTAGGTCATTTCCTGACACTATCCCTAGATGTTAAACTGACACGGTCACTAGCTAATGTCCTGCCTCTTATGCTAACTGAAGCCCTTAGGCTGTGCCTACCTCAGGCACTGAATTTAGTCCCAAGACCATGAAACTGTCCCGAACTAAGGCCTAGATGCTCGCCCTACATCCAGTCCTGACACTGTCCCTAACTATGGCCCTAACACTATTGCTAACTGAGGATCTGACACTGGACCTATCAGAGGCCCGCTACTCCTAACTAACGCCTTGAAACTTTCCCTAACGTAGGCGCTGCTACCATCAATATCTAAAGTCCTGACATTATCCTGAGCTAATATCCTGACCCATGTCTTACCAAGGTCCTGAAACTCTCCCAAAGTTAGCCCTGACACTGTCCCTAAGTGAGGCCCTGAGGCTGTCCCTCACAGAGGTCCTGATAATGTCTTAAACTAAGACCCTAATGCTGACCCTACAGAGAACCTTATGCTGATCCTATGTCATGCCCTGACGCTGTCCGTAGCTAAGGCCCTGACTCGAGGCATCACTCAGGCCCTGTCGCTCTCCCTAAGTCAGGCTAAGATTCTATCCCTACCTGAAGCCCTGACACTGGGCCTAACTTAGGCACTGATGCTCTAATTAGCTATGGTCTTGACACTATCCCTAGGTCATTTCCTGACACTCTCCCTAGATCTTAACCTAAACTTGTCTTTAGCTATTGTCGAACCTCTTATGCTAACTAAATCCCTGACGTTGTCTCTAACTAAGAGCCTGAAATTAGTCCTGAGGCCGTCAACCTGTCCCTAACTGAAGTTTGGAGGATCATCCTAACTGAGGCGCTGACACTGTCCCTAACTAAAGCCCTGACACTACACCTAACTCAGTCCCTGACACTGTACTTTACAAGGGCTGTGATGCTAGTCCTAACTCAGGCCCTGACACTGTCTCTAAGTAAGGCTCAGAATTTGCCCCTAATATAGGCCCTGCTGTCAGCAATAACTAAAACCTGGACACTAGCCTGAGTTAATATACTGACATATTTCTAACCAAGGTCCTGACACTGTCCCTAAGAAAGCCCTGTCGCTGTCCCTCTGTTACAAACTGAGGCTGTCCCTAACTCAGGCCCTGAAGCTTTCCCTAACTGAGGCCTTCACGCTGTGACTAACTGAGGACCTGATGATGTCTGTATCTAAGACGCTAAAGTCGATCCAACAGAGGAGCTGATGCTGTTCCTAAGTCATGCCCTGACATTGTCCTCATCTAAGGGCCTGACGCTAGGCCTCACTCAGGCCCTGTCGCTCTCCCTAAGTCAGGCTCTGATGCTGTCCCTACCTGAAGCCCTGACACTGGTTCTAAATAAGGATCTGATACTCTCAGTAACTAAGGTTTTGACACTATGCTTAGGTCCTTTCCTGACACTATCCCTAGAGCGCAACCTGACCCTGGCCCTAGCAAATGTCGTGCCTCTTATGCTAACTACAGCCCTGCTGCTGTCCTTAACTAAGGGCCTAAAATTACTCTCGAGGCTGTGACCCTGTCCGTACCTAAGGCCTCGAAGTTCGTCCTAATTCAGGGCCTGACACTGTCCCTAACTAAGGCCCTGCTGCCGTCAATATCTAACGTCCTGACACTATCCTGAGCTAATTTCTTGACCCATCTCTTACCAAGGTCCTGAAACTATCCCTAAGGAAGCCCTGATGCTGTCTCTAAGTGAGGCCTTGAGGCTGTCCCTAACAGAGGTCCTGATAATATCTGTAACATAGGCCCTGAGGCTGATCCTACCGTGGCTCTTATGCTGCTCCTAAGTCATGCCCTGACACTGTCTCTAGCTAAGGCCCTGACGCTAGGCCTCACTCAGGCCCTGTCCCACTCCCTAAGTCAGGCTCTGACGCTGTTCCTACCCGAAGCCCTGACACTCACTGCTCCTAAATTAGGTCCTGATGTGCTAAGTAACTAAGGTCTTGACACTATCCCTAGGTCATTTCCTGACACTCTCCCTAGACCTTAACCCAACCTTCTCTTTAGCTAATGTCGACATGAGCAAAAGAGATTCTTTAGAACGAGATTCTTTCATCTTCTGAATATAGTTTTCTTCAAAACATAATTTTTATAGTGTTACTAACTTTAAACAAAATGTACTCAACTGCTGTGGAATATTCCTTCATAGGAGCGTGCATGGTTCACTTGTGCATCTGCTTGTGGTGGTGCTCAGGTTGCTTTCAGCTGTAGATCCCCTTATGCTAGCTAAATCCCTGATTCTGTCCCTAAATGAGGCCCTGAATTTAGGTCCGAGGCCGTGAACCTGTCCCTAACTGAGGCCTGGAGGCTCGTCCTAATGCAGGCCCTGACACTGTCCCTAACTAAGGCTCTGACACTACACCTAACTCAGTCACTGACACTGTACCTAACAAAGGCTCTGATGCTAGTCCTAACTTAGGCGCTGACACTGCCTCTAACTAAGGCCCTGCTGCCGTCAATATCTGAACACCTGATATTATCCTGAGCTAATAGCCTGACCCATGTCTTACCAAGGTCCTGAAACTTTCCCAAAGTAAGCCCTGACGCTGTCCCTAAGTGAGGCCTTGAGGCTATCCCTAACGGAGGCCCTGATAATAGCTTTAACCAAGACCCTAATGCTGATCCTACAGAGGCCTTTATGCTGCTCCTAAGTCATGCCCTGATACTGTCCCTTACTCAGGCCCTAAAGATAGGCCTCACTTCGGCCCTGTTGCTGTACCTTAGTTAGGCTCTGATGCTGTCCATACATCAAGCCCTGGCACTGGTCCTGATTAAGGTGCTCACGCTGCTGCTAACTAAGGCCCTGATGCTCTCAATAACTAAGGTCTTCTCGTTATCCCTTGGTCATTTCCTTTCACTGTCTCTGGCCTGGAACCTGACTCTGTCCCGAGATAATCTCCTGCACCTTATGCTAACTGAAACCCTAATGCTCTCCCTAACTAAGGCCCTGACTACTCCTAACTAAGGCCATGACACTGAATCTAACAAAGGCCCGGAATCTGTCCTTAATATAGGCCCTGCTGCCAGCAATGACTAAAATCCTGACACTCTCCTGAGCTAATATCCTGACTCATTTCTAACCAAGGTCCTGACACTGTCCCTAAGAAAGCCCTGTCGCTGTCTTTAAGTGAAGACATGAGGCTGTCTGTAACTCAGACCCTGAACCTTTCCCTAACTGAGGCCTTGACGCTGTGACTAACTAGGGCTCCGGTCATGTCTTTAACTAAGAACCTAAAGCTGATCCAACAAAGGCACTGATGCTGCTCCTAAGTCATTCCCGACAGTGTCCCCAGCTAAGGGCCTGACATTAGGCCTCACTCAGGCCCTGTCGCTCTCCCTAAGTCAGGCCCTGATGCTGTCCCGACCTGAAGCCCTAACACTGCTTCTGAATAAGTCCCTGAGAGTCTCAGTAACAAAGGTCTTCACACTATCCTTAGGTCATTTCCTGACACGATTCCAAGCCTTTACCCTAACCCTGTCCCGAGCTAATGTCCTACCTCTTATGCTAACTAAAGACCTTATGCTGTGCCTAATTCAGGCACTGAATTTAGTCCCAAGGCCGCTAGACTGTCCCTAACTCGGCTCGATGCCCTTATCGTCACAATGTTCCATGACCACTGTCATCACAATGCTCCACGCCCTTGTCATCACAATGCTCCATAACCCCTGTCATCACAATGCTCCATGACTTTGTCATCGCAATGCTCCATGACTTTGTCATCGCAATGCTCCATGCCATTGTCATCACAATGCTCCATGCCCTTATCATCACAATGCTCCATGACCCCTGTCATCCCAATGCTCCGTGAGTCTTGTCTAAAATGCTACATGCCTGTGAAATCACAAAGCTCCATGCCCCCTGTCATCACAAGTCTCCATGACTCTTGTCATCACAATGCTTCATGGCCCCTGTCATTCAAAATGCCATATGACCACTATCATCAAAATGTTCCATGGCCCTTGTCATCACAATGCCCCGTGACCCCTGTCATCACAATGTTCCAGGCCCCCTTTCATCACAATGAGCCATGATCCCTTTCATCACAATGCTCCAGGTCCGTTTTCAGCACAATGCTCCATGACCCCTGTCATCACAATGTTCCCTGGCCTTTGTCATCACAATTCTCCATGGCCCCTGTAATCACAGTGCTCCATGACAACGTTCATCACATTGCTCCATGACAACGTTCATCACATTGCTCCATGACCACTGTCATCATAATGCCACATGAGCCCTGTCATCACAATGCTCCATGATCCTTGTAATCCAAATGCTCCTTGACCCTTTCATCACAATGTTACAGTACCCCTTTCTTCACAATGCTCCATGCCGCTGGTCACCACAATGCTCCATGACCTCTGTCATCACAATGCTCCATGTCCCTTGTCATTAAAATGCTCCATGGCCCCTGTCATCACAATGCTGCATCATCCTTATAATCTCAATGCCCCATGGTCCTCGTCATCACAAATCTCCACTCATTTGTCATCACAATGCTCCATGACCCCTGTCATCCCAATGCTCCATAGCACTTTTCATCACAATGCTACATGACCACTTTTATCACAATGTTCCATGACCACTTTAATCACAATGCTCCATGACCACTTTCATCACAATGCCCCATGACCCCTGTCATCAAAATGCTCCATGGCCCTTGTCACCACAATGCTCCAGGACCCGTCATCACAATTCTCCATGGCCCTTGTCATCACAATGCTCCATGGCGCTTGTCATCACAATGATCCAGAGCCTTAGTGCTTGAGTTGGGAGTAGTATCTTTGCCTCAGTTAGGGACACTGTCATTGCCTGAAATGGGAGTGGTGTCAGAGCCTTAGTTAGGGACAGAGCCAGGGCGAGTTGGGAGTAGTGCCAGTGCCTTAGTTAGGGACAGCGCCAGTGCTTGCATTGGGAGTAGTGTCAGGGCCATAGTTAGGGACAGTGTCAGTGGCTGAGATGGGAATAGTGTCAGGGCCTTAGTTACGGACATTGTCAGTGCCTAAGTTGGGATTTTCTTCAGGGTCTTTATTATGGACAGTGTCAGGGCCTGAGTTAAGACTAGTGTCAAGGCCTTAATTTGGAAGAGTGTCAGTGTCTCAGTTTGGAGTAGTGTCAGACCCTTAGTTAGGAAGAGCGTCAGTGCCTGAGTTGGGAATAGTGACATGGCCTAAGTTATGGACAGTGTCAGGGTCTGAGTTAGGAATCGTCTCAGGACCTTAGTTAGGGACAGTGTCAGTGATTGTGTTAGGAATAGTGTCAGGGCCTAAGTTAGGAGTAGTCTGAGACTGGTAGTTAGGAACAGTGTCAGGGCCTGAGTTGTGAGTAGTTACAGGGCCTTAGTTAGAGAAAGTGTCAGTGCCAGAGTTGGGAGTTATGTCAGGGCCTTAATTAGGGACAGTGTCAGTGCCTGAGTTGGGAGTAGTGTCAGGGCCTAGTTAGGGACAGTGTCAGTGCCTGAGTTGGAAGTAGTGTCAGGGCATTAGGGACAGTGTCAGTGGCTGAGATGGGAGTAGTGTCAGGGTCTTAGTAAGGGAGAGTGTCAGTGCCTGAGTTGGGAATAGTCTCAGGGTCTTTTTTGGGGACAGCATCAGGGCATGAGTTAAAAGTAGTGTCAAGGCCTTAGTTAGGGAGAGTGTCAGTGCCTGTGTTGGGAGTAGTATCAGGCCCTTCGTTAGGGACAGTGTCAGGGTCTGAGGTAGAAGTAGTCTCAGGGCCTTAGTTAGGTAGCGTGTCAGTGCCTAAGTAAGTAGTAGTGTGAGGGCCTTAGTTAGGGACAGTGTCAATGCCTGTGTTGGGAGTAGTGTCAGAGCCTTAGTTAGGGACAGCGTCAGTGCCTGCGTTGGGAGTAGTGTCAGGGCCTTACTTAGGGACAGCGTCAGTGCCTGAGTTAGGAGTAGTGTGATGGCCGTAGTTAGGGACACTCTCAGTGCCAGAGTTGGGGGTAGTGGCAGGCCTTTGTTAGGGACTGTGCCAGGGCCTGAGTTAAGAGTAGTGTCAAGTCCTTAGTTAGGGACAGTGTTAGTGCCTGAGTTGAGAGTAACGTCAAGGCCTTAGTTAGGGACAATGTCAGGGCCTAGTTTGGGAGTAGTGTCAGGGCCTTAGTTAGGGACAGTGTCAGTGCCTGAGTTGGGAGTACTGTCAGGGCGTATTTCGGGACAGTCTCAGTGCCTATGTTGGGATTAGTGTCACGGCCTTTGTTAGGAACAAAGTCAGTGCCTGAGTTGGGAGTTGTGTCAGGATATTAGTAAGGGACAGTGTCAGTGCCTGAGTTAGGAGAAGTGTCAGGGCTGTAGTTAGGGATAGTGTCAGTGCCTGAGTTGGAGGTAGTGTCAGGGCCTTAGGGACAATGTCAGAGGCTGAGATGGGAGTAGTGTCACGGTCTTAGTTACGGAGAGTGACAGCGCCTGAGTTGGGAATAGTGTCAGGGTCTTTGTTAGGGACAGTGTCAGGGTATTAGTTAAGAGTAGTGTCAAGGCCTTTGTTAGGGAGAGTGTCAGTGTCTGAGTTGGGAGGAGTGTCAGACCCTTAGTTAAGGGACAGCGTCAGTGTCTGAGTTAGGAATAGTGCCAGAGCCTAAGTTATGGACAGTGCCAGGGCCTGAGTTAGGAGTAGTCTGAGACCGGTAGTTAGTAACAGTGTAACGGCCTGAGTTGTTAGTAGTTTCAGGGCCTTAGTTAGCGAAAGTGTCAATGCCGGAATTGGGAGTAATGTCAGGGCTTACTTAGGGAGAGTGTCAGTGCCTGAGGTGGAAGTAGTATCAGGGCCTTAGTTAAGGACAGTGTCAGTGCCTGAGTTCGGAGTACTGTCAGGGCATATTTAGGGACAGTCTCAGTGCCTATTTTGGGAGTAGTGTCACGGCCTTAGTTAGTGACATTGTCAGTGCCTGAGTAAGGAGTAGTGTCCGGGCCTTAGTTAGGGACAGTGTCAGTTGCTTAGTTAGGAGTAGTGTCCGGGCCTAAGTTAGGGCCAGTGTCAGTGCCTGAGTCAGGAGTAGAGTCGGGGCCTAAGTTAGGGACAGTGTCATTGCTTGAGATAGGAGTAGTGTCAGGGCCTTAGTTAGGAGGAGCATCAGTGCCTTCGTTAGGTATTGTATCAGCGCCTCAGTTAGGAATAGTTTCAGGGCCTTATTTAGGGACAGTGTTAGTGCCTGAGTTAGGAGTTGTGTCGGCCTTAGTTAGGGACCTTTTCAGGGCCTGAGTTAGGAGTAATGTCAGGGCCTTCCTTAAGTATTGTGTCAGCGCCTGAGTTAGGAATAGTGTCAGGGCCTTAGTTAGGGACATTGTCAGGGCATGACTTAGGAGTTGTGTTAGGGCGTGAGCTATGAATAGTGTCAGGGCCTCAGTTAGTGACAGTGTCAGTGCTGAGTTTGGAGTAGTATCAGGGACTTAGTTAGAGACAGTGTCAGGGCCTGAGTTAGGTGTGTGTCAGGGCCTAGTTAGGGACAGTGTCAGTGCCTGATTTAGGAGTAGTGTCACAGGCTTTGTTAGGGACAGTGTCAGGGCCTGAGTTAGGAGTAGTGTCACAGCTTTAGTTAGGACCAGTGTCAGGGCCTTAGTTAAGTCCAACATCAGCGCCTATGATAGGAATGAGATCAGGACCTGTGTTACAGGTGATGTCAAGGCCTTATTTAAGAACAGTGTCAGGGCCTGAGTCCTGACTGACTCCTTACTGTCCTCACTAAGGACTTTTGACACTACTGCTAATTCAGGCCCTGATAATGTCCCTAACTAAGGCCCTGACACTTTCCCTGGCTAAGGCCCTGAACGTCTCCTAAGTCAGGCCCTGATACTGTCCCTAACAATGGCCCTGACACTACACCTAACTGAGGCCCCGACATGATACCTAACAAAGGCTTTGTTGCTAGTCCAAACTAAAGCCCTAAAACTGGTCCTAAATACGGCCTTGACACTAATCCTAACTCAGGCCCTAAAACTGTCCCTAACTAAGGCCCTGATAGTATGCCTAACTCAGGCCCTCATACGATTCCTAACAATGGCTCTGATGCTAGTCCAAACTAAGGCCCTGAAATTGGTCCTAAATAAGGCCTTGACACTAATCCTAACTCAGGCCCTAGCACTGTCCCTAACTAGGTCTCAGACAGTACACCTAAATCAGACCCTGACACAGTCCCTAAGCAAGGCCCTGACACTACTGCTAACTCAGTCCCTTACACTGTACCTAACAAAGTCTCTGATGCTAGGCCTAACTCAGGCCCTGAAACCGTCTGTAACTAAGGCCCTGCTGCCATCACTATCAAAAGTCCTGACATTGTCCTGAGCTAATATCCTGACCTATGTCTTTCCAAGGTCCTGAAACTGTCCCAAAGTAAGCCCTGACGCTGTCCCTAAGTGAAGACCTGAGGCTGTCCCTAACTCAGGCCCTGAAGCTTTCCTTAACTGAAACCTTGAAGCTGTGACTAATTCAGGCCCTGATCATGTACCTAACGAAGACCTTAATGCTGATCCAGCAAAGACGCTGATGCTGCTCCAAAGTCATGCCCTGACAGTGTGCCCAGCTAAGGGCCTGATGCTAAGCCTCACTCAGGCCCTGTCGCTCTCCCTAAGTCAGGCCCTGACACTGCCACTAACGAAGGCCCTGACTCTACTCCTAATTCAGTCCCGTACATTGTATCTAACAAAGGCTCTGATGCTAGTCGTAACTCAGGGCCTGACACTGTCTCTAACTAAGGGCTGCTGCCCTCAACATCTAAAGTCCTGACATTATCCGGAGCTAATAACCTGACCCATGTCTTACCAAGGTCCTGAAACTGTCCCACAGTAAACCCTGACGCTGTCCCTAAGTGAGGCCCTGAAGCTTTCCCTAACTAACTCAGGCCTTGATGCTGTGACTAACTCAGACCCTGATCATGTCTTTAACCAAGACCCTAAGGCTGATCCAACAGAGGCCCTGATGCTGCTCCTAAGTCATGCCCCGATAGTGTCCCCCACTAAGTGTCTGATGCTAGGCCTCACGCAGACCCTAACGCTCTCCCTAAGTCAGGCTCTGATGCTGTCCCTACCTGAAGCCCTAACACTGGTTCTGAATAAGGCCCTGAGAGTCTCCATAACAAAGGTCTTCACACTATCCTTAGGTCATTTCCTGACACTATCCCTAGATGTTAAACTGACACGGTCACTAGCTAATGTCCTGCCTCTTATGCTAACTGAAGCCCTTAGGCTGTGCCTACCTCAGGCACTGAATTTAGACCCAAGACCATGAAACTGTCCCGAACTAAGGCCTAGATGCTTGCCCTACATCCAGTCCTGACACTGTCCCTAACTATGGCCCTAACACTATTGCTAACTGAGGATCTGACACTGGACCTATCAGAGGCCCGCTACTCCTAACTAACGCCTTGAAACTTTCCCTAACGTAGGCGCTGCTACCATCAATATCTAAAGTCCTGACATTATCCTGAGCTAATATCCTGACCCATGTCTTACCAAGGTCCTGAAACTCTCCCAAAGTTAGCCCTGACACTGTCCCTAAGTGAGGCCCTGAGGCTGTCCCTCACAGAGGTCCTGATAATGTCTTAAACTAAGACCCTAATGCTGACCCTACAGAGAACCTTATGCTGATCCTATGTCATGCCCTGACGCTGTCCGTAGCTAAGGCCCTGACTCGAGGCATCACTCAGGCCCTGTCGCTCTCCCTAAGTCAGGCTAAGATTCTATCCCTACCTGAAGCCCTGACACTGGGCCTAACTTAGGCACTGATGCTCTAATTAGCTATGGTCTTGACACTATCCCTAGGTCATTTCCTGACACTCTCCCTAGATCTTAACCTAAACTTGTCTTTAGCTATTGTCGAACCTCTTATGCTAACTAAATCCCTGACGTTGTCTCTAAGTAAGAGCCTGAAATTAGTCCTGAGGCCGTCAACCTGTCCCTAACTGAAGTTTGGAGGATCATCCTAACTGAGGCGCTGACACTGTCCCTAACTAAAGCCCTGACACTACACCTAACTCAGTCCCTGACACTGTACTTTACAAGGGCTGTGATGCTAGTCCTAACTCAGGCCCTGACACTGTCTCTAAGTAAGGCTCAGAATTTGCCCCTAATATAGGCCCTGCTGTCAGCAATAACGAAAAACTGGACACTAGCCTGAGTTAATATCCTGACATATTTCTAACCAAGGTCCTGACACTGTCCCTAAGAAAGCCCTGTCGCTGTCCCTCTGTTACAAACTGAAGCTGTCCCTAACTCAGGCCCTGAAGCTTTCCCTAACTGAGGCCTTCACGCTGTGACTAACTGAGGACCTGATGATGTCTGTATCTAAGACGCTAAAGTCGATCCAACAGAGGAGCTGATGCTGTTCCTAAGTCATGCCCTGACATTGTCCTCATCTAAGGGCCTGACGCTAGGCCTCACTCAGGCCCTGTCGCTCTCCCTAAGTCAGGCTCTGATGCTGTCCCTACCTGAAGCCCTGACACTGGTTCTAAATAAGGATCTGATACTCTCAGTAACTAAGGTTTTGACACTATGCTTAGGTCCTTTCCTGACACTATCCCTAGAGCGTAACCTGACCCTGGCCCTAGCAAATGTCGTGCCTCTTATGCTAACTACAGCCCTGCTGCTGTCCTTAACTAAGGGCCTAAAATTACTCTCGAGGCTGTGACCTTGTCCGTACCTAAGGCCTCGATGTTCGTCCTAATTCAGGGCCTGACACCGTCCCTAACTAAGGCCCTGCTGCCGTCAATATCTAACGTCCTGACACTATCCTGAGCTAATTTCTTGACCCATCTCTTACCAAGGTCCTGAAACTGTCCCTAAGGAAGCCCTGATGCTGTCTCTAAGTGAGGCCTTGAGGCTGTCCCTAACAGAGGCCCTGATAATATCTGTAACATAGCCCCTGAGGCTGATCCTACCGTGGCTCTTATGCTGCTCCTAAGTCATGCCCTGACACTGTCTCTAGCTAAGGCCCTGACGCTAGGCCTCACTCAGGCCCTGTCCCACTCCCTAAGTCAGGCTCTGACGCTGTTCCTACCCGAAGCCCTGACACTCACTGCTCCTAAATTAGGTCCTGATGTGCTAAGTAACTAAGGTCTTGACACTATCCCTAGGTCATTTCCTGACACTCTCCCTAGACCTTAACCCAACCTTCTCTTTAGCTAATGTCGACATGAGCAAAAGAGATTCTTTAGAACGGGATTCTTTCATCTTCTGAATATAGTTTTCTTCAAAACATAATTTTTATAGTGTTACTAACTTTAAACAAAATGTACTCAACTGCTGTGGAATATTCCTTCATAGGAGCGTGCATGGTTCACTTGTGCATCTGCTTGTGGTGGTGCTCAGGTTGCTTTCAGCTGTAGATCCCCTTATGCTAGCTAAATCCCTGATTCTGTCCCTAAATGAGGCCCTGAATTTAGGTCCGAGGCCGTGAACCTGTCCCTAACTGAGGCCTGGAGGCTCGTCCTAATGCAGGCCCTGACACTGTCCCTAACTAAGGCTCTGACACTACACCTAACTCAGTCACTGACACTGTACCTAACAAAGGCTCTGATGCTAGTCCTAACTTAGGCGCTGACACTGCCTCTAACTAAGGCCCTGCTGCCGTCAATATCTGAACACCTGATATTATCCTGAGCTAATAGCCTGACCCATGTCTTACCAAGGTCCTGAAACTTTCCCAAAGTAAGCCCTGACGCTGTCCCTAAGTGAGGCCTTGAGGCTATCCCTAACGGAGGCCCTGATAATAGCTTTAACCAAGACCCTAATGCTGATCCTACAGAGGCCTTTATGCTGCTCCTAAGTCATGCCCTGATACTGTCCCTTACTCAGGCCCTAAAGATAGGCCTCACTTCGGCCCTGTTGCTGTACCTTAGTTAGGCTCTGATGCTGTCCATACATCAAGCCCTGGCACTGGTCCTGATTAAGGTGATCACGCTGCTGCTAACTAAGGCCCTGATGCTCTCAATAACTAAGGTCTTCTCGTTATCCCTTGGTCATTTCCTTTCACTGTCTCTGGCCTGGAACCTGACTCTGTCCCGAGATAATCTCCTGCACCTTATGCTAACTGAAACCCTAATGCTCTCCCTAACTAAGGCCCTGACTACTCCTAACTAAGGCCATGACACTGAATCTAACAAAGGCCCGGAATCTGTCCTTAATATAGGCCCTGCTGCCAGCAATGACTAAAATCCTGACACTCTCCTGAGCTAATATCCTGACTCATTTCTAACCAAGGTCCTGACACTGTCCCTAAGAAAGCCCTGTCGCTGTCTTTAAGTGAAGACATGAGGCTGTCTGTAACTCAGACCCTGAAGCTTTCCCTAACTGAGGCCTTGACGCTGTGACTAACTAGGGCTCCGGTCATGTCTTTAACTAAGAACCTAAAGCTGATCCAACAAAGGCACTGATGCTGCTCCTAAGTCATTCCCTGACAGTGTCCCCAGCTAAGGGCCTGACATTAGGCCTCACTCAGGCCCTGTCGCTCTCCCTAAGTCAGGCCCTGTTGCTGTCCCGACCTGAAGCCCTAACACTGCTTCTGAATAAGTCCCTGAGAGTCTCAGTAACAAAGGTCTTCACACTATCCTTAGGTCATTTCCTGACACGATTCCAAGCCTTTACCCTAACCCTGTCCCGAGCTAATGTCCTACCTCTTATGCTAACTAAAGACCTTATGCTGTGCCTAATTCAGGCACTGAATTTAGTCCCAAGGCCGCTAGACTGTCCCTAACTCGGCTCGATGCCCTTATCGTCACAATGTTCCATGACCACTGTCATCACAATGCTCCACGCCCTTGTCATCACAATGCTCCATAACCCCTGTCATCACAATGCTCCATGACTTTCTCATCGCAAGGCTCCATGACTTTGTCATCGCAATGCTCCATGCCATTGTCATCACAATGCTCCATGCCCTTATCATCACAATGCTCCATGACCCCTGTCATCCCAATGCTCCATGAGCCTTGTCTAAAATGCTACATGCCTGTGAAATCACAAAGCTCCATGCCCCCTGTCATCACAAGTCTCCATGACTCTTGTCATCACAATGCTTCATGGCCCCTGTCATTCAAAATGCCATATGACCACTATCATCAAAATGTTCCATGGCCCTTGTCATCACAATGCCCCGTGACCCCTGTCATCACAATGTTCCAGGCCCCCTGTCATCACAATGAGCCATGACCCCTTTCATCACAATGCTCCAGGTCCGTTTTCAGCACAATGCTCCATGACCCCTGTCATCACAATGTTCCCTGGCCTTTGTCATCACAATTCTCCATGGCCCCTGTAATCACAGTGCTCCATGACAACGTTCATCACATTGCTCCATGACCACTGTCATCATAATGCCACATGAGACCTGTCATCACAATGCTCCATGGCCCTTGTCATCACAATGCTCCATGATCCTTGTAATCCAAATGCTCCTTGACCCTTTCATCACAATGTTACAGTACCCCTTTCTTCACAATGCTCCATGCCGCTGGTCACCACAATGCTCCATGACCTCTGTCATCACAATGCTCCATGTCCCTTGTCATTAAAATGCTCCATGGTCCCTGTCATCACAATGCTGCATCATCCTTATAATCTCAATGCCCCATGGTCCTCGTCATCACAAATCTCCACTCATTTGTCATCACAATGCTCCATGACCCCTGTCATCCCAATGCTCCATAGCACTTTTCATCACAATGCTACATGACCACTTTTATCACAATGTTCCATGACCACTTTAATCACAATGCTCCATGACCACTTTCATCACAATGCCCCATGACCCCTGTCATCAAAATTCTCCATGGCCCTTGTCACCACAATGCTCCAGGACCCGTCATCACAATTCTCCATGGCCCTTGTCATCACAATGCTCCATGGCGCTTGTCATCACAATGATCCAGAGCCTTAGTGCTTGAGTTGGGAGTAGTATCATTGCCTCAGTTAGGGACACTGTCATTGCCTGAAATGGGAGTAGTGTCAGAGCCTTAGTTAGGGACAGAGCCAGGGCGAGTTGGGAGTAGTGCCAGTGCCTTAGTTAGGGACAGCGCCAGTGCTTGCATTGGGAGTAGTGTCAGGGCCATAGTTAGGGAGAGTGTCAGTGGCTGAGATGGGAATAGTGTCAGGGCCTTAGTTACGGACATTGTCAGTGCCTAAGTTGGGATTTTCTTCAGGGTCTTTATTATGGACAGTGTCAGGGCCTGAGTTAACAGTAGTGTCAAGGCCTTAATTTGGAAGAGTGTCAGTGTCTCAGTTTGGAGTAGTGTCAGACCCTTAGTTAGGAAGAGCGTAAGTGCCTGAGTTGGGAATAGTGACACGGCCTAAGTTATGGACAGTGTCAGGGTGTGAGTTAGGAATCGTCTCAGGACCTTAGTTAGGGACAGTGTCAGTGATTGTGTTAGGAATAGTGTCAGGGCCTAAGTTAGGAGTAGTCTGAGACTGGTAGTTAGGAACAGTGTCAGGGCCTGAGTTGTGAGTAGTTACAGGACCTTAGTTAGAGAAAGTGTCAGTGCCAGAGTTGGGAGTTATGTCAGGGCCTTAATTAGGGACAGTGTCAGTGCCTGAGTTGGGAGTAGTGTCAGGGCCTAGTTAGGGACAGTGTCAGTGCCTGAGTTGGAAGTAGTGTCAGGGCATTAGGGACAGTGTCAGTGGCTGAGATGGGAGTAGTGTCAGGGTCTTAGTTAGGGAGAGTGTCAGTGCCTGAGTTGGGAATAGTCTCAGGGTCTTTTTTGGGGACAGCATCCGGGCATGAGTTAAAAGTAGTGTCAAGGCCTTAGTTAGGGAGAGTGTCAGTGCCTATGTTGGGAGTAGTATCAGGCCCTTCGTTAGGGACAGTGTCAGGGTCTGAGGTAGAAGTAGTCTCAGGGCCTTAGTTAGGTAGCGTGTCAGTGCCTAAGTAAGTAGTAGTGTGAGGGCCTTAGTTAGGGACAGTGTCAATGCCTGTGTTGGGAGTAGTGTCAGAGCCTTAGTTAGGGACAGCGTCAGTGCCTGCGTTGGGAGTAGTGTCAGGGCCTTACTTAGGGACAGCGTCAGTGCCTGAGTTAGGAGTAGTGTGATGGCCGTAGTTAGGGACACTCTCAGTGCCAGAGTTGGGGGTAGTGGCAGGCCTTTGTTAGGGACTGTGCCAGGGCCTGAGTTAAGAGTAGTGTCAAGTCCTTAGTTAGGGACAGTGTTAGTGCCTGAGTTGAGAGTAACGTCAAGGCCTTAGTTAGGGACAATGTCAGGGCCTAGTTTGGGAGTAGTGTCAGGGCCTTAGTTAGGGACAGTGTCAGTGCCTGAGTTGGGAGTACTGTCAGGGCGTATTTCGGGACAGTCTCAGTGCCTATGTTGGGATTAGTGTCACGGCCTTTGTTAGGAACAAAGTCAGTGCCTGAGTTGGGAGTTGTGTCAGGATATTAGTAAGGGACAGTGTCAGTGCCTGAGTTAGGAGAAGTGTCAGGGCTGTAGTTAGGGATAGTGTCAGTGCCTGAGTTGGAGGTAGTGTCAGGGCCTTAGGGACAATGTCAGAGGCTGAGATGGGAGTAGTGTCACGGTCTTAGTTACGGAGAGTGACAGCGCCTGAGTTGGGAATAGTGTCAGGGTCTTTGTTAGGGACAGTGTCAGGGTATTAGTTAAGAGTAGTGTCAAGGCCTTTGTTAGGGAGAGTGTCAGTGTCTGAGTTGGGAGGAGTGTCAGACCCTTAGTTAAGGGACAGCGTCAGTGTCTGAGTTAGGAATAGTGCCAGAGCCTAAGTTATGGACAGTGCCAGGGCCTGAGTTAGGAGTAGTCTGAGACCGGTAGTTAGTAACAGTGTAACGGCCTGAGTTGTTAGTAGTTTCAGGGCCTTAGTTAGCGAAAGTGTCAATGCCGGAATTGGGAGTAATGTCAGGGCTTACTTAGGGAGAGTGTCAGTGCCTGAGGTGGAAGTAGTATCAGGGCCTTAGTTAAGGACAGTGTCAGTGCCTGAGTTCGGAGTACTGTCAGGGCATATTTAGGGACAGTCTCAGTGCCTATTTTGGGAGTAGTGTCACGGCCTTAGTTAGTGACATTGTCAGTGCCTGAGTAAGGAGTAGTGTCCGGGCCTTAGTTAGGGACAGTGTCAGTTGCTTAGTTAGGAGTAGTGTCCGGGCCTAAGTTAGGGCCAGTGTCAGTGCCTGAGTCAGGAGTAGAGTCGGGGCCTAAGTTAGGGACAGTGTCATTGCTTGAGATAGGAGTAGTGTCAGGGCCTTAGTTAGGAGGAGCATCAGTGCCTTCGTTAGGTATTGTATCAGCGCCTCAGTTAGGAATAGTTTCAGGGCCTTATTTAGGGACAGTGTTAGTGCCTGAGTTAGGAGTTGTGTCGGCCTTAGTTAGGGACCTTTTCAGGGCCTGAGTTAGGAGTAATGTCAGGGCCTTCCTTAAGTATTGTGTCAGCGCCTGAGTTAGGAATAGTGTCAGGGCCTTAGTTAGGGACATTGTCAGGGCATGACTTAGGAGTTGTGTTAGGGCGTGAGCTATGAATAGTGTCAGGGCCTCAGTTAGTGACAGTGTCAGTGCTGAGTTTGGAGTAGTATCAGGGCCTTAGTTAGAGACAGTGTCAGGGCCTGAGTTAGGTGTATGTCAGGGCCTAGTTAGGGACAGTGTCAGTGCCTGATTTAGGAGTAGTGTCACAGGCTTTGTTAGGGACAGTGTCAGGGCCTGAGTTAGGAGTAGTGTCACAGCTTTAGTTAGGACCAGTGTCAGGGCCTTAGTTAAGTCCAACATCAGCGCCTATGATAGGAATGAGATCAGGACCTGTGTTACAGGTGATGTCAGGGCCTTATTTAAGAACAGTGTCAGGGCCTGAGTCCTGACTGACTCCTTACTGTCCTCACTAAGGACTTTTGACACTACTGCTAATTCAGGCCCTGATAATGTCCCTAACTAAGGCCCTGACACTTTCCCTGGCTAAGGCCCTGAACTTCTCCTAAGTCAGGCCCTGATACTGTCCCTAACAATGGCCCTGACACTACACCTAACTGAGGCCCCGACATGATACCTAACAAAGGCTTTGTTGCTAGTCCAAACTAAAGCCCTAAAACTGGTCCTAAATAAGGCCTTGACACTAATCCTAACTCAGGCCCTAAAACTGTCCCTAACTAAGGCCCTGATAGTATGCCTAACTCAGGCCCTCATACGATTCCTAAGAATGGCTCTGATGCTAGTCCAAACTAAGGCACTGAAATTGGTCCTAAATAAGGCCTTGACACTAATCCTAACTCAGACCCTAGCACTGTCCCTAACTAGGTCTCAGACAGTACACCTAAATCAGACCCTGACACAGTCCCTAAGCAAGGCCCTGACACTACTGCTAACTCAGTCCCTTACACTGTACCTAACAAAGTCTCTGATGCTAGGCCTAACTCAGGCCCTGAAACCGTCTGTAACTAAGGCCCTGCTGCCATCACTATCAAAAGTCCTGACATTATCCTGAGCTAATATCCTGACCTATGTCTTTACAAGGTCCTGAAACTGTCCCAAAGTAAGCCCTGACGCTGTCCCTAAGTGAAGACCTGAGGCTGTCCCTAACTCAGGCCCTGAAGCTTTCCTTAACTGAAACCTTGAAGCTGTGACTAATTCAGGCCCTGATCATGTACCTAACGAAGACCTTAATGCTGATCCAGCAAAGACGCTGATGCTGCTCCAAAGTCATGCCCTGACAGTGTGCCCAGCTAAGGGCCTGATGCTAAGCCTCACTCAGGCCCTGTCGCTCTCCCTAAGTCAGGCCCTGACACTGCCACTAACGAAGGCCCTGACTCTACTCCTAATTCAGTCCCGTACATTGTATCTAACAAAGGCTCTGATGCTAGTCGTAACTCAGGGCCTGACACTGTCTCTAACTAAGGGCTGCTGCCCTCAACATCTAAAGTCCTGACATTATCCGGAGCTAATAACCTGACCCATGTCTTACCAAGGTCCTGAAACTGTCCCACAGTAAACCCTGACGCTGTCCCTAAGTGAGGCACTGAAGCTTTCCCTAACTAACTCAGGCCTTGATGCTGTGACTAACTCAGACCCTGATCATGTCTTTAACCAAGACCCTAAGGCTGATCCAACAGAGGCCCTGATGCTGCTCCTAAGTCATGCCCCGATAGTGTCCCCCACTAAGTGTCTGATGCTAGGCCTCACGCAGACCCTAACGCTCTCCCTAAGTCAGGCTCTGATGCTGTCCCTACCTGAAGCCCTAACACTGGTTCTGAATAAGGCCCTGAGAGTCTCCATAACAAAGGTCTTCACACTATCCTTAGGTCATTTCCTGACACTATCCCTAGATGTTAAACTGACACGGTCACTAGCTAATGTCCTGCCTCTTATGCTAACTGAAGCCCTTAGGCTGTGCCTACCTCAGGCACTGAATTTAGTCCCAAGACCATGAAACTGTCCCGAACTAAGGCCTAGATGCTCGCCCTACATCCAGTCCTGACACTGTCCCTAACTATGGCCCTAACACTATTGCTAACTGAGGATCTGACACTGGACCTATCAGAGGCCCGCTACTCCTAACTAACGCCTTGAAACTTTCCCTAACGTAGGCGCTGCTACCATCAATATCTAAAGTCCTGACATTATCCTGAGCTAATATCCTGACCCATGTCTTACCAAGGTCCTGAAACTCTCCCAAAGTTAGCCCTGACACTGTCCCTAAGTGAGGCCCTGAGGCTGTCCCTCACAGAGGTCCTGATAATGTCTTAAACTAAGACCCTAATGCTGACCCTACAGAGAACCTTATGCTGATCCTATGTCATGCCCTGACGCTGTCCGTAGCTAAGGCCCTGACTCGAGGCATCACTCAGGCCCTGTCGCTCTCCCTAAGTCAGGCTAAGATTCTATCCCTACCTGAAGCCCTGACACTGGGCCTAACTTAGGCACTGATGCTCTAATTAGCTATGGTCTTGACACTATCCCTAGGTCATTTCCTGACACTCTCCCTAGATCTTAACCTAAACTTGTCTTTAGCTATTGTCGAACCTCTTATGCTAACTAAATCCCTGACGTTGTCTCTAACTAAGAGCCTGAAATTAGTCCTGAGGCCGTCAACCTGTCCCTAACTGAAGTTTGGAGGATCATCCTAACTGAGGCGCTGACACTGTCCCTAACTAAAGCCCTGACACTACACCTAACTCAGTCCCTGACACTGTACTTTACAAGGGCTGTGATGCTAGTCCTAACTCAGGCCCTGACACTGTCTCTAAGTAAGGCTCAGAATTTGCCCCTAATATAGGCCCTGCTGTCAGCAATAACTAAAAACTGGACACTAGCCTGAGTTAATATCCTGACATATTTCTAACCAAGGTCCTGACACTGTCCCTAAGAAAGCCCTGTCGCTGTCCCTCTGTTACAAACTGAGGCTGTCCCTAACTCAGGCCCTGAAGCTTTCCCTAACTGAGGCCTTCATGCTGTGACTAACTGAGGACCTGATGATGTCTGTATCTAAGACGCTAAAATCGATCCAACAGAGGAGCTGATGCTGTTCCTAAGTCATGCCCTGACATTGTCCTCATCTAAGGGCCTGACGCTAGGCCTCACTCAGGCCCTGTCGCTCTCCCTAAGTCAGGCTCTGATGCTGTCCCTACCTGAAGCCCTGACACTGGTTCTAAATAAGGATCTGATACTCTCAGTAACTAAGGTTTTGACACTATGCTTAGGTCCTTTCCTGACACTATCCCTAGAGCGTAACCTGACCCTGGCCCTAGCAAATGTCGTGCCTCTTATGCTAACTACAGCCCTGCTGCTGTCCTTAACTAAGGGCCTAAAATTACTCTCGAGGCTGTGACCCTGTCCGTACCTAAGGCCTCGATGTTCGTCCTAATTCAGGGCCTGACACTGTCCCTAACTAAGGCCCTGCTGCCGTCAATATCTAACGTCCTGACACTATCCTGAGCTAATTTCTTGACCCATCTCTTACCAAGGTCCTGAAACTGTCCCTAAGGAAGCCCTGATGCTGTCTCTAAGTGAGGCCTTGAGGCTGTCCCTAACAGAGGCCCTGATAATATCTGTAACATAGCCCCTGAGGCTGATCCTACCGTGGCTCTTATGCTGCTCCTAAGTCATGCCCTGACACTGTCTCTAGCTAAGGCCCTGACGCTAGGCCTCACTCAGGCCCTGTCCCACTCCCTAAGTCAGGCTCTGACGCTGTTCCTACCCGAAGCCCTGACACTCACTGCTCCTAAATTAGGTCCTGATGTGCTAAGTAACTAAGGTCTTGACACTATCCCTAGGTCATTTCCTGACACTCTCCCTAGACCTTAACCCAACCTTCTCTTTAGCTAATGTCGACATGAGCAAAAGAGATTCTTTAGAACGGGATTCTTTCATCTTCTGAATATAGTTTTCTTCAAAACATAATTTTTATAGTGTTACTAACTTTAAACAAAATGTACTCAACTGCTGTGGAATATTCCTTCATAGGAGCGTGCATGGTTCACTTGTGCATCTGCTTGTGGTGGTGCTCAGGTTGCTTTCAGCTGTAGATCCCCTTATGCTAGCTAAATCCCTGATTCTGTCCCTAAATGAGGCCCTGAATTTAGGTCCGAGGCCGTGAACCTGTCCCTAACTGAGGCCTGGAGGCTCGTCCTAATGCAGGCCCTGACACTGTCCCTAACTAAGGCTCTGACACTACACCTAACTCAGTCACTGACACTGTACCTAACAAAGGCTCTGATGCTAGTCCTAACTTAGGCGCTGACACCGCCTCTAACTAAGGCCCTGCTGCCGTCAATATCTGAACACCTGATATTATCCTGAGCTAATAGCCTGACCCATGTCTTACCAAGGTCCTGAAACTTTCCCAAAGTAAGCCCTGACGCTGTCCCTAAGTGAGGCCTTGAGGCTATCCCTAACGGAGGCCCTGATAATAGCTTTAACCAAGACCCTAATGCTGATCCTACAGAGGCCTTTATGCTGCTCCTAAGTCATGCCCTGATACTGTCCCTTACTCAGGCCCTAAAGATAGGCCTCACTTCGGCCCTGTTGCTGTACCTTAGTTAGGCTCTGATGCTGTCCATACATCAAGCCCTGGCACTGGTCCTGATTAAGGCGCTCACGCTGCTGCTAACTAAGGCCCTGATGCTCTCAATAACGAAGGTGTTCTCGCTATCCCTTGGTCATTTCCTTTCACTGTCTCTGGCCTGGAACCTGACTCTCTCCCGAGATAATCTCCTGCACCTTATGCTAACTGAAACCCTAATGCTCTCCCTAACTAAGGCCCTGACTACTCCTAACTAAGTCCATGACACTGAATCTAACAAAGGCCCGGAATCTGTCCTTAATATAGGCCCTGCTGCCAGCAATGACTAAAATCCTGACACTCTCCTGAGCTAATATCCTGACTCATTTCTAACCAAGGTCCTGACACTGTCCCTAAGAAAGCCCTGTCGCTGTCTTTAAGTGAAGACATGAGGCTGTCTGTAACTCAGACCCTGAAGCTTTCCCTAACTGAGGCCTTGACGCTGTGACTAACTAGGGCTCCGGTCATGTCTTTAACTAAGAACCTAAAGCTGATCCAACAAAGGCACTGATGCTGCTCCTAAGTCATTCCCTGACAGTGTCCCCAGCTAAGGGCCTGACATTAGGCCTCACTCAGGCCCTGTCGCTCTCCCTAAGTCAGGCCCTGATGCTGTCCCGACCTGAAGCCCTAACACTGCTTCTGAATAAGTCCCTGAGAGTCTCAGTAACAAAGGTCTTCACACTATCCTTAGGTCATTTCCTGACACGATTCCAAGCCTTTACCCTAACCCTGTCCCGAGCTAATGTCCTACCTCTTATGCTAACTAAAGACCTTATGCTGTGCCTAATTCAGGCACTGAATTTAGTCCCAAGGCCGCTAGACTGTCCCTAACTCGGCTCGATGCCCTTATCGTCACAATGTTCCATGACCACTGTCATCACAATGCTCCACGCCCTTGTCATCACAATGCTCCATAACCCCTGTCATCACAATGCTCCATGACTTTGTCATCGCAATGCTCCATGACTTTGTCATCGCAATGCTCCATGCCATTGTCATCACAATGCTCCATGCCCTTATCATCACAATGCTCCATGACCCCTGTCATCCCAATGCTCCATGAGCCTTGTCTAAAATGCTACATGCCTGTGAAATCACAAAGCTCCATGCCCCCTGTCATCACAAGTCTCCATGACTCTTGTCATCACAATGCTTCATGGCCCCTGTCATTCAAAATGCCATATGACCACTATCATCAAAATGTTCCATGGCCCTTGTCATCACAATGCCCCGTGACCCCTGTCATCACAATGTTCCAGGCCCCCTGTCATCACAATGAGCCATGATCCCTTTCATCACAATGCTCCAGGTCCGTTTTCAGCACAATGCTCCATGACCCCTGTCATCACAATGTTCCCTGGCCTTTGTCATCACAATTCTCCATGGCCCCTGTAATCACAGTGCTCCATGACAACGTTCATCACATTTCTCCATGACAACGTTCATCACATTGCTCCATGACCACTGTCATCATAATGCCACATGAGCCCTGTCATCACAATTCTCCATGATCCTTGTAATCCAAATGCTCCTTGACCCTTTCATCACAATGTTACAGTACCCCTTTCTTCACAATGCTCCATGCCGCTGGTCACCACAATGCTCCATGACCTCTGTCATCACAATGCTCCATGTCCCTTGTCATTAAAATGCTCCATGGCCCCTGTCATCACAATGCTGCATCATCCTTATAATCTCAATGCCCCATGGTCCTCGTCATCACAAATCTCCACTCATTTGTCATCACAATGCTCCATGACCCCTGTCATCCCAATGCTCCATAGCACTTTTCATCACAATGCTACATGACCACTTTTATCACAATGTTCCATGACCACTTTAATCACAATGCTCCATGACCACTTTCATCACAATGCCCCATGACACCTGTCATCAAAATGCTCCATGGCCCTTGTCACCACAATGCTCCAGGACCCGTCATCACAATTCTCCATGGCCCTTGTCATCACAATGCTCCATGGCGCTTGTCATCACAATGATCCAGAGCCTTAGTGCTTGAGTTGGGAGTAGTATCATTGCCTCAGTTAGGGACACTGTCATTGCCTGAAATGGGAGTGGTGTCAGAGCCTTAGTTAGGGACAGAGCCAGGGCGAGTTGGGAGTAGTGCCAGTGCCTTAGTTAGGGACAGCGCCAGTGCTTGCATTGGGAGTAGTGTCAGGGCCATAGTTAGGGACAGTGTCAGTGGCTGAGATGGGAATAGTGTCAGGGCCTTAGTTACGGACATTGTCAGTGCCTAAGTTGGGATTTTCTTCAGGGTCTTTATTATGGACAGTGTCAGGGCCTGAGTTAAGACTAGTGTCAAGGCCTTAATTTGGAAGAGTGTCAGTGTCTCAGTTTGGAGTAGTGTCAGACCCTTAGTTAGGAAGAGCGTCAGTGCCTGAGTTGGGAATAGTGACATGGCCTAAGTTATGGACCGTGTCAGGGTCTGAGTTAGGAATCGTCTCAGGACCTTAGTTAGGGACAGTGTCAGTGATTGTGTTAGGAATAGTGTCAGGGCCTAAGTTAGGAGTAGTCTGAGACTGGTAGTTAGGAACAGTGTCAGGGCCTGAGTTGTGAGTAGTTACAGGGCCTTAGTTAGAGAAAGTGTCAGTGCCAGAGTTGGGAGTTATGTCAGGGCCTTAATTAGGGACAGTGTCAGTGCCTGAGTTGGGAGTAGTGTCAGGGCCTAGTTAGGGACAGTGTCAGTGCCTGAGTTGGAAGTAGTGTCAGGGCATTAGGGACAGTGTTAGTGGCTGAGATGGGAGTAGTGTCAGGGTCTTAGTAAGGGAGAGTGTCAGTGCCTGAGTTGGGAATAGTCTCAGGGTCTTTTTTGGGGACAGCATCAGGGCATGAGTTAAAAGTAGTGTCAAGGCCTTAGTTAGGGAGAGTGTCAGTGCCTGTGTTGGGAGTAGTATCAGGCCCTTCGTTAGGGACAGTGTCAGGTTCTGAGGTAGAAGTAGTCTCAGGGCCTTAGTTAGGTAGCGTGTCAGTGCCTAAGTAAGTAGTAGTGTGAGGGCCTTAGTTAGGGACAGTGTCAATGCCTGTGTTGGGAGTAGTGTCAGAGCCTTAGTTAGGGACAGCGTCAGTGCCTGCGTTGGGAGTAGTGTCAGGGCCTTACTTAGGGACAGCGTCAGTGCCTGAGTTAGGAGTAGTGTGATGGCCGTAGTTAGGGACACTCTCAGTGCCAGAGTTGGGGGTAGTGGCAGGCCTTTGTTAGGGACTGTGCCAGGGCCTGAGTTAAGAGTAGTGTCAAGTCCTTAGTTAGGGACAGTGTTAGTGCCTGAGTTGAGAGTAACGTCAAGGCCTTAGTTAGGGACAATGTCAGGGCCTAGTTTGGGAGTAGTGTCAGGGCCTTAGTTAGGGACAGTGTCAGTGCCTGAGTTGGGAGAATTTAGTCCCAAGGCCGCTAGACTGTCCCTAACTCGGCTCGATGCCCTTATCGTCACAATGTTCCATGACCACTGTCATCACAATGCTCCACGCCCTTGTCATCACAATGCTCCATAACCCCTGTCATCACAATGCTCCATGACTTTGTCATCGCAATGCTCCATGACTTTGTCATCGCAATGCTCCATGCCATTGTCATCACAATGCTCCATGCCCTTATCATCACAATGCTCCATGACCCCTGTCATCCCAATGCTCCCTGAGTCTTGTCTAAAATGCTACATGCCTGTGAAATCACAAAGCTCCATGCCCCCTGTCATCACAAGTCTCCATGACTCTTGTCATCACAATGCTTCATGGCCCCTGTCATTCAAAATGCCATATGACCACTATCATCAAAATGTTCCATGGCCCTTGTCATCACAATGCCCCGTGACCCCTGTCATCACAATGTTCCAGGCCCCCTGTCATCACAATGAGCCATGATCCCTTTCATCACAATGCTCCAGGTCCGTTTTCAGCACAATGCTCCATGACCCCTGTCATCACAATGTTCCCTGGCCTTTGTCATCACAATTCTCCATGGCCCCTGTAATCACAGTGCTCCATGACAACGTTCATCACATTGCTCCATGACCACTGTCATCATAATGCCACATGAGACCTGTCATCACAATGCTCCATGGCCCTTGTCATCACAATGCTCCATGATCCTTGTAATCCAAATGCTCCTTGACCCTTTCATCACAGTGTTACAGTACCCCTTTCTTCACAATGCTCCATGCCGCTGGTCACCACAATGCTCCATGACCTCTGTCATCACAATGTTCCATGTCCCTTGTCATTAAAATGCTCCATGGCCCCTGTCATCACAATGCTGCATCATCCTTATATTCTCAATGCCCCATGGTCCTCGTCATCACAAATCTCCAAGCATTTGTCATCACAATGCTCCATGACCCCTGTCATCCCAATGCTCCATAGCACTTTTCATCACAATGCTACATGACCACTTTTATCACAATGTTCCATGACCACTTTAATCACAATGCTCCATGACCACTTTCATCACAATGCCCCATGACCCCTGTCATCAAAATGCTCCATGGCCCTTGTCACCACAATGCTCCAGGACCCGTCATCACAATTCTCCATGGCCCTTGTCATCACAATGCTCCATGGCGCTTGTCATCACAATGATCCAGAGCCTTAGTGCTTGAGTTGGGAGTAGTATCATTGCCTCAGTTAGGGACACTGTCATTGCCTGAAATGGGAGTGGTGTCAGAGCCTTAGTTAGGGACAGAGCCAGGGCGAGTTGGGAGTAGTGCCAGTGCCTTAGTTAGGGACAGCGCCAGTGCTTGCATTGGGAGTAGTGTCAGGGCCATAGTTAGGGACAGTGTCAGTGGCTGAGATGGGAATAGTGTCAGGGCCTTAGTTACGGACATTGTCAGTGCCTAAGTTGGGATTTTCTTCAGGGTCTTTATTATGGACAGTGTCAGGGCCTGAGTTAAGACTAGTGTCAAGGCCTTAATTTGGAAGAGTGTCAGTGTCTCAGTTTGGAGTAGTGTCAGACCCTTAGTTAGGAAGAGCGTCAGTGCCTGAGTTGGGAATAGTGACATGGCCTAAGTTATGGACAGTGTCAGGGTCTGAGTTAGGAATCGTCTCAGGACCTTAGTTAGGGACAGTGTCAGTGATTGTGTTAGGAATAGTGTCAGGGCCTAAGTTAGGAGTAGTCTGAGACTGGTAGTTAGGAACAGTGTCAGGGCCTGAGTTGTGAGTAGTTACAGGGCCTTAGTTAGAGAAAGTGTCAGTGCCAGAGTTGGGAGTTATGTCAGGGCCTTAATTAGGGACAGTGTCAGTGCCTGAGTTGGAAGTAGTGTCAGGGCATTAGGGACAGTGTCAGTGGCTGAGATGGGAGTAGTGTCAGGGTCTTAGTTAGGGAGAGTGTCAGTGCCTGAGTTGGGAATAGTCTCAGGGTCTTTTTTGGGGACAGCATCAGGGCATGAGTTAAAAGTAGTGTCAAGGCCTTAGTTAGGGAGAGTGTCAGTGCCTGTGTTGGGAGTAGTATCAGGCCCTTCGTTAGGGACAGTGTCAGGGTCTGAGGTAGAAGTAGTCTCAGGGCCTTAGTTAGGTAGCGTGTCAGTGCCTAAGTAAGTAGTAGTGTGAGGGCCTTAGTTAGGGACAGTGTCAATGCCTGTGTTGGGAGTAGTGTCAGAGCCTTAGTTAGGGACAGCGTCAGTGCCTGCGTTGGGAGTAGTGTCAGGGCCTTACTTAGGGACAGCGTCAGTGCCTGAGTTAGGAGTAGTGTGATGGCCGTAGTTAGGGACACTCTCAGTGCCAGAGTTGGGGGTAGTGGCAGGCCTTTGTTAGGGACTGTGCCAGGGCCTGAGTTAAGAGTAGTGTCAAGTCCTTAGTTAGGGACAGTGTTAGTGCCTGAGTTGAGAGTAACGTCAAGGCCTTAGTTAGGGACAGTGTCAGTGCCTGAGTTGGGAGTACTGTCAGGGCGTATTTCGGGACAGTCTCAGTGCCTATGTTGGGATTAGTGTCACGGACTTTGTTAGGAACAAAGTCAGTGCCTGAGTTGGGAGTTGTGTCAGGATATTAGTAAGGGACAGTGTCAGTGCCTGAGTTAGGAGAAGTGTCAGGGCTGTAGTTAGGGATAGTGTCAGTGCCTGAGTTGGAGGTAGTGTCAGGGCCTTAGGGACAATGTCAGTGGCTGAGATGGGAGTAGTGTCACGGTCTTAGTTACGGAGAGTGACAGCGCCTGAGTTGGGAATAGTGTCAGGGTCTTTGTTAGGGACAGTGTCAGGGTATTAGTTAAGAGTAGTGTCAAGGCCTTTGTTAGGGAGAGTGTCAGTGTCTGAGATGGGAGGAGTGTCAGACCCTTAGTTAAGGGACAGCGTCAGTGTCTGAGTTAGGAATAGTGCCAGAGCCTAAGTTATGGACAGTGCCAGGGCCTGAGTTAGGAGTAGTCTGAGACCGGTAGTTAGTAACAGTGTAACGGCCTGAGTTGTTAGTAGTTTCAGGGCCTTAGTTAGCGAAAGTGTCAATGCCGGAATTGGGAGTAATGTCAGGGCTTACTTAGGGAGAGTGTCAGTGCCTGAGGTGGAAGTAGTATCAGGGCCTTAGTTAAGGACAGTGTCAGTGCCTGAGTTCGGAGTACTGTCAGGGCATATTTAGGGACAGTCTCAGTGCCTATTTTGGGAGTAGTGTCACGGCCTTAGTTAGTGACATTGTCAGTGCCTGAGTAAGGAGTAGTGTCCGGGCCTTAGTTAGGGACAGTGTCAGTTGCTTAGTTAGGAGTAGTGTCCGGGCCTAAGTTAGGGCCAGTGTCAGTGCCTGAATCAGGAGTAGAGTCGGGGCCTAAGTTAGGGACAGTGTCATTGCTCGAGATAGGAGTAGTGTCAGGGCCTTAGTTAGGAGGAGCATCAGTGCCTTCGTTAGGTATTGTATCAGCGCCTCAGTTAGGAATAGTTTCAGGGCCTTATTTAGGGACAGTGTTAGTGCCTGAGTTAGGAGTTGTGTCGGCCTTAGTTAGGGACCTTTTCAGGGCCTGAGTTAGGAGTAATGTCAGGGCCTTCCTTAAGTATTGTGTCAGCGCCTGAGTTAGGAATAGTGTCAGGGCCTCAGTTAGGGACATTGTCAGGGCATGCCTTAGGAGTTGTGTTAGGGCGTGAGCTATGAATAGTGTCAGGGCCTTAGTTAGTGACAGTGTCAGTGCTGAGTTTGGAGTAGTATCAGGGCCTTAGTTAGAGACAGTGTCAGGGCCTGAGTTAGGTGTATGTCAGGGCCTAGTTAGGGACAGTGTCAGTGACTGATTTAGGAGTAGTGTCACAGGCTTTGTTAGGGACAGTGTCAGGGCCTGAGTTAGGAGTAGTGTCACAGCTTTAGTTAGGACCAGTGTCAGGGCCTTAGTTAAGTCCAACATTAGCGCCTATGATAGGAATGAGATCAGGACCTGTGTTACAGGTGATGTCAGGTCCTTATTTAAGAACGGTGTCAGGGCCTGAGTCCTGACTGACTCCTTACTGTCCTCACTAAGGACTTTTGACACTACTGCTAATTCAGGCCCTGACAATGTCCCTAACTAAGGCCCTGACACTTTCCCTGGCTAAGGCCCTGAACTTCTCCTAAGTCAGGCCCTGATACTGTCCCTAACAATGGCCCTGACACTACACCTAACTGAGGCCCCGACATGATACCTAACAAAGGCTTTGTTGCTAGTCCAAACTAAAGCCCTAAAATTGGTCCTAAATAAGGCCTTGACACTAATCCTAACTCAGGCCCTAAAACTGTCCCTAACTAAGGCCCTGATAGTATGCCTAACTCAGGCCCTCATACGATTCCTAACAATGGCTCTGATGCTAGTCCAAACTAAGGCCCTGAAATTGGTCCTAAATAAGGCCTTGACACTAATCCTAACTCAGGCCCTAGCACTGTCCCTAACTAGGTCTCAGACAGTACACCTAAATCAGACCCTGACACAGTCCCTAAGCAAGGCCCTGACACTACTGCTAACTCAGTCCCTTACACTGTACCTAACAAAGTCTCTGATGCTAGGCCTAACTCAGGCCCTGAAACCGTCTGTAACTAAGGCCCTGCTGCCATCACTATCAAAAGTCCTGACATTATCCTGAGCTAATATCCTGACCTATGTCTTTCCAAGGTCCTGAAACTGTCCCAAAGTAAGCCCTGACGCTGTCCCTAAGTGAAGACCTGAGGCTGTCCCTAACTCAGGCCCTGAAGCTTTCCTTAACTGAAACCTTGAAGCTGTGACTAATTCAGGCCCTGATCATGTACCTAACGAAGACCTTAATGCTGATCCAGCAAAGACGCTGATGCTGCTCCAAAGTCATGCCCTGACAGTGTGCCCAGCTAAGGGCCTGATGCTAAGCCTCACTCAGGCCCTGTCGCTCTCCCTAAGTCAGGCCCTGACACTGCCACTAACGAAGGCCCTGACTCTACTCCTAATTCAGTCCCGTACATTGTATCTAACAAAGGCTCTGATGCTAGTCGTAACTCAGGGCCTGACACTGTCTCTAACTAAGGGCTGCTGCCCTCAACATCTAAAGTCCTGACATTATCCGGAGCTAATAACCTGACCCATGTCTTACCAAGGTCCTGAAACTGTCCCACAGTAAACCCTGACGCTGTCCCTAAGTGAGGCCCTGAAGCTTTCCCTAACTAACTCAGGCCTTGATGCTGTGACTAACTCAGACCCTGATCATGTCTTTAACTAAGACCCTAAGGCTGATCCAACAGAGGCCCTGATGCTGCTCCTAAGTCATGCCCCGATAGTGTCCCCCACTAAGTGTCTGATGCTAGGCCTCACGCAGACCCTAACGCTCTCCCTAAGTCAGGCTCTGATGCTGTCCCTACCTGAAGCCCTAACACTGGTTCTGAATAAGGCCCTGAGAGTCTCCATAACAATGGTCTTCACACTATCCTTAGGTCATTTCCTGACACTATCCCTAGATGTTAAACTGACACGGTCACTAGCTAATGTCCTGCCTCTTATGCTAACTGAAGCCCTTAGGCTGTGCCTACCTCAGGCACTGAATTTAGTCCCAAGACCATGAAACTGTCCCGAACTAAGGCCTAGATGCTCGCCCTACATCCAGTCCTGACACTGTCCCTAACTATGGCCCTAACACTATTGCTAACTGAGGATCTGACACTGGACCTATCAGAGGCCCGCTACTCCTAACTAACGCCTTGAAACTTTCCCTAACGTAGGCGCTGCTACCATCAATATCTAAAGTCCTGACATTATCCTGAGCTAATATCCTGACCCATGTCTTACCAAGGTCCTGAAACTCTCCCAAAGTTAGCCCTGACACTGTCCCTAAGTGAGGCCCTGAGGCTGTCCCTCACAGAGGTCCTGATAATGTCTTAAACTAAGACCCTAATGCTGACCCTACAGAGAACCTTATGCTGATCCTATGTCATGCCCTGACGCTGTCCGTAGCTAAGGCCCTGACTCGAGGCATCACTCAGGCCCTGTCGCTCTCCCTAAGTCAGGTTAAGATTCTATCCCTACCTGAAGCCCTGACACTGGGCCTAACTTAGGCACTGATGCTCTAATTAGCTATGGTCTTGACACTATCCCTAGGTCATTTCCTGACACTCTCCCTAGATCTTAACCTAAACTTGTCTTTAGCTATTGTCGAACCTCTTATGCTAACTAAATCCCTGACGTTGTCTCTAACTAAGAGCCTGAAATTAGTCCTGAGGCCGTCAACCTGTCCCTAACTGAAGTTTGGAGGATCATCCTAACTGAGGCGCTGACACTGTCCCTAACTAAAGCCCTGACACTACACCTAACTCAGTCCCTGACACAGTACTTTACAAGGGCTGTGATGCTAGTCCTAACTCAGGCCCTGACACTGTCTCTAAGTAAGGCTCAGAATTTGCCCCTAATATAGGCCCTGCTGTCCAGCAATAACTAAAAACTGGACACTAGCCTGAGTTAATATCCTGACATATTTCTAACCAAAGTCCTGACACTGTCCCTAAGAAAGCCCTGTCGCTGTCCCTCTGTTACAAACTGAGGCTGTCCCTAACTCAGGCCCTGAAGCTTTCCCTAACTGAGGCCTTCACGCTGTGACTAACTGAGGACCTGATGATGTCTGTATCTAAGACGCTAAAGTCGATCCAACAGAGGAGCTGATGCTGTTCCTAAGTCATGCCCTGACATTGTCCTCATCTAAGGGCCTGACGCTAGGCCTCACTCAGGCCCTGTCGCTCTCCCTAAGTCAGGCTCTGATGCTGTCCCTACCTGAAGCCCTGACACTGGTTCTAAATAAGGATCTGATACTCTCAGTAACTAAGGTTTTGACACTATGCTTAGGTCCTTTCCTGACACTATCCCTAGAGCGTAACCTGACCCTGGCCCTAGCAAATGTCGTGCCTCTTATGCTAACTACAGCCCTGCTGCTGTCCTTAACTAAGGGCCTAAAATTACTCTCGAGGCTGTGACCCTGTCCGTACCTAAGGCCTCGATGTTCGTCCTAATTCAGGGCCTGACACTGTCCCTAACTAAGGCCCTGCTGCCGTCAATATCTAACGTCCTGACACTATCCTGAGCTAATTTCTTGACCCATCTCTTACCAAGGTCCTGAAACTATCCCTAAGGAAGCCCTGATGCTGTCTCTAAGTGAGGCCTTGAGGCTGTCCCTAACAGAGGCCCTGATAATATCTGTAACATAGGCCCTGAGGCTGATCCTACCGTGGCTCTTATGCTGCTCCTAAGTCATGCCCTGACACTGTCTCTAGCTAAGGCCCTGACGCTAGGCCTCACTCAGGCCCTGTCCCACTCCCTAAGTCAGGCTCTGACGCTGTTCCTACCCGAAGCCCTGACACTCACTGCTCCTAAATTAGGTCCTGATGTGCTAAGTAACTAAGGTCTTGACACTATCCCTAGGTCATTTCCTGACACTCTCCCTAGACCTTAACCCAACCTTCTCTTTAGCTAATGTCGACATGAGCAAAAGAGATTCTTTAGAACGAGATTCTTTCATCTTCTGAATATAGTTTTCTTCAAAACATAATTTTTATAGTGTTACTAACTTTAAACAAAATGTACTCAACTGCTGTGGAATATTCCTTCATAGGAGCGTGCATGGTTCACTTGTGCATCTGCTTGTGGTGGTGCTCAGGTTGCTTTCAGCTGTAGATCCCCTTATGCTAGCTAAATCCCTGATTCTGTCCCTAAATGAGGCCCTGAATTTAGGTCCGAGGCCATGAACCTGTCCCTAACTGAGGCCTGGAGGCTCGTCCTAATGCAGGCCCTGACACTGTCCCTAACTAAGGCTCTGACACTACACCTAACTCAGTCACTGACACTGTACCTAACAAAGGCTCTGATGCTAGTCCTAACTTAGGCGCTGACACTGCCTCTAACTAAGGCCCTGCTGCCGTCAATATCTGAACACCTGATATTATCCTGAGCTAATAGCCTGACCCATGTCTTACCAAGGTCCTGAAACTTTCCCAAAGTAAGCCCTGACGCTGTCCCTAAGTGAGGCCTTGAGGCTATCCCTAACGGAGGCCCTGATAATAGCTTTAACCAAGACCCTAATGCTGATCCTACAGAGGCCTTTATGCTGCTCCTAAGTCATGCCCTGATACTGTCCCTTACTCAGGCCCTAAAGATAGGCCTCACTTCGGCCCTGTTGCTGTACCTTAGTTAGGCTCTGATGCTGTCCATACATCAAGCCCTGGCACTGGTCCTGATTAAGGCGCTCACGCTGCTGCTAACTAAGGTCCTGATGCTCTCAATAACTAAGGTCTTCTCGTTATCCCTTGGTCATTTCCTTTCACTGTCTCTGGCCTGGAACCTGACTCTGTCCCGAGATAATCTCCTGCACCTTATGCTAACTGAAACCCTAATGCTCTCCCTAACTAAGGCCCTGACTACTCCTAACTAAGGCCATGACACTGAATCTAACAAAGGCCCGGAATCTGTCCTTAATATAGGCCCTGCTGCCAGCAATGACTAAAATCCTGACACTCTCCTGAGCTAATATCCTGACTCATTTCTAACCAAGGTCCTGACACTGTCCCTAAGAAAGCCCTGTCGCTGTCTTTAAGTGAAGACATGAGGCTGTCTGTAATTCAGACCCTGAAGCTTTCCCTAACTGAGGCCTTGACGCTGTGACTAACTAGGGCTCCGGTCATGTCTTTAACTAAGAACCTAAAGCTGATCCAACAAAGGCACTGATGCTGCTCCTAAGTCATTCGCTGACAGTGTCCCCAGCTAAGGGCCTGACATTAGGCCTCACTCAGGCCCTGTCGCTCTCCCTAAGTCAGGCCCTGATGCTGTCCCGACCTGAAGCCCTAACACTGCTTCTGAATAAGTCCCTGAGAGTCTCAGTAACAAAGGTCTTCACACTATCCTTAGGTCATTTCCTGACACGATTCCAAGCCTTTACCCTAACCCTGTCCCGAGCTAATGTCCTACCTCTTATGCTAACTAAAGACCTTATGCTGTGCCTAATTCAGGCACTGAATTTAGTCCCAAGGCCACTAGACTGTCCCTAACTCGGCTCGATGCCCTTATCGTCACAATGTTCCATGACCACTGTCATCACAATGCTCCACGCCCTTGTCATCACAATGCTCCATAACCCCTGTCATCACAATGCTCCATGACTTTGTCATCGCAATGCTCCATGACTTTGTCATCGCAATGCTCCATGCCATTGTCATCACAATGCTCCATGCCCTTATCATCACAATGCTCCATGACCCCTGTCATCCCAATGCTCCATGAGCCTTGTCTAAAATGCTACATGCCTGTGAAATCACAAAGCTCCATGCCCCCTGTCATCACAAGTCTCCATGACTCTTGTCATCACAATGCTTCATGGCCCCTGTCATTCAAAATGCCATATGACCACTATCATCAAAATGTTCCATGGCCCTTGTCATCACAATGCCCCGTGACCCCTGTCATCACAATGTTCCAGGCCCCCTATCATCACAATGAGCCATGATCCCTTTCATCACAATGCTCCAGGTCCGTTTTCAGCACAATGCTCCATGACCCCTGTCATCACAATGTTCCCTGGCCTTTGTCATCACAATTCTCCATGGCCCCTGTAATCACAGTGCTCCATGACAACGTTCATCACATTGCTCCATGACCACTGTCATCATAATGCCACATGAGACCTGTCATCACAATGCTCCATGGCCCTTGTCATCACAATGCTCCATGATCCTTGTAATCCAAATGCTCCTTGACCCTTTCATCACAATGTTACAGTACCCCTTTCTTCACAATGCTCCATGCCGCTGGTCACCACAATGCTCCATGACCTCTGTCATCACAATGTTCCATGTCCCTTGTCATTAAAATGCTCCATGGCCCCTGTCATCACAATGCTGCATCATCCTTATAATCTCAATGCCCCATGGTCCTCGTCATCACAAATCTCCAAGCATTTGTCATCACAATGCTCCATGACCCCTGTCATCCCAATGCTCCATAGCACTTTTCATCACAATGCTACATGACCACTTTTATCACAATGTTCCATGACCACTTTAATCACAATGCTCCATGACCACTTTCATCACAATGCCCCATGACCCCTGTCATCAAAATGCTCCATGGCCCTTGTCACCACAATGCTCCAGGACCCGTCATCACAATTCTCCATGGCCCTTGTCATCACAATGCTCCATGGCGCTTGTCATCACAATGATCCAGAGCCTTAGTGCTTGAGTTGGGAGTAGTATCATTGCCTCAGTTAGGGACACTGTCATTGCCTGAAATGGGAGTGGTGTCAGAGCCTTAGTTAGGGACAGAGCCAGGGCGAGTTGGGAGTAGTGCCAGTGCCTTAGTTAGGGACAGCGCCAGTGCTTGCATTGGGAGTAGTGTCAGGGCCATAGTTAGGGAGAGTGTCAGTGGCTGAGATGGGAATAGTGTCAGGGCCTTAGTTACGGACATTGTCAGTGCCTAAGTTGGGATTTTCTTCAGGGTCTTTATTATGGACAGTGTCAGGGCCTGAGTTAAGACTAGTGTCAAGGCCTTAATTTGGAAGAGTGTCAGTGTCTCAGTTTGGAGTAGTGTCAGACCCTTAGTTAGGAAGAGCGTCAGTGCCTGAGTTGGGAATAGTGACATGGCCTAAGTTATGGACAGTGTCAGGGTCTGAGTTAGGAATCGTCTCAGGACCTTAGTTAGGGACAGTGTCAGTGATTGTGTTAGGAATAGTGTCAGGGCCTAAGTTAGGAGTAGTCTGAGACTGGTAGTTAGGAACAGTGTCAGGGCCTGAGTTGTGAGTAGTTACAAGGCCTTAGTTAGAGAAAGTGTCAGTGCCAGAGTTGGGAGTTATGTCAGGGCCTTAATTAGGGACAGTGTCAGTGCCTGAGTTGGAAGTAGTGTCAGGGCATTAGGGACAGTGTCAGTGGCTGAGATGGGAGTAGTGTCAGGGTCTTAGTTAGGGAGAGTGTCAGTGCCTGAGTTGGGAATAGTCTCAGGGTCTTTTTTGGGGACAGCATCAGGGCATGAGTTAAAAGTAGTGTCAAGGCCTTAGTTAGGGAGAGTGTCAGTGCCTGTGTTGGGAGTAGTATCAGGCCCTTCGTTAGGGACAGTGTCAGGGTCTGAGGTAGAAGTAGTCTCAGGGCCTTAGTTAGGTAGCGTGTCAGTGCCTAAGTAAGTAGTAGTGTGAGGGCCTTAGTTAGGGACAGTGTCAATGCCTGTGTTGGGAGTAGTGTCAGAGCCTTAGTTAGGGACAGCGTCAGTGCCTGCGTTGGGAGTAGTGTCAGGGCCTTACTTAGGGACAGCGTCAGTGCCTGAGTTAGGAGTAGTGTGATGGCCGTAGTTAGGGACACTCTCAGTGCCAGAGTTGGGGGTAGTGGCAGGCCTTTGTTAGGGACTGTGCCAGGGCCTGAGTTAAGAGTAGTGTCAAGTCCTTAGTTAGGGACAGTGTTAGTGCCTGAGTTGAGAGTAACGTCAAGGCCTTAGTTAGGGACAGTGTCAGTGCCTGAGTTGGGAGTACTGTCAGGGCATATTTCGGGACAGTCTCAGTGCCTATGTTGGGATTAGTGTCACGGACTTTGTTAGGAACAAAGTCAGTGCCTGAGTTGGGAGTTGTGTCAGGATATTAGTAAGGGACAGTGTCAGTGCCTGAGTTAGGAGAAGTGTCAGGGCTGTAGTTAGGGATAGTGTCAGTGCCTGAGTTGGAGGTAGTGTCAGGGCCTTAGGGACAATGTCAGTGGCTGAGATGGGAGTAGTGTCACGGTCTTAGTTACGGAGAGTGACAGCGCCTGAGTTGGGAATAGTGTCAGGGTCTTTGTTAGGGACAGTGTCAGGGTATTAGTTAAGAGTAGTGTCAAGGCCTTTGTTAGGGAGAGTGTCAGTGTCTGAGATGGGAGGAGTGTCAGACCCTTAGTTAAGGGACAGCGTCAGTGTCTGAGTTAGGAATAGTGCCAGAGCCTAAGTTATGGACAGTGCCAAGGCCTGAGTTAGGAGTAGTCTGAGACCGGTAGTTAGTAACAGTGTAAGGGCCTGAGTTGTTAGTAGTTTCAGGGCCTTAGTTAGCGAAAGTGTCAATGCCGGAATTGGGAGTAATGTCAGGGCTTACTTAGGGAGAGTGTCAGTGCCTGAGGTGGAAGTAGTATCAGGGCCTTAGTTAAGGACAGTGTCAGTGCCTGAGTTCGGAGTACTGTCAGGGCATATTTAGGGACAGTCTCAGTGCCTATTTTGGGAGTAGTGTCACGGCCTTAGTTAGTGACATTGTCAGTGCCTGAGTAAGGAGTAGTGTCCGGGCCTTAGTTAGGGACAGTGTCAGTTGCTTAGTTAGGAGTAGTGTCCGGGCCTAAGTTAGGGCCAGTGTCAGTGCCTGAATCAGGAGTAGAGTCGGGGCCTAAGTTAGGGACAGTGTCATTGCTTGAGATAGGAGTAGTGTCAGGGCCTTAGTTAGGAGGAGCATCAGTGCCTTCGTTAGGTATTGTATCAGCGCCTCAGTTAGGAATAGTTTCAGGGCCTTATTTAGGGACAGTGTTAGTGCCTGAGTTAGGAGTTGTGTCGGCCTTAGTTAGGGACCTTTTCAGGGCCTGAGTTAGGAGTAATGTCAGGGCCTTCCTTAAGTATTGTGTCAGCGCCTGAGTTAGGAATAGTGTCAGGGCCTCAGTTAGGGACATTGTCAGGGCATGCCTTAGGAGTTGTGTTAGGGCGTGAGCTATGAATAGTGTCAGGGCCTTAGTTAGTGACAGTGTCAGTGCTGAGTTTGGAGTAGTATCAGGGTCTTAGTTAGAGACAGTGTCAGGGCCTGAGTTAGGTGTATGTCAGGGCCTAGTTAGGGACAGTGTCAGTGCCTGATTTAGGAGTAGTGTCACAGGCTTTGTTAGGGACAGTGTCAGGGCCTGAGTTAGGAGTAGTGTCACAGCTTTAGTTAGGACCAGTGTCAGGGCCTTAGTTAAGTCCAACATTAGCGCCTATGATAGGAATGAGATCAGGACCTGTGTTACAGGTGATGTCAGGTCCTTATTTAAGAACGGTGTCAGGGCCTGAGTCCTGACTGACTCCTTACTGTCCTCACTAAGGACTTTTGACACTACTGCTAATTCAGGCCCTGACAATGTCCCTAACTAAGGCCCTGACACTTTCCCTGGCTAAGGCCCTGAACTTCTCCTAAGTCAGGCCCTGATACTGTCCCTAACAATGGCCCTGACACTACACCTAACTGAGGCCCCGACATGATACCTAACAAAGGCTTTGTTGCTAGTCCAAACTAAAGCCCTAAAATTGGTCCTAAATAAGGCCTTGACACTAATCCTAACTCAGGCCCTAAAACTGTCCCTAACTAAGGCCCTGATAGTATGCCTAACTCATGCCCTCATACGATTCCTAACAATGGCTCTGATGCTAGTCCAAACTAAGGCCCTGAAATTGGTCCTAAATAAGGCCTTGACACTAATCCTAACTCAGGCCCTAGCACTGTCCCTAACTAGGTCTCAGACAGTACACCTAAATCAGACCCTGACACAGTCCCTAAGCAAGGCCCTGACACTACTGCTAACTCAGTCCCTTACACTGTACCTAACAAAGTCTCTGATGCTAGGCCTAACTCAGGCCCTGAAACCGTCTGTAACTAAGGCCCTGCTGCCATCACTATCAAAAGTCCTGACATTATCCTGAGCTAATATCCTGACCTATGTCTTTCCAAGGTCCTGAAACTGTCCCAAAGTAAGCCCTGACGCTGTCCCTAAGTGAAGACCTGAGGCTGTCCCTAACTCAGGCCCTGAAGCTTTCCTTAACTGAAACCTTGAAGCTGTGACTAATTCAGGCCCTGATCATGTACCTAACGAAGACCTTAATGCTGATCCAGCAAAGACGCTGATGCTGCTCCAAAGTCATGCCCTGACAGTGTGCCCAGCTAAGGGCCTGATGCTAAGCCTCACTCAGGCCCTGTCGCTCTCCCTAAGTCAGGCCCTGACACTGTCACTAACGAAGGCCCTGACTCTACTCCTAATTCAGTCCCGTACATTGTATCTAACAAAGGCTCTGATGCTAGTCGTAACTCAGGGCCTGACACTGTCTCTAACTAAGGGCTGCTGCCATCAACATCTAAAGTCCTGACATTATCCGGAGCTAATAACCTGACCCATGTCTTACCAAGGTCCTGAAACTGTCCCACAGTAAACCCTGACGCTGTCCCTAAGTGAGGCCCTGAAGCTTTCCCTAACTAACTCAGGCCTTGATGCTGTGACTAACTCAGACCCTGATCATGTCTTTAACTAAGACCCTAAGGCTGATCCAACAGAGGCCCTGATGCTGCTCCTAAGTCATGCCCCGATAGTGTCCCCCACTAAGTGTCTGATGCTAGGCCTCACGCAGACCCTAACGCACTCCCAAAGTCAGGCTCTGATGCTGTCCCTACCTGAAGCCCTAACACTGGTTCTGAATAAGGCCCTGAGAGTCTCCATAACAATGGTCTTCACACTATCCTTAGGTCATTTCCTGACACTATCCCTAGATGTTAAACTGACACGGTCACTAGCTAATGTCCTGCCTCTTATGCTAACTGAAGCCCTTAGGCTGTGCCTACCTCAGGCACTGAATTTAGTCCCAAGACCATGAAACTGTCCCGAACTAAGGCCTAGATGCTCGCCCTACATCCAGTCCTGACACTGTCCCTAACTATGGCCCTAACACTATTGCTAACTGAGGATCTGACACTGGACCTATCAGAGGCCCGCTACTCCTAACTAACGCCTTGAAACTTTCCCTAACGTAGGCGCTGCTACCATCAATATCTAAAGTCCTGACATTATCCTGAGCTAATATCCTGACCCATGTCTTACCAAGGTCCTGAAACTCTCCCAAAGTTAGCCCTGACACTGTCCCTAAGTGAGGCCCTGAGGCTGTCCCTCACAGAGGTCCTGATAATGTCTTAAACTAAGACCCTAATGCTGACCCTACAGAGAACCTTATGCTGATCCTATGTCATGCCCTGACGCTGTCCATAGCTAAGGCCCTGACTCGAGGCATCACTCAGGCCCTGTCGCTCTCCCTAAGTCAGGTTAAGATTCTATCCCTACCTGAAGCCCTGACACTGGGCCTAACTTAGGCACTGATGCTCTAATTAGCTATGGTCTTGACACTATCCCTAGGTCATTTCCTGACACTCTCCCTAGATCTTAACCTAAACTTGTCTTTAGCTATTGTCGAACCTCTTATGCTAACTAAATCCCTGACGTTGTCTCTAACTAAGAGCCTGAAATTAGTCCTGAGGCCGTCAACCTGTCCCTAACTGAAGTTTGGAGGATCATCCTAACTGAGGCGCTGACACTGTCCCTAACTAAAGCCCTGACACTACACCTAACTCAGTCCCTGACACAGTACTTTACAAGGGCTGTGATGCTAGTCCTAACTCAGGCCCTGACACTGTCTCTAAGTAAGGCTCAGAATTTGCCCCTAATATAGGCCCTGCTGTCCAGCAATAACTAAAAACTGGACACTAGCCTGAGTTAATATCCTGACATATTTCTAACCAAGGTCCTGACACTGTCCCTAAGAAAGCCCTGTCGCTGTCCCTCTGTTACAAACTGAGGCTGTCCCTAACTCAGGCCCTGAAGCTTTCCCTAACTGAGGCCTTCACGCTGTGACTAACTGAGGACCTGATGATGTCTGTATCTAAGACGCTAAAGTCGATCCAACAGAGGAGCTGATGCTGTTCCTAAGTCATGCCCTGACATTGTCCTCATCTAAGGGCCTGACGCTAGGCCTCACTCAGGCCCTGTCGCTCTCCCTAAGTCAGGCTCTGATGCTGTCCCTACCTGAAGCCCTGACACTGGTTCTAAATAAGGATCTGATACTCTCAGTAACTAAGGTTTTGACACTATGCTTAGGTCCTTTCCTGACACTATCCCTAGAGCGTAACCTGACCCTGGCCCTAGCAAATGTCGTGCCTCTTATGCTAACTACAGCCCTGCTGCTGTCCTTAACTAAGGGCCTAAAATTACTCTCGAGGCTGTGACCCTGTCCGTACCTAAGGCCTCGATGTTCGTCCTAATTCAGGGCCTGACACTGTCCCTAACTAAGGCCCTGCTGCCGTCAATATCTAACGTCCTGACACTATCCTGAGCTAATTTCTTGACCCATCTCTTACCAAGGTCCTGAAACTATCCCTAAGGAAGCCCTGATGCTGTCTCTAAGTGAGGCCTTGAGGCTGTCCCTAACAGAGGCCCTGATAATATCTGTAACATAGGCCCTGAGGCTGATCCTACCGTGGCTCTTATGCTGCTCCTAAGTCATGCCCTGACACTGTCTCTAGCTAAGGCCCTGACGCTAGGCCTCACTCAGGCCCTGTCCCACTCCCTAAGTCAGGCTCTGACGCTGTTCCTACCCGAAGCCCTGACACTCACTGCTCCTAAATTAGGTCCTGATGTGCTAAGTAACTAAGGTCTTGACACTATCCCTAGGTCATTTCCTGACACTCTCCCTAGACCTTAACCCAACCTTCTCTTTAGCTAATGTCGACATGAGCAAAAGAGATTCTTTAGAACGAGATTCTTTCATCTTCTGAATATAGTTTTCTTCAAAACATAATTTTTATAGTGTTACTAACTTTAAACAAAATGTACTCAACTGCTGTGGAATATTCCTTCATAGGAGCGTGCATGGTTCACTTGTGCATCTGCTTGTGGTGGTGCTCAGGTTGCTTTCAGCTGTAGATCCCCTTATGCTAGCTAAATCCCTGATTCTGTCCCTAAATGAGGCCCTGAATTTAGGTCCGAGGCCATGAACCTGTCCCTAACTGAGGCCTGGAGGCTCGTCCTAATGCAGGCCCTGACACTGTCCCTAACTAAGGCTCTGACACTACACCTAACTCAGTCACTGACACTGTACCTAACAAAGGCTCTGATGCTAGTCCTAACTTAGGCGCTGACACTGCCTCTAACTAAGGCCCTGCTGCCGTCAATATCTGAACACCTGATATTATCCTGAGCTAATAGCCTGACCCATGTCTTACCAAGGTCCTGAAACTTTCCCAAAGTAAGCCCTGACGCTGTCCCTAAGTGAGGCCTTGAGGCTATCCCTAACGGAGGCCCTGATAATAGCTTTAACCAAGACCCTAATGCTGATCCTACAGAGGCCTTTATGCTGCTCCTAAGTCATGCCCTGATACTGTCCCTTACTCAGGCCCTAAAGATAGGCCTCACTTCGGCCCTGTTGCTGTACCTTAGTTAGGCTCTGATGCTGTCCATACATCAAGCCCTGGCACTGGTCCTGATTAAGGCGCTCACGCTGCTGCTAACTAAGGTCCTGATGCTCTCAATAACTAAGGTCTTCTCGTTATCCCTTGGTCATTTCCTTTCACTGTCTCTGGCCTGGAACCTGACTCTGTCCCGAGATAATCTCCTGCACCTTATGCTAACTGAAACCCTAATGCTCTCCCTAACTAAGGCCCTGACTACTCCTAACTAAGGCCATGACACTGAATCTAACAAAGGCCCGGAATCTGTCCTTAATATAGGCCCTGCTGCCAGCAATGACTAAAATCCTGACACTCTCCTGAGCTAATATCCTGACTCATTTCTAACCAAGGTCCTGACACTGTCCCTAAGAAAGCCCTGTCGCTGTCTTTAAGTGAAGACATGAGGCTGTCTGTAATTCAGACCCTGAAGCTTTCCCTAACTGAGGCCTTGACGCTGTGACTAACTAGGGCTCCGGTCATGTCTTTAACTAAGAACCTAAAGCTGATCCAACAAAGGCACTGATGCTGCTCCTAAGTCATTCCCTGACAGTGTCCCCAGCTAAGGGCCTGACATTAGGCCTCACTCAGGCCCTGTCGCTCTCCCTAAGTCAGGCCCTGATGCTGTCCCGACCTGAAGCCCTAACACTGCTTCTGAATAAGTCCCTGAGAGTCTCAGTAACAAAGGTCTTCACACTATCCTTAGGTCATTTCCTGACACGATTCCAAGCCTTTACCCTAACCCTGTCCCGAGCTAATGTCCTACCTCTTATGCTAACTAAAGACCTTATGCTGTGCCTAATTCAGGCACTGAATTTAGTCCCAAGGCCACTAGACTGTCCCTAACTCGGCTCGATGCCCTTATCGTCACAATGTTCCATGACCACTGTCATCACAATGCTCCACGCCCTTGTCATCACAATGCTCCATAACCCCTGTCATCACAATGCTCCATGACTTTGTCATCGCAATGCTCCATGACTTTGTCATCGCAATGCTCCATGCCATTGTCATCACAATGCTCCATGCCCTTATCATCACAATGCTCCATGACCCCTGTCATCCCAATGCTCCATGAGCCTTGTCTAAAATGCTACATGCCTGTGAAATCACAAAGCTCCATGCCCCCTGTCATCACAAGTCTCCATGACTCTTGTCATCACAATGCTTCATGGCCCCTGTCATTCAAAATGCCATATGACCACTATCATCAAAATGTTCCATGGCCCTTGTCATCACAATGCCCCGTGACCCCTGTCATCACAATGTTCCAGGCCCCCTATCATCACAATGAGCCATGATCCCTTTCATCACAATGCTCCAGGTCCGTTTTCAGCACAATGCTCCATGACCCCTGTCATCACAATGTTCCCTGGCCTTTGTCATCACAATTCTCCATGGCCCCTGTAATCACAGTGCTCCATGACAACGTTCATCACATTGCTCCATGACCACTGTCATCATAATGCCACATGAGACCTGTCATCACAATGCTCCATGGCCCTTGTCATCACAATGCTCCATGATCCTTGTAATCCAAATGCTCCTTGACCCTTTCATCACAATGTTACAGTACCCCTTTCTTCACAATGCTCCATGCCGCTGGTCACCACAATGCTCCATGACCTCTGTCATCACAATGTTCCATGTCCCTTGTCATTAAAATGCTCCATGGCCCCTGTCATCACAATGCTGCATCATCCTTATAATCTCAATGCCCCATGGTCCTCGTCATCACAAATCTCCAAGCATTTGTCATCACAATGCTCCATGACCCCTGTCATCCCAATGCTCCATAGCACTTTTCATCACAATGCTACATGACCACTTTTATCACAATGTTCCATGACCACTTTAATCACAATGCTCCATGACCACTTTCATCACAATGCCCCATGACCCCTGTCATCAAAATGCTCCATGGCCCTTGTCACCACAATGCTCCAGGACCCGTCATCACAATTCTCCATGGCCCTTGTCATCACAATGCTCCATGGCGCTTGTCATCACAATGATCCAGAGCCTTAGTGCTTGAGTTGGGAGTAGTATCATTGCCTCAGTTAGGGACACTGTCATTGCCTGAAATGGGAGTGGTTTCAGAGCCTTAGTTAGGGACAGAGCCAGGGCGAGTTGGGAGTAGTGCCAGTGCCTTAGTTAGGGACAGCGCCAGTGCTTGCATTGGGAGTAGTGTCAGGGCCATAGTTAGGGAGAGTGTCAGTGGCTGAGATGGGAATAGTGTCAGGGCCTTAGTTACGGACATTGTCAGTGCCTAAGTTGGGATTTTCTTCAGGGTCTTTATTATGGACAGTGTCAGGGCCTGAGTTAAGACTAGTGTCAAGGCCTTAATTTGGAAGAGTGTCAGTGTCTCAGTTTGGAGTAGTGTCAGACCCTTAGTTAGGAAGAGCGTCAGTGCCTGAGTTGGGAATAGTGACATGGCCTAAGTTATGGACAGTGTCAGGGTCTGAGTTAGGAATCGTCTCAGGACCTTAGTTAGGGACAGTGTCAGTGATTGTGTTAGGAATAGTGTCAGGGCCTAAGTTAGGAGTAGTCTGAGACTGGTAGTTAGGAACAGTGTCAGGGCCTGAGTTGTGAGTAGTTACAAGGCCTTAGTTAGAGAAAGTGTCAGTGCCAGAGTTGGGAGTTATGTCAGGGCCTTAATTAGGGACAGTGTCAGTGCCTGAGTTGGAAGTAGTGTCAGGGCATTAGGGACAGTGTCAGTGGCTGAGATGGGAGTAGTGTCAGGGTCTTAGTTAGGGAGAGTGTCAGTGCCTGAGTTGGGAATAGTCTCAGGGTCTTTTTTGGGGACAGCATCAGGGCATGAGTTAAAAGTAGTGTCAAGGCCTTAGTTAGGGAGAGTGTCAGTGCCTGTGTTGGGAGTAGTATCAGGCCCTTCGTTAGGGACAGTGTCAGGGTCTGAGGTAGAAGTAGTCTCAGGGCCTTAGTTAGGTAGCGTGTCAGTGCCTAAGTAAGTAGTAGTGTGAGGGCCTTAGTTAGGGACAGTGTCAATGCCTGTGTTGGGAGTAGTGTCAGAGCCTTAGTTAGGGACAGCGTCAGTGCCTGCGTTGGGAGTAGTGTCAGGGCCTTACTTAGGGACAGCGTCAGTGCCTGAGTTAGGAGTAGTGTGATGGCCGTAGTTAGGGACACTCTCAGTGCCAGAGTTGGGGGTAGTGGCAGGCCTTTGTTAGGGACTGTGCCAGGGCCTGAGTTAAGAGTAGTGTCAAGTCCTTAGTTAGGGACAGTGTTAGTGCCTGAGTTGAGAGTAACGTCAAGGCCTTAGTTAGGGACAGTGTCAGTGCCTGAGTTGGGAGTACTGTCAGGGCATATTTCGGGACAGTCTCAGTGCCTATGTTGGGATTAGTGTCACGGACTTTGTTAGGAACAAAGTCAGTGCCTGAGTTGGGAGTTGTGTCAGGATATTAGTAAGGGACAGTGTCAGTGCCTGAGTTAGGAGAAGTGTCAGGGCTGTAGTTAGGGATAGTGTCAGTGCCTGAGTTGGAGGTAGTGTCAGGGCCTTAGGGACAATGTCAGTGGCTGAGATGGGAGTAGTGTCACGGTCTTAGTTACGGAGAGTGACAGCGCCTGAGTTGGGAATAGTGTCAGGGTCTTTGTTAGGGACAGTGTCAGGGTATTAGTTAAGAGTAGTGTCAAGGCCTTTGTTAGGGAGAGTGTCAGTGTCTGAGATGGGAGGAGTGTCAGACCCTTAGTTAAGGGACAGCGTCAGTGTCTGAGTTAGGAATAGTGCCAGAGCCTAAGTTATGGACAGTGCCAAGGCCTGAGTTAGGAGTAGTCTGAGACCGGTAGTTAGTAACAGTGTAAGGGCCTGAGTTGTTAGTAGTTTCAGGGCCTTAGTTAGCGAAAGTGTCAATGCCGGAATTGGGAGTAATGTCAGGGCTTACTTAGGGAGAGTGTCAGTGCCTGAGGTGGAAGTAGTATCAGGGCCTTAGTTAAGGACAGTGTCAGTGCCTGAGTTCGGAGTACTGTCAGGGCATATTTAGGGACAGTCTCAGTGCCTATTTTGGGAGTAGTGTCACGGCCTTAGTTAGTGACATTGTCAGTGCCTGAGTAAGGAGTAGTGTCCGGGCCTTAGTTAGGGACAGTGTCAGTTGCTTAGTTAGGAGTAGTGTCCGGGCCTAAGTTAGGGCCAGTGTCAGTGCCTGAATCAGGAGTAGAGTCGGGGCCTAAGTTAGGTACAGTGTCATTGCTTGAGATAGGAGTAGTGTCAGGGCCTTAGTTAGGAGGAGCATCAGTGCCTTCGTTAGGTATTGTATCAGCGCCTCAGTTAGGAATAGTTTCAGGGCCTTATTTAGGGACAGTGTTAGTGCCTGAGTTAGGAGTTGTGTCGGCCTTAGTTAGGGACCTTTTCAGGGCCTGAGTTAGGAGTAATGTCAGGGCCTTCCTTAAGTATTGTGTCAGCGCCTGAGTTAGGAATAGTGTCAGGGCCTCAGTTAGGGACATTGTCAGGGCATGCCTTAGGAGTTGTGTTAGGGCGTGAGCTATGAATAGTGTCAGGGCCTTAGTTAGTGACAGTGTCAGTGCTGAGTTTGGAGTAGTATCAGGGTCTTAGTTAGAGACAGTGTCAGGGCCTGAGTTAGGTGTATGTCAGGGCCTAGTTAGGGACAGTGTCAGTGCCTGATTTAGGAGTAGTGTCACAGGCTTTGTTAGGGACAGTGTCAGGGCCTGAGTTAGGAGTAGTGTCACAGCTTTAGTTAGGACCAGTGTCAGGGCCTTAGTTAAGTCCAACATTAGCGCCTATGATAGGAATGAGATCAGGACCTGTGTTACAGGTGATGTCAGGTCCTTATTTAAGAACGGTGTCAGGGCCTGAGTCCTGACTGACTCCTTACTGTCCTCACTAAGGACTTTTGACACTACTGCTAATTCAGGCCCTGACAATGTCCCTAACTAAGGCCCTGACACTTTCCCTGGCTAAGGCCCTGAACTTCTCCTAAGTCAGGCCCTGATACTGTCCCTAACAATGGCCCTGACACTACACCTAACTGAGGCCCCGACATGATACCTAACAAAGGCTTTGTTGCTAGTCCAAACTAAAGCCCTAAAATTGGTCCTAAATAAGGCCTTGACACTAATCCTAACTCAGGCCCTAAAACTGTCCCTAACTAAGGCCCTGATAGTATGCCTAACTCAGGCCCTCATACGATTCCTAACAATGGCTCTGATGCTAGTCCAAACTAAGGCCCTGAAATTGGTCCTAAATAAGGCCTTGACACTAATCCTAACTCAGGCCCTAGCACTGTCCCTAACTAGGTCTCAGACAGTACACCTAAATCAGACCCTGACACAGTCCCTAAGCAAGGCCCTGACACTACTGCTAACTCAGTCCCTTACACTGTACCTAACAAAGTCTCTGATGCTAGGCCTAACTCAGGCCCTGAAACCGTCTGTAACTAAGGCCCTGCTGCCATCACTATCAAAAGTCCTGACATTATCCTGAGCTAATATCCTGACCTATGTCTTTCCAAGGTCCTGAAACTGTCCCAAAGTAAGCCCTGACGCTGTCCCTAAGTGAAGACCTGAGGCTGTCCCTAACTCAGGCCCTGAAGCTTTCCTTAACTGAAACCTTGAAGCTGTGACTAATTCAGGCCCTGATCATGTACCTAACGAAGACCTTAATGCTGATCCAGCAAAGACGCTGATGCTGCTCCAAAGTCATGCCCTGACAGTGTGCCCAGCTAAGGGCCTGATGCTAAGCCTCACTCAGGCCCTGTCGCTCTCCCTAAGTCAGGCCCTGACACTGTCACTAACGAAGGCCCTGACTCTACTCCTAATTCAGTCCCGTACATTGTATCTAACAAAGGCTCTGATGCTAGTCGTAACTCAGGGCCTGACACTGTCTCTAACTAAGGGCTGCTGCCATCAACATCTAAAGTCCTGACATTATCCGGAGCTAATAACCTGACCCATGTCTTACCAAGGTCCTGAAACTGTCCCACAGTAAACCCTGACGCTGTCCCTAAGTGAGGCCCTGAAGCTTTCCCTAACTAACTCAGGCCTTGATGCTGTGACTAACTCAGACCCTGATCATGTCTTTAACTAAGACCCTAAGGCTGATCCAACAGAGGCCCTGATGCTGCTCCTAAGTCATGCCCCGATAGTGTCCCCCACTAAGTGTCTGATGCTAGGCCTCACGCAGACCCTAACGCACTCCCAAAGTCAGGCTCTGATGCTGTCCCTACCTGAAGCCCTAACACTGGTTCTGAATAAGGCCCTGAGAGTCTCCATAACAATGGTCTTCACACTATCCTTAGGTCATTTCCTGACACTATCCCTAGATGTTAAACTGACACGGTCACTAGCTAATGTCCTGCCTCTTATGCTAACTGAAGCCCTTAGGCTGTGCCTACCTCAGGCACTGAATTTAGTCCCAAGACCATGAAACTGTCCCGAACTAAGGCCTAGATGCTCGCCCTACATCCAGTCCTGACACTGTCCCTAACTATGGCCCTAACACTATTGCTAACTGAGGATCTGACACTGGACCTATCAGAGGCCCGCTACTCCTAACTAACGCCTTGAAACTTTCCCTAACGTAGGCGCTGCTACCATCAATATCTAAAGTCCTGACATTATCCTGAGCTAATATCCTGACCCATGTCTTACCAAGGTCCTGAAACTCTCCCAAAGTTAGCCCTGACACTGTCCCTAAGTGAGGCCCTGAGGCTGTCCCTCACAGAGGTCCTGATAATGTCTTAAACTAAGACCCTAATGCTGACCCTACAGAGAACCTTATGCTGATCCTATGTCATGCCCTGACGCTGTCCATAGCTAAGGCCCTGACTCGAGGCATCATTCAGGCCCTGTCGCTCTCCCTAAGTCAGGTTAAGATTCTATCCCTACCTGAAGCCCTGACACTGGGCCTAACTTAGGCACTGATGCTCTAATTAGCTATGGTCTTGACACTATCCCTAGGTCATTTCCTGACACTCTCCCTAGATCTTAACCTAAACTTGTCTTTAGCTATTGTCGAACCTCTTATGCTAACTAAATCCCTGACGTTGTCTCTAACTAAGAGCCTGAAATTAGTCCTGAGGCCGTCAACCTGTCCCTAACTGAAGTTTGGAGGATCATCCTAACTGAGGCGCTGACACTGTCCCTAACTAAAGCCCTGACACTACACCTAACTCAGTCCCTGACACAGTACTTTACAAGGGCTGTGATGCTAGTCCTAACTCAGGCCCTGACACTGTCTCTAAGTAAGGCTCAGAATTTGCCCCTAATATAGGCCCTGCTGTCCAGCAATAACTAAAAACTGGACACTAGCCTGAGTTAATATCCTGACATATTTCTAACCAAGGTCCTGACACTGTCCCTAAGAAAGCCCTGTCGCTGTCCCTCTGTTACAAACTGAGGCTGTCCCTAACTCAGGCCCTGAAGCTTTCCCTAACTGAGGCCTTCACGCTGTGACTAACTGAGGACCTGATGATGTCTGTATCTAAGACGCTAAAGTCGATCCAACAGAGGAGCTGATGCTGTTCCTAAGTCATGCCCTGACATTGTCCTCATCTAAGGGCCTGACGCTAGGCCTCACTCAGGCCCTGTCGCTCTCCCTAAGTCAGGCTCTGATGCTGTCCCTACCTGAAGCCCTGACACTGGTTCTAAATAAGGATCTGATACTCTCAGTAACTAAGGTTTTGACACTATGCTTAGGTCCTTTCCTGACACTATCCCTAGACCGTAACCTGACCCTGGCCCTAGCAAATGTCGTGCCTCTTATGCTAACTACAGCCCTGCTGCTGTCCTTAACTAAGGGCCTAAAATTACTCTCGAGGCTGTGACCCTGTCCGTACCTAAGGCCTCGATGTTCGTCCTAATTCAGGGCCTGACACTGTCCCTAACTAAGGCCCTGCTGCCGTCAATATCTAACGTCCTGACACTATCCTGAGCTAATTTCTTGACCCATCTCTTACCAAGGTCCTGAAACTATCCCTAAGGAAGCCCTGATGCTGTCTCTAAGTGAGGCCTTGAGGCTGTCCCTAACAGAGGCCCTGATAATATCTGTAACATAGGCCCTGAGGCTGATCCTACCGTGGCTCTTATGCTGCTCCTAAGTCATGCCCTGACACTGTCTCTAGCTAAGGCCCTGACGCTAGGCCTCACTCAGGCCCTGTCCCACTCCCTAAGTCAGGCTCTGACGCTGTTCCTACCCGAAGCCCTGACACTCACTGCTCCTAAATTAGGTCCTGATGTGCTAAGTAACTAAGGTCTTGACACTATCCCTAGGTCATTTCCTGACACTCTCCCTAGACCTTAACCCAACCTTCTCTTTAGCTAATGTCGACATGAGCAAAAGAGATTCTTTAGAACGAGATTCTTTCATCTTCTGAATATAGTTTTCTTCAAAACATAATTTTTATAGTGTTACTAACTTTAAACAAAATGTACTCAACTGCTGTGGAATATTCTTTCATAGGAGCGTGCATGGTTCACTTGTGCATCTGCTTGTGGTGGTGTTCAGGTTGCTTTCAGCTGTAGATCCCCTTATGCTAGCTAAATCCCTGATTCTGTCCCTAAATGAGGCCCTGAATTTAGGTCCGAGGCCGTGAACCTGTCCCTAACTGAGGCCTGGAGGCTCGTCCTAATGCAGGCCCTGACACTGTCCCTAACTAAGGCTCTGACACTACACCTAACTCAGTCACTGACACTGTACCTAACAAAGGCTCTGATGCTAGTCCTAACTTAGGCGCTGACACTGCCTCTAACTAAGGCCCTGCTGCCGTCAATATCTGAACACCTGATATTATCCTGAGCTAATAGCCTGACCCATGTCTTACCAAGGTCCTGAAACTTTCCCAAAGTAAGCCCTGACGCTGTCCCTAAGTGAGGCCTTGAGGCTATCCCTAACGGAGGCCCTGATAATAGCTTTAACCAAGACCCTAATGCTGATCCTACAGAGGCCTTTATGCTGCTCCTAAGTCATGCCCTGATACTGTCCCTTACTCAGGCCCTAAAGATAGGCCTCACTTCGGCCCTGTTGCTGTACCTTAGTTAGGCTCTGATGCTGTCCATACATCAAGCCCTGGCACTGGTCCTGATTAAGGCGCTCACGCTGCTGCTAACTAAGGTCCTGATGCTCTCAATAAATAAGGTCTTCTCGTTATCCCTTGGTCATTTCCTTTCACTGTCTCTGGCCTGGAACCTGACTCTGTCCCGAGATAATCTCCTGCACCTTATGCTAACTGAAACCCTAATGCTCTCCCTAACTAAGGCCCTGACTACTCCTAACTAAGGCCATGACACTGAATCTAACAAAGGCCCGGAATCTGTCCTTAATATAGGCCCTGCTGCCAGCAATGACTAAAATCCTGACACTCTCCTGAGCTAATATCCTGACTCATTTCTAACCAAGGTCCTGACACTGTCCCTAAGAAAGCCCTGTCGCTGTCTTTAAGTGAAGACATGAGGCTGTCTGTAATTCAGACCCTGAAGCTTTCCCTAACTGAGGCCTTGACGCTGTGACTAACTAGGGCTCCGGTCATGTCTTTAACTAAGAACCTAAAGCTGATCCAACAAAGGCACTGATGCTGCTCCTAAGTCATTCCCTGACAGTGTCCCCAGCTAAGGGCCTGACATTAGGCCTCACTCAGGCCCTGTCGCTCTCCCTAAGTCAGGCCCTGATGCTGTCCCGACCTGAAGCCCTAACACTGCTTCTGAATAAGTCCCTGAGAGTCTCAGTAACAAAGGTCTTCACACTATCCTTAGGTCATTTCCTGACACGATTCCAAGCCTTTACCCTAACCCTGTCCCGAGCTAATGTCCTACCTCTTATGCTAACTAAAGACCTTATGCTGTGCCTAATTCAGGCACTGAATTTAGTCCCAAGGCCGCTAGACTGTCCCTAACTCGGCTCGATGCCCTTATCGTCACAATGTTCCATGACCACTGTCATCACAATGCTCCACGCCCTTGTCATCACAATGCTCCATAACCCCTGTCATCACAATGCTCCATGACTTTGTCATCGCAATGCTCCATGACTTTGTCATCGCAATGCTCCATGCCATTGTCATCACAATGCTCCATGCCCTTATCATCACAATGCTCCATGACCCCTGTCATCCCAATGCTCCCTGAGTCTTGTCTAAAATGCTACATGCCTGTGAAATCACAAAGCTCCATGCCCCCTGTCATCACAAGTCTCCATGACTCTTGTCATCACAATGCTTCATGGCCCCTGTCATTCAAAATGCCATATGACCACTATCATCAAAATGTTCCATGGCCCTTGTCATCACAATGCCCCGTGACCCCTGTCATCACAATGTTCCAGGCCCCCTGTCATCACAATGAGCCATGATCCCTTTCATCACAATGCTCCAGGTCCGTTTTCAGCACAATGCTCCATGACCCCTGTCATCACAATGTTCCCTGGCCTTTGTCATCACAATTCTCCATGGCCCCTGTAATCACAGTGCTCCATGACAACGTTCATCACATTGCTCCATGACCACTGTCATCATAATGCCACATGAGACCTGTCATCACAATGCTCCATGGCCCTTGTCATCACAATGCTCCATGATCCTTGTAATCCAAATGCTCCTTGACCCTTTCATCACAATGTTACAGTACCCCTTTCTTCACAATGCTCCATGCCGCTGGTCACCACAATGCTCCATGACCTCTGTCATCACAATGCTCCATGTCCCTTGTCATTAAAATGCTCCATGGCCCCTGTCATCACAATGCTGCATCATCCTTATAATCTCAATGCCCCATGGTCCTCGTCATCACAAATCTCCAAGCATTTGTCATCACAATGCTCCATGACCCCTGTCATCCCAATGCTCCATAGCACTTTTCATCACAATGCTACATGACCATTTTTATCACAATGTTCCATGACCACTTTAATCACAATGCTCCATGACCATTTTCATCACAATGCCCCATGACCCCTGTCATCAAAATGCTCCATGGCCCTTGTCACCACAATGCTCCAGGACCCGTCATCACAATTCTCCATGGCCCTTGTCATCACAATGCTCCATGGCGCTTGTCATCACAATGATCCAGAGCCTTAGTGCTTGAGTTGGGAGTAGTATCATTGCCTCAGTTAGGGACACTGTCATTGCCTGAAATGGGAGTGGTGTCAGAGCCTTAGTTAGGGACAGAGCCAGGGCGAGTTGGGAGTAGTGCCAGTGCCTTAGTTAGGGACAGCGCCAGTGCTTGCATTGGGAGTAGTGTCAGGGCCATAGTTAGGGACAGTGTCAGTGGCTGAGATGGGAATAGTGTCAGGGCCTTAGTTACGGACATTGTCAGTGCCTAAGTTGGGACTTTCTTCAGGGTCTTTATTATGGACAGTGTCAGGGCCTGAGTTAAGACTAGTGTCAAGGCCTTAATTTGGAAGAGTGTCAGTGTCTCAGTTTGGAGTAGTGTCAGACCCTTAGTTAGGAAGAGCGTCAGTGCCTGAGTTGGGAATAGTGACATGGCCTAAGTTATGGACAGTGTCAGGGTCTGAGTTAGGAATCGTCTCAGGACCTTAGTTAGGGACAGTGTCAGTGATTGTGTTAGGAATAGTGTCAGGGCCTAAGTTAGGAGTAGTCTGAGACTGGTAGTTAGGAACAGTGTCAGGGCCTGAGTTGTGAGTAGTTACAGGGCCTTAGTTAGAGAAAGTGTCAGTGCCAGAGTTGGGAGTTATGTCAGGGCCTTAATTAGGGACAGTGTCAGTGCCTGAGTTGGAAGTAGTGTCAGGGCATTAGGGACAGTGTCAGTGGCTGAGATGGGAGTAGTGTCAGGGTCTTAGTTAGGGAGAGTGTCAGTGCCTGAGTTGGGAATAGTCTCAGGGTCTTTTTTGGGGACAGCATCAGGGCATGAGTTAAAAGTAGTGTCAAGGCCTTAGTTAGGGAGAGTGTCAGTGCCTGTGTTGGGAGTAGTATCAGGCCCTTCGTTAGGGACAGTGTCAGGGTCTGAGGTAGAAGTAGTCTCAGGGCCTTAGTTAGGTAGCGTGTCAGTGCCTAAGTAAGTAGTAGTGTGAGGGCCTTAGTTAGGGACAGTGTCAATGCCTGTGTTGGGAGTAGTGTCAGAGCCTTAGTTAGGGACAGCGTCAGTGCCTGCGTTGGGAGTAGTGTCAGGGCCTTACTTAGGGACAGCGTCAGTGCCTGAGTTAGGAGTAGTGTGATGGCCGTAGTTAGGGACACTCTCAGTGCCAGAGTTGGGGGTAGTGGCAGGCCTTTGTTAGGGACTGTGCCAGGGCCTGAGTTAAGAGTAGTGTCAAGTCCTTAGTTAGGGACAGTGTTAGTGCCTGAGTTGAGAGTAACGTCAAGGCCTTAGTTAGGGACAGTGTCAGTGCCTGAGTTGGGAGTACTGTCAGGGCATATTTCGGGACAGTCTCAGTGCCTATGTTGGGATTAGTGTCACGGCCTTTGTTAGGAACAAAGTCAGTGCCTGAGTTGGGAGTTGTGTCAGGATATTAGTAAGGGACAGTGTCAGTGCCTGAGTTAGGAGAAGTGTCAGGGCTGTAGTTAGGGATAGTGTCAGTGCCTGAGTTGGAGGTAGTGTCAGGGCCTTAGGGACAATGTCAGTGGCTGAGATGGGAGTAGTGTCACGGTCTTAGTTACGGAGAGTGACAGCGCCTGAGTTGGGAATAGTGTCAGGGTCTTTGTTAGGGACAGTGTCAGGGTATTAGTTAAGAGTAGTGTCAAGGCCTTTGTTAGGGAGAGTGTCAGTGTCTGAGATGGGAGGAGTGTCAGACCCTTAGTTAAGGGACAGCGTCAGTGTCTGAGTTAGGAATAGTGCCAGAGCCTAAGTTATGGACAGTGCCAAGGCCTGAGTTAGGAGTAGTCTGAGACCGGTAGTTAGTAACAGTGTAAGGGCCTGAGTTGTTAGTAGTTTCAGGGCCTTAGTTAGCGAAAGTGTCAATGCCGGAATTGGGAGTAATGTCAGGGCTTACTTAGGGAGAGTGTCAGTGCCTGAGGTGGAAGTAGTATCAGGGCCTTAGTTAAGGACAGTGTCAGTGCCTGAGTTCGGAGTACTGTCAGGGCATATTTAGGGACAGTCTCAGTGCCTATTTTGGGAGTAGTGTCACGGCCTTAGTTAGTGACATTGTCAGTGCCTGAGTAAGGAGTAGTGTCCGGGCCTTAGTTAGGGACAGTGTCAGTTGCTTAGTTAGGAGTAGTGTCCGGGCCTAAGTTAGGGCCAGTGTCAGTGCCTGAATCAGGAGTAGAGTCGGGGCCTAAGTTAGGGACAGTGTCATTGCTTGAGATAGGAGTAGTGTCAGGGCCTTAGTTAGGAGGAGCATCAGTGCCTTCGTTAGGTATTGTATCAGCGCCTCAGTTAGGAATAGTTTCAGGGCCTTATTTAGGGACAGTGTTAGTGCCTGAGTTAGGAGTTGTGTCGGCCTTAGTTAGGGACCTTTTCAGGGCCTGAGTTAGGAGTAATGTCAGGGCCTTCCTTAAGTATTGTGTCAGCGCCTGAGTTAGGAATAGTGTCAGGGCCTCAGTTAGGGACATTGTCAGGGCATGACTTCGGAGTTGTGTTAGGGCGTGAGCTATGAATAGTGTCAGGGCCTTAGTTAGTGACAGTGTCAGTGCTGAGTTTGGAGTAGTATCAGGGCCTTAGTTAGAGACAGTGTCAGGGCCTGAGTTAGGTGTATGTCAGGGCCTAGTTAGGGACAGTGTCAGTGCCTGATTTAGGAGTAGTGTCACAGGCTTTGTTAGGGACAGTGTCAGGGCCTGAGTTAGGAGTAGTGTCACAGCTTTAGTTAGGACCAGTGTCAGGGCCTTAGTTAAGTCCAACATTAGCGCCTATGATAGGAATGAGATCAGGACCTGTGTTACAGGTGATGTCAGGTCCTTATTTAAGAACGGTGTCAGGGCCTGAGTCCTGACTGACTCCTTACTGTCCTCACTAAGGACTTTTGACACTACTGCTAATTCAGGCCCTGACAATGTCCCTAACTAAGGCCCTGACACTTTCCCTGGCTAAGGCCCTGAACTTCTCCTAAGTCAGGCCCTGATACTGTCCCTAACAATGGCCCTGACACTACACCTAACTGAGGCCCCGACATGATACCTAACAAAGGCTTTGTTGCTAGTCCAAACTAAAGCCCTAAAATTGGTCCTAAATAAGGCCTTGACACTAATCCTAACTCAGGCCCTAAAACTGTCCCTAACTAAGGCCCTGATAGTATGCCTAACTCAGGCCCTCATACGATTCCTAACAATGGCTCTGATGCTAGTCCAAACTAAGGCCCTGAAATTGGTCCTAAATAAGGCCTTGACACTAATCCTAACTCAGGCCCTAGCACTGTCCCTAACTAGGTCTCAGACAGTACACCTAAATCAGACCCTGACACAGTCCCTAAGCAAGGCCCTGACACTACTGCTAACTCAGTCCCTTACACTGTACCTAACAAAGTCTCTGATGCTAGGCCTAACTCAGGCCCTGAAACCGTCTGTAACTAAGGCCCTGCTGCCATCACTATCAAAAGTCCTGACATTATCCTGAGCTAATATCCTGACCTATGTCTTTCCAAGGTCCTGAAACTGTCCCAAAGTAAGCCCTGACGCTGTCCCTAAGTGAAGACCTGAGGCTGTCCCTAACTCAGGCCCTGAAGCTTTCCTTAACTGAAACCTTGAAGCTGTGACTAATTCAGGCCCTGATCATGTACCTAACGAAGACCTTAATGCTGATCCAGCAAAGACGCTGATGCTGCTCCAAAGTCATGCCCTGACAGTGTGCCCAGCTAAGGGCCTGATGCTAAGCCTCACTCAGGCCCTGTCGCTCTCCCTAAGTCAGGCCCTGACACTGTCACTAACGAAGGCCCTGACTCTACTCCTAATTCAGTCCCGTACATTGTATCTAACAAAGGCTCTGATGCTAGTCGTAACTCAGGGCCTGACACTGTCTCTAACTAAGGGCTGCTGCCATCAACATCTAAAGTCCTGACATTATCCGGAGCTAATAACCTGACCCATGTCTTACCAAGGTCCTGAAACTGTCCCACAGTAAACCCTGACGCTGTCCCTAAGTGAGGCCCTGAAGCTTTCCCTAACTAACTCAGGCCTTGATGCTGTGACTAACTCAGACCCTGATCATGTCTTTAACTAAGACCCTAAGGCTGATCCAACAGAGGCCCTGATGCTGCTCCTAAGTCATGCCCCGATAGTGTCCCCCACTAAGTGTCTGATGCTAGGCCTCACGCAGACCCTAACGCACTCCCAAAGTCAGGCTCTGATGCTGTCCCTACCTGAAGCCCTAACACTGGTTCTGAATAAGGCCCTGAGAGTCTCCATAACAATGGTCTTCACACTATCCTTAGGTCATTTCCTGACACTATCCCTAGATGTTAAACTGACACGGTCACTAGCTAATGTCCTGCCTCTTATGCTAACTGAAGCCCTTAGGCTGTGCCTACCTCAGGCACTGAATTTAGTCCCAAGACCATGAAACTGTCCCGAACTAAGGCCTAGATGCTCGCCCTACATCCAGTCCTGACACTGTCCCTAACTATGGCCCTAACACTATTGCTAACTGAGGATCTGACACTGGACCTATCAGAGGCCCGCTACTCCTAACTAACGCCTTGAAACTTTCCCTAATGTAGGCGCTGCTACCATCAATATCTAAAGTCCTGACATTATCCTGAGCTAATATCCTGACCCATGTCTTACCAAGGTCCTGAAACTCTCCCAAAGTTAGCCCTGACACTGTCCCTAAGTGAGGCCCTGAGGCTGTCCCTCACAGAGGTCCTGATAATGTCTTAAACTAAGACCCTAATGCTGACCCTACAGAGAACCTTATGCTGATCCTATGTCATGCCCTGACGCTGTCCATAGCTAAGGCCCTGACTCGAGGCATCATTCAGGCCCTGTCGCTCTCCCTAAGTCAGGTTAAGATTCTATCCCTACCTGAAGCCCTGACACTGGGCCTAACTTAGGCACTGATGCTCTAATTAGCTATGGTCTTGACACTATCCCTAGGTCATTTCCTGACACTCTCCCTAGATCTTAACCTAAACTTGTCTTTAGCTATTGTCGAACCTCTTATGCTAACTAAATCCCTGACGTTGTCTCTAACTAAGAGCCTGAAATTAGTCCTGAGGCCGTCAACCTGTCCCTAACTGAAGTTTGGAGGATCATCCTAACTGAGGCGCTGACACTGTCCCTAACTAAAGCCCTGACACTACACCTAACTCAGTCCCTGACACAGTACTTTACAAGGGCTGTGATGCTAGTCCTAACTCAGGCCCTGACACTGTCTCTAAGTAAGGCTCAGAATTTGCCCCTAATATAGGCCCTGCTGTCCAGCAATAACTAAAAACTGGACACTAGCCTGAGTTAATATCCTGACATATTTCTAACCAAGGTCCTGACACTGTCCCTAAGAAAGCCCTGTCGCTGTCCCTCTGTTACAAACTGAGGCTGTCCCTAACTCAGGCCCTGAAGCTTTCCCTAACTGAGGCCTTCACGCTGTGACTAACTGAGGACCTGATGATGTCTGTATCTAAGACGCTAAAGTCGATCCAACAGAGGAGCTGATGCTGTTCCTAAGTCATGCCCTGACATTGTCCTCATCTAAGGGCCTGACGCTAGGCCTCACTCAGGCCCTGTCGCTCTCCCTAAGTCAGGCTCTGATGCTGTCCCTACCTGAAGCCCTGACACTGGTTCTAAATAAGGATCTGATACTCTCAGTAACTAAGGTTTTGACACTATGCTTAGGTCCTTTCCTGACACTATCCCTAGACCGTAACCTGACCCTGGCCCTAGCAAATGTCGTGCCTCTTATGCTAACTACAGCCCTGCTGCTGTCCTTAACTAAGGGCCTAAAATTACTCTCGAGGCTGTGACCCTGTCCGTACCTAAGGCCTCGATGTTCGTCCTAATTCAGGGCCTGACACTGTCCCTAACTAAGGCCCTGCTGCCGTCAATATCTAACGTCCTGACACTATCCTGAGCTAATTTCTTGACCCATCTCTTACCAAGGTCCTGAAACTATCCCTAAGGAAGCCCTGACGCTGTCCCTAAGTGAGGCCTTGAGGCTATCCCTAACGGAGGCCCTGATAATAGCTTTAACCAAGACCCTAATGCTGATCCTACAGAGGCCTTTATGCTGCTCCTAAGTCATGCCCTGATACTGTCCCTTACTCAGGCCCTAAAGATAGGCCTCACTTCGGCCCTGTTGCTGTACCTTAGTTAGGCTCTGATGCTGTCCATACATCAAGCCCTGGCACTGGTCCTGATTAAGGCGCTCACGCTGCTGCTAACTAAGGTCCTGATGCTCTCAATAACTAAGGTCTTCTCGTTATCCCTTGGTCATTTCCTTTCACTGTCTCTGGCCTGGAACCTGACTCTGTCCCGAGATAATCTCCTGCACCTTATGCTAACTGAAACCCTAATGCTCTCCCTAACTAAGGCCCTGACTACTCCTAACTAAGGCCATGACACTGAATCTAACAAAGGCCCGGAATCTGTCCTTAATATAGGCCCTGCTGCCAGCAATGACTAAAATCCTGACACTCTCCTGAGCTAATATCCTGACTCATTTCTAACCAAGGTCCTGACACTGTCCCTAAGAAAGCCCTGTCGCTGTCTTTAAGTGAAGACATGAGGCTGTCTGTAATTCAGACCCTGAAGCTTTCCCTAACTGAGGCCTTGACGCTGTGACTAACTAGGGCTCCGGTCATGTCTTTAACTAAGAACCTAAAGCTGATCCAACAAAGGCACTGATGCTGCTCCTAAGTCATTCCCTGACAGTGTCCCCAGCTAAGGGCCTGACATTAGGCCTCACTCAGGCCCTGTCGCTCTCCCTAAGTCAGGCCCTGATGCTGTCCCGACCTGAAGCCCTAACACTGCTTCTGAATAAGTCCCTGAGAGTCTCAGTAACAAAGGTCTTCACACTATCCTTAGGTCATTTCCTGACACGATTCCAAGCCTTTACCCTAACCCTGTCCCGAGCTAATGTCCTACCTCTTATGCTAACTAAAGACCTTATGCTGTGCCTAATTCAGGCACTGAATTTAGTCCCAAGGCCGCTAGACTGTCCCTAACTCGGCTCGATGCCCTTATCGTCACAATGTTCCATGACCACTGTCATCACAATGCTCCACGCCCTTGTCATCACAATGCTCCATAACCCCTGTCATCACAATGCTCCATGACTTTGTCATCGCAATGCTCCATGACTTTGTCATCGCAATGCTCCATGCCATTGTCATCACAATGCTCCATGCCCTTATCATCACAATGCTCCATGACCCCTGTCATCCCAATGCTCCCTGAGTCTTGTCTAAAATGCTACATGCCTGTGAAATCACAAAGCTCCATGCCCCCTGTCATCACAAGTCTCCATGACTCTTGTCATCACAATGCTTCATGGCCCCTGTCATTCAAAATGCCATATGACCACTATCATCAAAATGTTCCATGGCCCTTGTCATCACAATGCCCCGTGACCCCTGTCATCACAATGTTCCAGGCCCCCTGTCATCACAATGAGCCATGATCCCTTTCATCACAATGCTCCAGGTCCGTTTTCAGCACAATGCTCCATGACCCCTGTCATCACAATGTTCCCTGGCCTTTGTCATCACAATTCTCCATGGCCCCTGTAATCACAGTGCTCCATGACAACGTTCATCACATTGCTCCATGACCACTGTCATCATAATGCCACATGAGACCTGTCATCACAATGCTCCATGGCCCTTGTCATCACAATGCTCCATGATCCTTGTAATCCAAATGCTCCTTGACCCTTTCATCACAATGTTACAGTACCCCTTTCTTCACAATGCTCCATGCCGCTGGTCACCACAATGCTCCATGACCTCTGTCATCACAATGCTCCATGTCCCTTGTCATTAAAATGCTCCATGGCCCCTGTCATCACAATGCTGCATCATCCTTATAATCTCAATGCCCCATGGTCCTCGTCATCACAAATCTCCAAGCATTTGTCATCACAATGCTCCATGACCCCTGTCATCCCAATGCTCCATAGCACTTTTCATCACAATGCTACATGACCATTTTTATCACAATGTTCCATGACCACTTTAATCACAATGCTCCATGACCATTTTCATCACAATGCCCCATGACCCCTGTCATCAAAATGCTCCATGGCCCTTGTCACCACAATGCTCCAGGACCCGTCATCACAATTCTCCATGGCCCTTGTCATCACAATGCTCCATGGCGCTTGTCATCACAATGATCCAGAGCCTTAGTGCTTGAGTTGGGAGTAGTATCATTGCCTCAGTTAGGGACACTGTCATTGCCTGAAATGGGAGTGGTGTCAGAGCCTTAGTTAGGGACAGAGCCAGGGCGAGTTGGGAGTAGTGCCAGTGCCTTAGTTAGGGACAGCGCCAGTGCTTGCATTGGGAGTAGTGTCAGGGCCATAGTTAGGGACAGTGTCAGTGGCTGAGATGGGAATAGTGTCAGGGCCTTAGTTACGGACATTGTCAGTGCCTAAGTTGGGATTTTCTTCAGGGTCTTTATTATGGACAGTGTCAGGGCCTGAGTTAAGACAAGTGTCAAGGCCTTAATTTGGAAGAGTGTCAGTGTCTCAGTTTGGAGTAGTGTCAGACCCTTAGTTAGGAAGAGCGTCAGTGCCTGAGTTGGGAATAGTGACATGGCCTAAGTTATGGACAGTGTCAGGGTCTGAGTTAGGAATCGTCTCAGGACCTTAGTTAGGGACAGTGTCAGTGATTGTGTTAGGAATAGTGTCAGGGCCTAAGTTAGGAGTAGTCTGAGACTGGTAGTTAGGAACAGTGTCAGGGCCTGAGTTGTGAGTAGTTACAGGGCCTTAGTTAGAGAAAGTGTCAGTGCCAGAGTTGGGAGTTATGTCAGGGCCTTAATTAGGGACAGTGTCAGTGCCTGAGTTGGAAGTAGTGTCAGGGCATTAGGGACAGTGTCAGTGGCTGAGATGGGAGTAGTGTCAGGGTCTTAGTTAGGGAGAGTGTCAGTGCCTGAGTTGGGAATAGTCTCAGGGTCTTTTTTGGGGACAGCATCAGGGCATGAGTTAAAAGTAGTGTCAAGGCCTTAGTTAGGGAGAGTGTCAGTGCCTGTGTTGGGAGTAGTATCAGGCCCTTCGTTAGGGACAGTGTCAGGGTCTGAGGTAGAAGTAGTCTCAGGGCCTTAGTTAGGTAGCGTGTCAGTGCCTAAGTAAGTAGTAGTGTGAGGGCCTTAGTTAGGGACAGTGTCAATGCCTGTGTTGGGAGTAGTGTCAGAGCCTTAGTTAGGGACAGCGTCAGTGCCTGCGTTGGGAGTAGTGTCAGGGCCTTACTTAGGGACAGCGTCAGTGCCTGAGTTAGGAGTAGTGTGATGGCCGTAGTTAGGGACACTCTCAGTGCCAGAGTTGGGGGTAGTGGCAGGCCTTTGTTAGGGACTGTGCCAGGGCCTGAGTTAAGAGTAGTGTCAAGTCCTTAGTTAGGGACAGTGTTAGTGCCTGAGTTGAGAGTAACGTCAAGGCCTTAGTTAGGGACAGTGTCAGTGCCTGAGTTGGGAGTACTGTCAGGGCATATTTCGGGACAGTCTCAGTGCCTATGTTGGGATTAGTGTCACGGACTTTGTTAGGAACAAAGTCAGTGCCTGAGTTGGGAGTTGTGTCAGGATATTAGTAAGGGACAGTGTCAGTGCCTGAGTTAGGAGAAGTGTCAGGGCTGTAGTTAGGGATAGTGTCAGTGCCTGAGTTGGAGGTAGTGTCAGGGCCTTAGGGACAATGTCAGTGGCTGAGATGGGAGTAGTGTCACGGTCTTAGTTACGGAGAGTGACAGCGCCTGAGTTGGGAATAGTGTCAGGGTCTTTGTTAGGGACAGTGTCAGGGTATTAGTTAAGAGTAGTGTCAAGGCCTTTGTTAGGGAGAGTGTCAGTGTCTGAGATGGGAGGAGTGTCAGACCCTTAGTTAAGGGACAGCGTCAGTGTCTGAGTTAGGAATAGTGCCAGAGCCTAAGTTATGGACAGTGCCAAGGCCTGAGTTAGGAGTAGTCTGAGACCGGTAGTTAGTAACAGTGTAAGGGCCTGAGTTGTTAGTAGTTTCAGGGCCTTAGTTAGCGAAAGTGTCAATGCTGGAATTGGGAGTAATGTCAGGGCTTACTTAGGGAGAGTGTCAGTGCCTGAGGTGGAAGTAGTATCAGGGCCTTAGTTAAGGACAGTGTCAGTGCCTGAGTTCGGAGTACTGTCAGGGCATATTTAGGGACAGTCTCAGTGCCTATTTTGGGAGTAGTGTCACGGCCTTAGTTAGTGACATTGTCAGTGCCTGAGTAAGGAGTAGTATCCGGGCCTTAGTTAGGGACAGTGTCAGTTGCTTAGTTAGGAGTAGTGTCCGGGCCTAAGTTAGGGCCAGTGTCAGTGCCTGAATCAGGAGTAGAGTCGGGGCCTAAGTTAGGGACAGTGTCATTGCTCGAGATAGGAGTAGTGTCAGGGCCTTAGTTAGGAGGAGCATCAGTGCCTTCGTTAGGTATTGTATCAGCGCCTCAGTTAGGAATAGTTTCAGGGCCTTATTTAGGGACAGTGTTAGTGCCTGAGTTAGGAGTTGTGTCGGCCTTAGTTAGGGACCTTTTCAGGGCCTGAGTTAGGAGTAATGTCAGGGCCTTCCTTAAGTATTGTGTCAGCGCCTGAGTTAGGAATAGTGTCAGGGCCTCAGTTAGGGACATTGTCAGGGCATGACTTAGGAGTTGTGTTAGGGCGTGAGCTATGAATAGTGTCAGGGCCTTAGTTAGTGACAGTGTCAGTGCTGAGTTTGGAGTAGTATCAGGGCCTTAGTTAGAGACAGTGTCAGGGCCTGAGTTAGGTGTATGTCAGGGCCTAGTTAGGGACAGTGTCAGTGCCTGATTTAGGAGTAGTGTCACAGGCTTTGTTAGGGACAGTGTCAGGGCCTGAGTTAGGAGTAGTGTCACAGCTTTAGTTAGGACCAGTGTCAGGGCCTTAGTTAAGTCCAACATTAGCGCCTATGATAGGAATGAGATCAGGACCTGTGTTACAGGTGATGTCAGGTCCTTATTTAAGAACGGTGTCAGGGCCTGAGTCCTGACTGACTCCTTACTGTCCTCACTAAGGACTTTTGACACTACTGCTAATTCAGGCCCTGACAATGTCCCTAACTAAGGCCCTGACACTTTCCCTGGCTAAGGCCCTGAACTTCTCCTAAGTCAGGCCCTGATACTGTCCCTAACAATGGCCCTGACACTACACCTAACTGAGGCCCCGACATGATACCTAACAAAGGCTTTGTTGCTAGTCCAAACTAAAGCCCTAAAATTGGTCCTAAATAAGGCCTTGACACTAATCCTAACTCAGGCCCTAAAACTGTCCCTAACTAAGGCCCTGATAGTATGCCTAACTCAGGCCCTCATACGATTCCTAACAATGGCTCTGATGCTAGTCCAAACTAAGGCCCTGAAATTGGTCCTAAATAAGGCCTTGACACTAATCCTAACTCAGGCCCTAGCACTGTCCCTAACTAGGTCTCAGACAGTACACCTAAATCAGACCCTGACACAGTCCCTAAGCAAGGCCCTGACACTACTGCTAACTCAGTCCCTTACACTGTACCTAACAAAGTCTCTGATGCTAGGCCTAACTCAGGCCCTGAAACCGTCTGTAACTAAGGCCCTGCTGCCATCACTATCAAAAGTCCTGACATTATCCTGAGCTAATATCCTGACCTATGTCTTTCCAAGGTCCTGAAACTGTCCCAAAGTAAGCCCTGACGCTGTCCCTAAGTGAAGACCTGAGGCTGTCCCTAACTCAGGCCCTGAAGCTTTCCTTAACTGAAACCTTGAAGCTGTGACTAATTCAGGCCCTGATCATGTACCTAACGAAGACCTTAATGCTGATCCAGCAAAGACGCTGATGCTGCTCCAAAGTCATGCCCTGACAGTGTGCCCAGCTAAGGGCCTGATGCTAAGCCTCACTCAGGCCCTGTCGCTCTCCCTAAGTCAGGCCCTGACACTGTCACTAACGAAGGCCCTGACTCTACTCCTAATTCAGTCCCGTACATTGTATCTAACAAAGGCTCTGATGCTAGTCGTAACTCAGGGCCTGACACTGTCTCTAACTAAGGGCTGCTGCCATCAACATCTAAAGTCCTGACATTATCCGGAGCTAATAACCTGACCCATGTCTTACCAAGGTCCTGAAACTGTCCCACAGTAAACCCTGACGCTGTCCCTAAGTGAGGCCCTGAAGCTTTCCCTAACTAACTCAGGCCTTGATGCTGTGACTAACTCAGACCCTGATCATGTCTTTAACTAAGACCCTAAGGCTGATCCAACAGAGGCCCTGATGCTGCTCCTAAGTCATGCCCCGATAGTGTCCCCCACTAAGTGTCTGATGCTAGGCCTCACGCAGACCCTAACGCACTCCCAAAGTCAGGCTCTGATGCTGTCCCTACCTGAAGCCCTAACACTGGTTCTGAATAAGGCCCTGAGAGTCTCCATAACAATGGTCTTCACACTATCCTTAGGTCATTTCCTGACACTATCCCTAGATGTTAAACTGACACGGTCACTAGCTAATGTCCTGCCTCTTATGCTAACTGAAGCCCTTAGGCTGTGCCTACCTCAGGCACTGAATTTAGTCCCAAGACCATGAAACTGTCCCGAACTAAGGCCTAGATGCTCGCCCTACATCCAGTCCTGACACTGTCCCTAACTATGGCCCTAACACTATTGCTAACTGAGGATCTGACACTGGACCTATCAGAGGCCCGCTACTCCTAACTAACGCCTTGAAACTTTCCCTAACGTAGGCGCTGCTACCATCAATATCTAAAGTCCTGACATTATCCTGAGCTAATATCCTGACCCATGTCTTACCAAGGTCCTGAAACTCTCCCAAAGTTAGCCCTGACACTGTCCCTAAGTGAGGCCCTGAGGCTGTCCCTCACAGAGGTCCTGATAATGTCTTAAACTAAGACCCTAATGCTGACCCTACAGAGAACCTTATGCTGATCCTATGTCATGCCCTGACGCTGTCCATAGCTAAGGCCCTGACTCGAGGCATCATTCAGGCCCTGTCGCTCTCCCTAAGTCAGGTTAAGATTCTATCCCTACCTGAAGCCCTGACACTGGGCCTAACTTAGGCACTGATGCTCTAATTAGCTATGGTCTTGACACTATCCCTAGGTCATTTCCTGACACTCTCCCTAGATCTTAACCTAAACTTGTCTTTAGCTATTGTCGAACCTCTTATGCTAACTAAATCCCTGACGTTGTCTCTAACTAAGAGCCTGAAATTAGTCCTGAGGCCGTCAACCTGTCCCTAACTGAAGTTTGGAGGATCATCCTAACTGAGGCGCTGACACTGTCCCTAACTAAAGCCCTGACACTACACCTAACTCAGTCCCTGACACTGTACTTTACAAGGGCTGTGATGCTAGTCCTAACTCAGGCCCTGACACTGTCTCTAAGTAAGGCTCAGAATTTGCCCCTAATATAGGCCCTGCTGTTCAGCAATAACTAAAAACTGGACACTAGCCTGAGTTAATATCCTGACATATTTCTAACCAAGGTCCTGACACTGTCCCTAAGAAAGCCCTGTCGCTGTCCCTCTGTTACAAACTGAGGCTGTCCCTAACTCAGGCCCTGAAGCTTTCCCTAACTGAGGCCTTCACGCTGTGACTAACTGAGGACCTGATGATGTCTGTATCTAAGACGCTAAAGTCGATCCAACAGAGGAGCTGATGCTGTTCCTAAGTCATGCCCTGACATTGTCCTCATCTAAGGGCCTGACGCTAGGCCTCACTCAGGCCCTGTCGCTCTCCCTAAGTCAGGCTCTGATGCTGTCCCTACCTGAAGCCCTGACACTGGTTCTAAATAAGGATCTGATACTCTCAGTAACTAAGGTTTTGACACTATGCTTAGGTCCTTTCCTGACACTATCCCTAGACCGTAACCTGACCCTGGCCCTAGCAAATGTCGTGCCTCTTATGCTAACTACAGCCCTGCTGCTGTCCTTAACTAAGGGCCTAAAATTACTCTCGAGGCTGTGACCCTGTCCGTACCTAAGGCCTCGATGTTCGTCCTAATTCAGGGCCTGACACTGTCCCTAACTAAGGCCCTGCTGCCGTCAATATCTAACGTCCTGACGCTATCCTGAGCTAATTTCTTGACCCATCTCTTACCAAGGTCCTGAAACTATCCCTAAGGAAGCCCTGATGCTGTCTCTAAGTGAGGCCTTGAGGCTGTCCCTAACAGAGGCCCTGATAATATCTGTAACATAGGCCCTGAGGCTGATCCTACCGTGGCTCTTATGCTGCTCCTAAGTCATGCCCTGACACTGTCTCTAGCTAAGGCCCTGACGCTAGGCCTCACTCAGGCCCTGTCCCACTCCCTAAGTCAGGCTCTGACGCTGTTCCTACCCGAAGCCCTGACACTCACTGCTCCTAAATTAGGTCCTGATGTGCTAAGTAACTAAGGTCTTGACACTATCCCTAGGTCATTTCCTGACACTCTCCCTAGACCTTAACCCAACCTTCTCTTTAGCTAATGTCGACATGAGGAAAAGAGATTCTTTAGAACGAGATTCTTTCATCTTCTGAATATAGTTTTCTTCAAAACATAATTTTTATAGTGTTACTAACTTTAAACAATATGTACTCAACTGCTGTGGAATATTCCTTCATAGGAGCGTGCATGGTTCACTTGTGCATCTGCTTGTGGTGGTGCTCAGGTTGCTTTCAGCTGTAGATCCCCTTATGCTAGCTAAATCCCTGATTCTGTCCCTAAATGAGGCCCTGAATTTAGGTCCGAGGCCGTGAACCTGTCCCTAACTGAGGCCTGGAGGCTCGTCCTAATGCAGGCCCTGACACTGTCCCTAACTAAGGCTCTGACACTACACCTAACTCAGTCACTGACACTGTACCTAACAAAGGCTCTGATGCTAGTCCTAACTTAGGCGCTGACACTGCCTCTAACTAAGGCCCTGCTGCCGTCAATATCTGAACACCTGATATTATCCTGAGCTAATAGCCTGACCCATGTCTTACCAAGGTCCTGAAACTTTCCCAAAGTAAGCCCTGACGCTGTCCCTAAGTGAGGCCTTGAGGCTATCCCTAACGGAGGCCCTGATAATAGCTTTAACCAAGACCCTAATGCTGATCCTACAGAGGCCTTTATGCTGCTCCTAAGTCATGCCCTGATACTGCCCCTTACTCAGGCCCTAAAGATAGGCCTCACTTCGGCCCTGTTGCTGTACCTTAGTTAGGCTCTGATGCTGTCCATACATCAAGCCCTGGCACTGGTCCTGATTAAGGCGCTCACGCTGCTGCTAACTAAGGCCCTGATGCTCTCAATAACTAAGGTCTTCTCGTTATCCCTTGGTCATTTCCTTTCACTGTCTCTGGCCTGGAACCTGACTCTGTCCCGAGATAATCTCCTGCACCTTATGCTAACTGAAACCCTAATGCTCTCCCTAACTAAGGCCCTGACTACTCCTAACTAAGGCCATGACACTGAATCTAACAAAGGCCCGGAATCTGTCCTTAATATAGGCCCTGCTGCCAGCAATGACTAAAATCCTGACACTCTCCTGAGCTAATATCCTGACTCATTTCTAACCAAGGTCCTGACACTGTCCCTAAGAAAGCCCTGTCGCTGTCTTTAAGTGAAGACATGAGGCTGTCTGTAATTCAGACCCTGAAGCTTTCCCTAACTGAGGCCTTGACGCTGTGACTAACTAGGGCTCCGGTCATGTCTTTAACTAAGAACCTAAAGCTGATCCAACAAAGGCACTGATGCTGCTCCTAAGTCATTCCCTGACAGTGTCCCCAGCTAAGGGCCTGACATTAGGCCTCACTCAGGCCCTGTCGCTCTCCCTAAGTCAGGCCCTGATGCTGTCCCGACCTGAAGCCCTAACACTGCTTCTGAATAAGTCCCTGAGAGTCTCAGTAACAAAGGTCTTCACACTATCCTTAGGTCATTTCCTGACACGATTCCAAGCCTTTACCCTAACCCTGTCCCGAGCTAATGTCCTACCTCTTATGCTAACTAAAGACCTTATGCTGTGCCTAATTCAGGCACTGAATTTAGTCCCAAGGCCGCTAGACTGTCCCTAACTCGGCTCGATGCCCTTATCGTCACAATGTTCCATGACCACTGTCATCACAATGCTCCACGCCCTTGTCATCACAATGCTCCATAACCCCTGTCATCACAATGCTCCATGACTTTGTCATCGCAATGCTCCATGACTTTGTCATCGCAATGCTCCATGCCATTGTCATCACAATGCTCCATGCCCTTATCATCACAATGCTCCATGACCCCTGTCATCCCAATGCTCCCTGAGTCTTGTCTAAAATGCTACATGCCTGTGAAATCACAAAGCTCCATGCCCCCTGTCATCACAAGTCTCCATGACTCTTGTCATCACAATGCTTCATGGCCCCTGTCATTCAAAATGCCATATGACCACTATCATCAAAATGTTCCATGGCCCTTGTCATCACAATGCCCCGTGACCCCTGTCATCACAATGTTCCAGGCCCCCTGTCATCACAATGAGCCATGATCCCTTTCATCACAATGCTCCAGGTCCGTTTTCAGCACAATGCTCCATGACCCCTGTCATCACAATGTTCCCTGGCCTTTGTCATCACAATTCTCCATGGCCCCTGTAATCACAGTGCTCCATGACAACGTTCATCACATTGCTCCATGACCACTGTCATCATAATGCCACATGAGACCTGTCATCACAATGCTCCATGGCCCTTGTCATCACAATGCTCCATGATCCTTGTAATCCAAATGCTCCTTGACCCTTTCATCACAATGTTACAGTACCCCTTTCTTCACAATGCTCCATGCCGCTGGTCACCACAATGCTCCATGACCTCTGTCATCACAATGCTCCATGTCCCTTGTCATTAAAATGCTCCATGGCCCCTGTCATCACAATGCTGCATCATCCTTATAATCTCAATGCCCCATGGTCCTCGTCATCACAAATCTCCAAGCATTTGTCATCACAATGCTCCATGACCCCTGTCATCCCAATGCTCCATAGCACTTTTCATCACAATGCTACATGACCATTTTTATCACAATGTTCCATGACCACTTTAATCACAATGCTCCATGACCATTTTCATCACAATGCCCCATGACCCCTGTCATCAAAATGCTCCATGGCCCTTGTCACCACAATGCTCCAGGACCCGTCATCACAATTCTCCATGGCCCTTGTCATCACAATGCTCCATGGCGCTTGTCATCACAATGATCCAGAGCCTTAGTGCTTGAGTTGGGAGTAGTATCATTGCCTCAGTTAGGGACACTGTCATTGCCTGAAATGGGAGTGGTGTCAGAGCCTTAGTTAGGGACAGAGCCAGGGCGAGTTGGGAGTAGTGCCAGTGCCTTAGTTAGGGACAGCGCCAGTGCTTGCATTGGGAGTAGTGTCAGGGCCATAGTTAGGGACAGTGTCAGTGGCTGAGATGGGAATAGTGTCAGGGCCTTAGTTACGGACATTGTCAGTGCCTAAGTTGGGACTTTCTTCAGGGTCTTTATTATGGACAGTGTCAGGGCCTGAGTTAAGACTAGTGTCAAGGCCTTAATTTGGAAGAGTGTCAGTGTCTCAGTTTGGAGTAGTGTCAGACCCTTAGTTAGGAAGAGCGTCAGTGCCTGAGTTGGGAATAGTGACATGGCCTAAGTTATGGACAGTGTCAGGGTCTGAGTTAGGAATCGTCTCAGGACCTTAGTTAGGGACAGTGTCAGTGATTGTGTTAGGAATAGTGTCAGGGCCTAAGTTAGGAGTAGTCTGAGACTGGTAGTTAGGAACAGTGTCAGGGCCTGAGTTGTGAGTAGTTACAGGGCCTTAGTTAGAGAAAGTGTCAGTGCCAGAGTTGGGAGTTATGTCAGGGCCTTAATTAGGGACAGTGTCAGTGCCTGAGTTGGAAGTAGTGTCAGGGCATTAGGGACAGTGTCAGTGGCTGAGATGGGAGTAGTGTCAGGGTCTTAGTTAGGGAGAGTGTCAGTGCCTGAGTTGGGAATAGTCTCAGGGTCTTTTTTGGGGACAGCATCAGGGCATGAGTTAAAAGTAGTGTCAAGGCCTTAGTTAGGGAGAGTGTCAGTGCCTGTGTTGGGAGTAGTATCAGGCCCTTCGTTAGGGACAGTGTCAGGGTCTGAGGTAGAAGTAGTCTCAGGGCCTTAGTTAGGTAGCGTGTCAGTGCCTAAGTAAGTAGTAGTGTGAGGGCCTTAGTTAGGGACAGTGTCAATGCCTGTGTTGGGAGTAGTGTCAGAGCCTTAGTTAGGGACAGCGTCAGTGCCTGCGTTGGGAGTAGTGTCAGGGCCTTACTTAGGGACAGCGTCAGTGCCTGAGTTAGGAGTAGTGTGATGGCCGTAGTTAGGGACACTCTCAGTGCCAGAGTTGGGGGTAGTGGCAGGCCTTTGTTAGGGACTGTGCCAGGGCCTGAGTTAAGAGTAGTGTCAAGTCCTTAGTTAGGGACAGTGTTAGTGCCTGAGTTGAGAGTAACGTCAAGGCCTTAGTTAGGGACAGTGTCAGTGCCTGAGTTGGGAGTACTGTCAGGGCATATTTCGGGACAGTCTCAGTGCCTATGTTGGGATTAGTGTCACGGACTTTGTTAGGAACAAAGTCAGTGCCTGAGTTGGGAGTTGTGTCAGGATATTAGTAAGGGACAGTGTCAGTGCCTGAGTTAGGAGAAGTGTCAGGGCTGTAGTTAGGGATAGTGTCAGTGCCTGAGTTGGAGGTAGTGTCAGGGCCTTAGGGACAATGTCAGTGGCTGAGATGGGAGTAGTGTCACGGTCTTAGTTACGGAGAGTGACAGCGCCTGAGTTGGGAATAGTGTCAGGGTCTTTGTTAGGGACAGTGTCAGGGTATTAGTTAAGAGTAGTGTCAAGGCCTTTGTTAGGGAGAGTGTCAGTGTCTGAGATGGGAGGAGTGTCAGACCCTTAGTTAAGGGACAGCGTCAGTGTCTGAGTTAGGAATAGTGCCAGAGCCTAAGTTATGGACAGTGCCAAGGCCTGAGTTAGGAGTAGTCTGAGACCGGTAGTTAGTAACAGTGTAAGGGCCTGAGTTGTTAGTAGTTTCAGGGCCTTAGTTAGCGAAAGTGTCAATGCCGGAATTGGGAGTAATGTCAGGGCTTACTTAGGGAGAGTGTCAGTGCCTGAGGTGGAAGTAGTATCAGGGCCTTAGTTAAGGACAGTGTCAGTGCCTGAGTTCGGAGTACTGTCAGGGCATATTTAGGGACAGTCTCAGTGCCTATTTTGGGAGTAGTGTCACGGCCTTAGTTAGTGACATTGTCAGTGCCTGAGTAAGGAGTAGTGTCCGGGCCTTAGTTAGGGACAGTGTCAGTTGCTTAGTTAGGAGTAGTGTCCGGGCCTAAGTTAGGGCCAGTGTCAGTGCCTGAATCAGGAGTAGAGTCGGGGCCTAAGTTAGGGACAGTGTCATTGCTCGAGATAGGAGTAGTGTCAGGGCCTTAGTTAGGAGGAGCATCAGTGCCTTCGTTAGGTATTGTATCAGCGCCTCAGTTAGGAATAGTTTCAGGGCCTTATTTAGGGACAGTGTTAGTGCCTGAGTTAGGAGTTGTGTCGGCCTTAGTTAGGGACCTTTTCAGGGCCTGAGTTAGGAGTAATGTCAGGGCCTTCCTTAAGTATTGTGTCAGCGCCTGAGTTAGGAATAGTGTCAGGGCCTCAGTTAGGGACATTGTCAGGGCATGACTTAGGAGTTGTGTTAGGGCGTGAGCTATGAATAGTGTCAGGGCCTTAGTTAGTGACAGTGTCAGTGCTGAGTTTGGAGTAGTATCAGGGCCTTAGTTAGAGACAGTGTCAGGGCCTGAGTTAGGTGTATGTCAGGGCCTAGTTAGGGACAGTGTCAGTGCCTGATTTAGGAGTAGTGTCACAGGCTTTGTTAGGGACAGTGTCAGGGCCTGAGTTAGGAGTAGTGTCACAGCTTTAGTTAGGACCAGTGTCAGGGCCTTAGTTAAGTCCAACATTAGCGCCTATGATAGGAATGAGATCAGGACCTGTGTTACAGGTGATGTCAGGTCCTTATTTAAGAACGGTGTCAGGGCCTGAGTCCTGACTGACTCCTTACTGTCCTCACTAAGGACTTTTGACACTACTGCTAATTCAGGCCCTGACAATGTCCCTAACTAAGGCCCTGACACTTTCCCTGGCTAAGGCCCTGAACTTCTCCTAAGTCAGGCCCTGATACTGTCCCTAACAATGGCCCTGACACTACACCTAACTGAGGCCCCGACATGATACCTAACAAAGGCTTTGTTGCTAGTCCAAACTAAAGCCCTAAAATTGGTCCTAAATAAGGCCTTGACACTAATCCTAACTCAGGCCCTAAAACTGTCCCTAACTAAGGCCCTGATAGTATGCCTAACTCATGCCCTCATACGATTCCTAACAATGGCTCTGATGCTAGTCCAAACTAAGGCCCTGAAATTGGTCCTAAATAAGGCCTTGACACTAATCCTAACTCAGGCCCTAGCACTGTCCCTAACTAGGTCTCAGACAGTACACCTAAATCAGACCCTGACACAGTCCCTAAGCAAGGCCCTGACACTACTGCTAACTCAGTCCCTTACACTGTACCTAACAAAGTCTCTGATGCTAGGCCTAACTCAGGCCCTGAAACCGTCTGTAACTAAGGCCCTGCTGCCATCACTATCAAAAGTCCTGACATTATCCTGAGCTAATATCCTGACCTATGTCTTTCCAAGGTCCTGAAACTGTCCCAAAGTAAGCCCTGACGCTGTCCCTAAGTGAAGACCTGAGGCTGTCCCTAACTCAGGCCCTGAAGCTTTCCTTAACTGAAACCTTGAAGCTGTGACTAATTCAGGCCCTGATCATGTACCTAACGAAGACCTTAATGCTGATCCAGCAAAGACGCTGATGCTGCTCCAAAGTCATGCCCTGACAGTGTGCCCAGCTAAGGGCCTGATGCTAAGCCTCACTCAGGCCCTGTCGCTCTCCCTAAGTCAGGCCCTGACACTGTCACTAACGAAGGCCCTGACTCTACTCCTAATTCAGTCCCGTACATTGTATCTAACAAAGGCTCTGATGCTAGTCGTAACTCAGGGCCTGACACTGTCTCTAACTAAGGGCTGCTGCCATCAACATCTAAAGTCCTGACATTATCCGGAGCTAATAACCTGACCCATGTCTTACCAAGGTCCTGAAACTGTCCCACAGTAAACCCTGACGCTGTCCCTAAGTGAGGCCCTGAAGCTTTCCCTAACTAACTCAGGCCTTGATGCTGTGACTAACTCAGACCCTGATCATGTCTTTAACTAAGACCCTAAGGCTGATCCAACAGAGGCCCTGATGCTGCTCCTAAGTCATGCCCCGATAGTGTCCCCCACTAAGTGTCTGATGCTAGGCCTCACGCAGACCCTAACGCACTCCCAAAGTCAGGCTCTGATGCTGTCCCTACCTGAAGCCCTAACACTGGTTCTGAATAAGGCCCTGAGAGTCTCCATAACAATGGTCTTCACACTATCCTTAGGTCATTTCCTGACACTATCCCTAGATGTTAAACTGACACGGTCACTAGCTAATGTCCTGCCTCTTATGCTAACTGAAGCCCTTAGGCTGTGCCTACCTCAGGCACTGAATTTAGTCCCAAGACCATGAAACTGTCCCGAACTAAGGCCTAGATGCTCGCCCTACATCCAGTCCTGACACTGTCCCTAACTATGGCCCTAACACTATTGCTAACTGAGGATCTGACACTGGACCTATCAGAGGCCCGCTACTCCTAACTAACGCCTTGAAACTTTCCCTAATGTAGGCGCTGCTACCATCAATATCTAAAGTCCTGACATTATCCTGAGCTAATATCCTGACCCATGTCTTACCAAGGTCCTGAAACTCTCCCAAAGTTAGCCCTGACACTGTCCCTAAGTGAGGCCCTGAGGCTGTCCCTCACAGAGGTCCTGATAATGTCTTAAACTAAGACCCTAATGCTGACCCTACAGAGAACCTTATGCTGATCCTATGTCATGCCCTGACGCTGTCCATAGCTAAGGCCCTGACTCGAGGCATCATTCAGGCCCTGTCGCTCTCCCTAAGTCAGGTTAAGATTCTATCCCTACCTGAAGCCCTGACACTGGGCCTAACTTAGGCACTGATGCTCTAATTAGCTATGGTCTTGACACTATCCCTAGGTCATTTCCTGACACTCTCCCTAGATCTTAACCTAAACTTGTCTTTAGCTATTGTCGAACCTCTTATGCTAACTAAATCCCTGACGTTGTCTCTAACTAAGAGCCTGAAATTAGTCCTGAGGCCGTCAACCTGTCCCTAACTGAAGTTTGGAGGATCATCCTAACTGAGGCGCTGACACTGTCCCTAACTAAAGCCCTGACACTACACCTAACTCAGTCCCTGACACAGTACTTTACAAGGGCTGTGATGCTAGTCCTAACTCAGGCCCTGACACTGTCTCTAAGTAAGGCTCAGAATTTGCCCCTAATATAGGCCCTGCTGTCCAGCAATAACTAAAAACTGGACACTAGCCTGAGTTAATATCCTGACATATTTCTAACCAAGGTCCTGACACTGTCCCTAAGAAAGCCCTGTCGCTGTCCCTCTGTTACAAACTGAGGCTGTCCCTAACTCAGGCCCTGAAGCTTTCCCTAACTGAGGCCTTCACGCTGTGACTAACTGAGGACCTGATGATGTCTGTATCTAAGACGCTAAAGTCGATCCAACAGAGGAGCTGATGCTGTTCCTAAGTCATGCCCTGACATTGTCCTCATCTAAGGGCCTGACGCTAGGCCTCACTCAGGCCCTGTCGCTCTCCCTAAGTCAGGCTCTGATGCTGTCCCTACCTGAAGCCCTGACACTGGTTCTAAATAAGGATCTGATACTCTCAGTAACTAAGGTTTTGACACTATGCTTAGGTCCTTTCCTGACACTATCCCTAGACCGTAACCTGACCCTGGCCCTAGCAAATGTCGTGCCTCTTATGCTAACTACAGCCCTGCTGCTGTCCTTAACTAAGGGCCTAAAATTACTCTCGAGGCTGTGACCCTGTCCGTACCTAAGGCCTCGATGTTCGTCCTAATTCAGGGCCTGACACTGTCCCTAACTAAGGCCCTGCTGCCGTCAATATCTAACGTCCTGACACTATCCTGAGCTAATTTCTTGACCCATCTCTTACCAAGGTCCTGAAACTATCCCTAAGGAAGCCCTGACGCTGTCCCTAAGTGAGGCCTTGAGGCTATCCCTAACGGAGGCCCTGATAATAGCTTTAACCAAGACCCTAATGCTGATCCTACAGAGGCCTTTATGCTGCTCCTAAGTCATGCCCTGATACTGTCCCTTACTCAGGCCCTAAAGATAGGCCTCACTTCGGCCCTGTTGCTGTACCTTAGTTAGGCTCTGATGCTGTCCATACATCAAGCCCTGGCACTGGTCCTGATTAAGGCGCTCACGCTGCTGCTAACTAAGGTCCTGATGCTCTCAATAACTAAGGTCTTCTCGTTATCCCTTGGTCATTTCCTTTCACTGTCTCTGGCCTGGAACCTGACTCTGTCCCGAGATAATCTCCTGCACCTTATGCTAACTGAAACCCTAATGCTCTCCCTAACTAAGGCCCTGACTACTCCTAACTAAGGCCATGACACTGAATCTAACAAAGGCCCGGAATCTGTCCTTAATATAGGCCCTGCTGCCAGCAATGACTAAAATCCTGACACTCTCCTGAGCTAATATCCTGACTCATTTCTAACCAAGGTCCTGACACTGTCCCTAAGAAAGCCCTGTCGCTGTCTTTAAGTGAAGACATGAGGCTGTCTGTAATTCAGACCCTGAAGCTTTCCCTAACTGAGGCCTTGACGCTGTGACTAACTAGGGCTCCGGTCATGTCTTTAACTAAGAACCTAAAGCTGATCCAACAAAGGCACTGATGCTGCTCCTAAGTCATTCCCTGACAGTGTCCCCAGCTAAGGGCCTGACATTAGGCCTCACTCAGGCCCTGTCGCTCTCCCTAAGTCAGGCCCTGATGCTGTCCCGACCTGAAGCCCTAACACTGCTTCTGAATAAGTCCCTGAGAGTCTCAGTAACAAAGGTCTTCACACTATCCTTAGGTCATTTCCTGACACGATTCCAAGCCTTTACCCTAACCCTGTCCCGAGCTAATGTCCTACCTCTTATGCTAACTAAAGACCTTATGCTGTGCCTAATTCAGGCACTGAATTTAGTCCCAAGGCCGCTAGACTGTCCCTAACTCGGCTCGATGCCCTTATCGTCACAATGTTCCATGACCACTGTCATCACAATGCTCCACGCCCTTGTCATCACAATGCTCCATAACCCCTGTCATCACAATGCTCCATGACTTTGTCATCGCAATGCTCCATGACTTTGTCATCGCAATGCTCCATGCCATTGTCATCACAATGCTCCATGCCCTTATCATCACAATGCTCCATGACCCCTGTCATCCCAATGCTCCCTGAGTCTTGTCTAAAATGCTACATGCCTGTGAAATCACAAAGCTCCATGCCCCCTGTCATCACAAGTCTCCATGACTCTTGTCATCACAATGCTTCATGGCCCCTGTCATTCAAAATGCCATATGACCACTATCATCAAAATGTTCCATGGCCCTTGTCATCACAATGCCCCGTGACCCCTGTCATCACAATGTTCCAGGCCCCCTGTCATCACAATGAGCCATGATCCCTTTCATCACAATGCTCCAGGTCCGTTTTCAGCACAATGCTCCATGACCCCTGTCATCACAATGTTCCCTGGCCTTTGTCATCACAATTCTCCATGGCCCCTGTAATCACAGTGCTCCATGACAACGTTCATCACATTGCTCCATGACCACTGTCATCATAATGCCACATGAGACCTGTCATCACAATGCTCCATGGCCCTTGTCATCACAATGCTCCATGATCCTTGTAATCCAAATGCTCCTTGACCCTTTCATCACAATGTTACAGTACCCCTTTCTTCACAATGCTCCATGCCGCTGGTCACCACAATGCTCCATGACCTCTGTCATCACAATGCTCCATGTCCCTTGTCATTAAAATGCTCCATGGCCCCTGTCATCACAATGCTGCATCATCCTTATAATCTCAATGCCCCATGGTCCTCGTCATCACAAATCTCCAAGCATTTGTCATCACAATGCTCCATGACCCCTGTCATCCCAATGCTCCATAGCACTTTTCATCACAATGCTACATGACCATTTTTATCACAATGTTCCATGACCACTTTAATCACAATGCTCCATGACCATTTTCATCACAATGCCCCATGACCCCTGTCATCAAAATGCTCCATGGCCCTTGTCACCACAATGCTCCAGGACCCGTCATCACAATTCTCCATGGCCCTTGTCATCACAATGCTCCATGGCGCTTGTCATCACAATGATCCAGAGCCTTAGTGCTTGAGTTGGGAGTAGTATCATTGCCTCAGTTAGGGACACTGTCATTGCCTGAAATGGGAGTGGTGTCAGAGCCTTAGTTAGGGACAGAGCCAGGGCGAGTTGGGAGTAGTGCCAGTGCCTTAGTTAGGGACAGCGCCAGTGCTTGCATTGGGAGTAGTGTCAGGGCCATAGTTAGGGACAGTGTCAGTGGCTGAGATGGGAATAGTGTCAGGGCCTTAGTTATGGACATTGTCAGTGCCTAAGTTGGGATTTTCTTCAGGGTCTTTATTATGGACAGTGTCAGGGCCTGAGTTAAGACAAGTGTCAAGGCCTTAATTTGGAAGAGTGTCAGTGTCTCAGTTTGGAGTAGTGTCAGACCCTTAGTTAGGAAGAGCGTCAGTGCCTGAGTTGGGAATAGTGACATGGCCTAAGTTATGGACAGTGTCAGGGTCTGAGTTAGGAATCGTCTCAGGACCTTAGTTAGGGACAGTGTCAGTGATTGTGTTAGGAATAGTGTCAGGGCCTAAGTTAGGAGTAGTCTGAGACTGGTAGTTAGGAACAGTGTCAGGGCCTGAGTTGTGAGTAGTTACAGGGCCTTAGTTAGAGAAAGTGTCAGTGCCAGAGTTGGGAGTTATGTCAGGGCCTTAATTAGGGACAGTGTCAGTGCCTGAGTTGGAAGTAGTGTCAGGGCATTAGGGACAGTGTCAGTGGCTGAGATGGGAGTAGTGTCAGGGTCTTAGTTAGGGAGAGTGTCAGTGCCTGAGTTGGGAATAGTCTCAGGGTCTTTTTTGGGGACAGCATCAGGGCATGAGTTAAAAGTAGTGTCAAGGCCTTAGTTAGGGAGAGTGTCAGTGCCTGTGTTGGGAGTAGTATCAGGCCCTTCGTTAGGGACAGTGTCAGGGTCTGAGGTAGAAGTAGTCTCAGGGCCTTAGTTAGGTAGCGTGTCAGTGCCTAAGTAAGTAGTAGTGTGAGGGCCTTAGTTAGGGACAGTGTCAATGCCTGTGTTGGGAGTAGTGTCAGAGCCTTAGTTAGGGACAGCGTCAGTGCCTGCGTTGGGAGTAGTGTCAGGGCCTTACTTAGGGACAGCGTCAGTGCCTGAGTTAGGAGTAGTGTGATGGCCGTAGTTAGGGACACTCTCAGTGCCAGAGTTGGGGGTAGTGGCAGGCCTTTGTTAGGGACTGTGCCAGGGCCTGAGTTAAGAGTAGTGTCAAGTCCTTAGTTAGGGACAGTGTTAGTGCCTGAGTTGAGAGTAACGTCAAGGCCTTAGTTAGGGACAGTGTCAGTGCCTGAGTTGGGAGTACTGTCAGGGCATATTTCGGGACAGTCTCAGTGCCTATGTTGGGATTAGTGTCACGGACTTTCTTAGGAACAAAGTCAGTGCCTGAGTTGGGAGTTGTGTCAGGATATTAGTAAGGGACAGTGTCAGTGCCTGAGTTAGGAGAAGTGTCAGGGCTGTAGTTAGGGATAGTGTCAGTGCCTGAGTTGGAGGTAGTGTCAGGGCCTTAGGGACAATGTCAGTGGCTGAGATGGGAGTAGTGTCACGGTCTTAGTTACGGAGAGTGACAGCGCCTGAGTTGGGAATAGTGTCAGGGTCTTTGTTAGGGACAGTGTCAGGGTATTAGTTAAGAGTAGTGTCAAGGCCTTTGTTAGGGAGAGTGTCAGTGTCTGAGATGGGAGGAGTGTCAGACCCTTAGTTAAGGGACAGCGTCAGTGTCTGAGTTAGGAATAGTGCCAGAGCCTAAGTTATGGACAGTGCCAAGGCCTGAGTTAGGAGTAGTCTGAGACCGGTAGTTAGTAACAGTGTAAGGGCCTGAGTTGTTAGTAGTTTCAGGGCCTTAGTTAGCGAAAGTGTCAATGCCGGAATTGGGAGTAATGTCAGGGCTTACTTAGGGAGAGTGTCAGTGCCTGAGGTGGAAGTAGTATCAGGGCCTTAGTTAAGGACAGTGTCAGTGCCTGAGTTCGGAGTACTGTCAGGGCATATTTAGGGACAGTCTCAGTGCCTATTTTGGGAGTAGTGTCACGGCCTTAGTTAGTGACATTGTCAGTGCCTGAGTAAGGAGTAGTATCCGGGCCTTAGTTAGGGACAGTGTCAGTTGCTTAGTTAGGAGTAGTGTCCGGGCCTAAGTTAGGGCCAGTGTCAGTGCCTGAATCAGGAGTAGAGTCGGGGCCTAAGTTAGGGACAGTGTCATTGCTCGAGATAGGAGTAGTGTCAGGGCCTTAGTTAGGAGGAGCATCAGTGCCTTCGTTAGGTATTGTATCAGCGCCTCAGTTAGGAATAGTTTCAGGGCCTTATTTAGGGACAGTGTTAGTGCCTGAGTTAGGAGTTGTGTCGGCCTTAGTTAGGGACCTTTTCAGGGCCTGAGTTAGGAGTAATGTCAGGGCCTTCCTTAAGTATTGTGTCAGCGCCTGAGTTAGGAATAGTGTCAGGGCCTCAGTTAGGGACATTGTCAGGGCATGACTTAGGAGTTGTGTTAGGGCGTGAGCTATGAATAGTGTCAGGGCCTTAGTTAGTGACAGTGTCAGTGCTGAGTTTGGAGTAGTATCAGGGCCTTAGTTAGAGACAGTGTCAGGGCCTGAGTTAGGTGTATGTCAGGGCCTAGTTAGGGACAGTGTCAGTGCCTGATTTAGGAGTAGTGTCACAGGCTTTGTTAGGGACAGTGTCAGGGCCTGAGTTAGGAGTAGTGTCACAGCTTTAGTTAGGACCAGTGTCAGGGCCTTAGTTAAGTCCAACATTAGCGCCTATGATAGGAATGAGATCAGGACCTGTGTTACAGGTGATGTCAGGTCCTTATTTAAGAACGGTGTCAGGGCCTGAGTCCTGACTGACTCCTTACTGTCCTCACTAAGGACTTTTGACACTACTGCTAATTCAGGCCCTGACAATGTCCCTAACTAAGGCCCTGACACTTTCCCTGGCTAAGGCCCTGAACTTCTCCTAAGTCAGGCCCTGATACTGTCCCTAACAATGGCCCTGACACTACACCTAACTGAGGCCCCGACATGATACCTAACAAAGGCTTTGTTGCTAGTCCAAACTAAAGCCCTAAAATTGGTCCTAAATAAGGCCTTGACACTAATCCTAACTCAGGCCCTAAAACTGTCCCTAACTAAGGCCCTGATAGTATGCCTAACTCAGGCCCTCATACGATTCCTAACAATGGCTCTGATGCTAGTCCAAACTAAGGCCCTGAAATTGGTCCTAAATAAGGCCTTGACACTAATCCTAACTCAGGCCCTAGCACTGTCCCTAACTAGGTCTCAGACAGTACACCTAAATCAGACCCTGACACAGTCCCTAAGCAAGGCCCTGACACTACTGCTAACTCAGTCCCTTACACTGTACCTAACAAAGTCTCTGATGCTAGGCCTAACTCAGGCCCTGAAACCGTCTGTAACTAAGGCCCTGCTGCCATCACTATCAAAAGTCCTGACATTATCCTGAGCTAATATCCTGACCTATGTCTTTCCAAGGTCCTGAAACTGTCCCAAAGTAAGCCCTGACGCTGTCCCTAAGTGAAGACCTGAGGCTGTCCCTAACTCAGGCCCTGAAGCTTTCCTTAACTGAAACCTTGAAGCTGTGACTAATTCAGGCCCTGATCATGTACCTAACGAAGACCTTAATGCTGATCCAGCAAAGACGCTGATGCTGCTCCAAAGTCATGCCCTGACAGTGTGCCCAGCTAAGGGCCTGATGCTAAGCCTCACTCAGGCCCTGTCGCTCTCCCTAAGTCAGGCCCTGACACTGTCACTAACGAAGGCCCTGACTCTACTCCTAATTCAGTCCCGTACATTGTATCTAACAAAGGCTCTGATGCTAGTCGTAACTCAGGGCCTGACACTGTCTCTAACTAAGGGCTGCTGCCATCAACATCTAAAGTCCTGACATTATCCGGAGCTAATAACCTGACCCATGTCTTACCAAGGTCCTGAAACTGTCCCACAGTAAACCCTGACGCTGTCCCTAAGTGAGGCCCTGAAGCTTTCCCTAACTAACTCAGGCCTTGATGCTGTGACTAACTCAGACCCTGATCATGTCTTTAACTAAGACCCTAAGGCTGATCCAACAGAGGCCCTGATGCTGCTCCTAAGTCATGCCCCGATAGTGTCCCCCACTAAGTGTCTGATGCTAGGCCTCACGCAGACCCTAACGCACTCCCAAAGTCAGGCTCTGATGCTGTCCCTACCTGAAGCCCTAACACTGGTTCTGAATAAGGCCCTGAGAGTCTCCATAACAATGGTCTTCACACTATCCTTAGGTCATTTCCTGACACTATCCCTAGATGTTAAACTGACACGGTCACTAGCTAATGTCCTGCCTCTTATGCTAACTGAAGCCCTTAGGCTGTGCCTACCTCAGGCACTGAATTTAGTCCCAAGACCATGAAACTGTCCCGAACTAAGGCCTAGATGCTCGCCCTACATCCAGTCCTGACACTGTCCCTAACTATGGCCCTAACACTATTGCTAACTGAGGATCTGACACTGGACCTATCAGAGGCCCGCTACTCCTAACTAACGCCTTGAAACTTTCCCTAACGTAGGCGCTGCTACCATCAATATCTAAAGTCCTGACATTATCCTGAGCTAATATCCTGACCCATGTCTTACCAAGGTCCTGAAACTCTCCCAAAGTTAGCCCTGACACTGTCCCTAAGTGAGGCCCTGAGGCTGTCCCTCACAGAGGTCCTGATAATGTCTTAAACTAAGACCCTAATGCTGACCCTACAGAGAACCTTATGCTGATCCTATGTCATGCCCTGACGCTGTCCATAGCTAAGGCCCTGACTCGAGGCATCATTCAGGCCCTGTCGCTCTCCCTAAGTCAGGTTAAGATTCTATCCCTACCTGAAGCCCTGACACTGGGCCTAACTTAGGCACTGATGCTCTAATTAGCTATGGTCTTGACACTATCCCTAGGTCATTTCCTGACACTCTCCCTAGATCTTAACCTAAACTTGTCTTTAGCTATTGTCGAACCTCTTATGCTAACTAAATCCCTGACGTTGTCTCTAACTAAGAGCCTGAAATTAGTCCTGAGGCCGTCAACCTGTCCCTATCTGAAGTTTGGAGGATCATCCTAACTGAGGCGCTGACACTGTCCCTAACTAAAGCCCTGACACTACACCTAACTCAGTCCCTGACACAGTACTTTACAAGGGCTGTGATGCTAGTCCTAACTCAGGCCCTGACACTGTCTCTAAGTAAGGCTCAGAATTTGCCCCTAATATAGGCCCTGCTGTCCAGCAATAACTAAAAACTGGACACTAGCCTGAGTTAATATCCTGACATATTTCTAACCAAGGTCCTGACACTGTCCCTAAGAAAGCCCTGTCGCTGTCCCTCTGTTACAAACTGAGGCTGTCCCTAACTCAGGCCCTGAAGCTTTCCCTAACTGAGGCCTTCACGCTGTGACTAACTGAGGACCTGATGATGTCTGTATCTAAGACGCTAAAGTCGATCCAACAGAGGAGCTGATGCTGTTCCTAAGTCATGCCCTGACATTGTCCTCATCTAAGGGCCTGACGCTAGGCCTCACTCAGGCCCTGTCGCTCTCCCTAAGTCAGGCTCTGATGCTGTCCCTACCTGAAGCCCTGACACTGGTTCTAAATAAGGATCTGATACTCTCAGTAACTAAGGTTTTGACACTATGCTTAGGTCCTTTCCTGACACTATCCCTAGACCGTAACCTGACCCTGGCCCTAGCAAATGTCGTGCCTCTTATGCTAACTACAGCCCTGCTGCTGTCCTTAACTAAGGGCCTAAAATTACTCTCGAGGCTGTGACCCTGTCCGTACCTAAGGCCTCGATGTTCGTCCTAATTCAGGGCCTGACACTGTCCCTAACTAAGGCCCTGCTGCCGTCAATATCTAACGTCCTGACACTATCCTGAGCTAATTTCTTGACCCATCTCTTACCAAGGTCCTGAAACTATCCCTAAGGAAGCCCTGACGCTGTCCCTAAGTGAGGCCTTGAGGCTATCCCTAACGGAGGCCCTGATAATAGCTTTAACCAAGACCCTAATGCTGATCCTACAGAGGCCTTTATGCTGCTCCTAAGTCATGCCCTGATACTGTCCCTTACTCAGGCCCTAAAGATAGGCCTCACTTCGGCCCTGTTGCTGTACCTTAGTTAGGCTCTGATGCTGTCCATACATCAAGCCCTGGCACTGGTCCTGATTAAGGCGCTCACGCTGCTGCTAACTAAGGTCCTGATGCTCTCAATAACTAAGGTCTTCTCGTTATCCCTTGGTCATTTCCTTTCACTGTCTCTGGCCTGGAACCTGACTCTGTCCCGAGATAATCTCCTGCACCTTATGCTAACTGAAACCCTAATGCTCTCCCTAACTAAGGCCCTGACTACTCCTAACTAAGGCCATGACACTGAATCTAACAAAGGCCCGGAATCTGTCCTTAATATAGGCCCTGCTGCCAGCAATGACTAAAATCCTGACACTCTCCTGAGCTAATATCCTGACTCATTTCTAACCAAGGTCCTGACACTGTCCCTAAGAAAGCCCTGTCGCTGTCTTTAAGTGAAGACATGAGGCTGTCTGTAATTCAGACCCTGAAGCTTTCCCTAACTGAGGCCTTGACGCTGTGACTAACTAGGGCTCCGGTCATGTCTTTAACTAAGAACCTAAAGCTGATCCAACAAAGGCACTGATGCTGCTCCTAAGTCATTCCCTGACAGTGTCCCCAGCTAAGGGCCTGACATTAGGCCTCACTCAGGCCCTGTCGCTCTCCCTAAGTCAGGCCCTGATGCTGTCCCGACCTGAAGCCCTAACACTGCTTCTGAATAAGTCCCTGAGAGTCTCAGTAACAAAGGTCTTCACACTATCCTTAGGTCATTTCCTGACACGATTCCAAGCCTTTACCCTAACCCTGTCCCGAGCTAATGTCCTACCTCTTATGCTAACTAAAGACCTTATGCTGTGCCTAATTCAGGCACTGAATTTAGTCCCAAGGCCGCTAGACTGTCCCTAACTCGGCTCGATGCCCTTATCGTCACAATGTTCCATGACCACTGTCATCACAATGCTCCACGCCCTTGTCATCACAATGCTCCATAACCCCTGTCATCACAATGCTCCATGACTTTGTCATCGCAATGCTCCATGACTTTGTCATCGCAATGCTCCATGCCATTGTCATCACAATGCTCCATGCCCTTATCATCACAATGCTCCATGACCCCTGTCATCCCAATGCTCCCTGAGTCTTGTCTAAAATGCTACATGCCTGTGAAATCACAAAGCTCCATGCCCCCTGTCATCACAAGTCTCCATGACTCTTGTCATCACAATGCTTCATGGCCCCTGTCATTCAAAATGCCATATGACCACTATCATCAAAATGTTCCATGGCCCTTGTCATCACAATGCCCCGTGACCCCTGTCATCACAATGTTCCAGGCCCCCTGTCATCACAATGAGCCATGATCCCTTTCATCACAATGCTCCAGGTCCGTTTTCAGCACAATGCTCCATGACCCCTGTCATCACAATGTTCCCTGGCCTTTGTCATCACAATTCTCCATGGCCCCTGTAATCACAGTGCTCCATGACAACGTTCATCACATTGCTCCATGACCACTGTCATCATAATGCCACATGAGACCTGTCATCACAATGCTCCATGGCCCTTGTCATCACAATGCTCCATGATCCTTGTAATCCAAATGCTCCTTGACCCTTTCATCACAATGTTACAGTACCCCTTTCTTCACAATGCTCCATGCCGCTGGTCACCACAATGCTCCATGACCTCTGTCATCACAATGCTCCATGTCCCTTGTCATTAAAATGCTCCATGGCCCCTGTCATCACAATGCTGCATCATCCTTATAATCTCAATGCCCCATGGTCCTCGTCATCACAAATCTCCAAGCATTTGTCATCACAATGCTCCATGACCCCTGTCATCCCAATGCTCCATAGCACTTTTCATCACAATGCTACATGACCATTTTTATCACAATGTTCCATGACCACTTTAATCACAATGCTCCATGACCATTTTCATCACAATGCCCCATGACCCCTGTCATCAAAATGCTCCATGGCCCTTGTCACCACAATGCTCCAGGACCCGTCATCACAATTCTCCATGGCCCTTGTCATCACAATGCTCCATGGCGCTTGTCATCACAATGATCCAGAGCCTTAGTGCTTGAGTTGGGAGTAGTATCATTGCCTCAGTTAGGGACACTGTCATTGCCTGAAATGGGAGTGGTGTCAGAGCCTTAGTTAGGGACAGAGCCAGGGCGAGTTGGGAGTAGTGCCAGTGCCTTAGTTAGGGACAGCGCCAGTGCTTGCATTGGGAGTAGTGTCAGGGCCATAGTTAGGGACAGTGTCAGTGGCTGAGATGGGAATAGTGTCAGGGCCTTAGTTACGGACATTGTCAGTGCCTAAGTTGGGATTTTCTTCAGGGTCTTTATTATGGACAGTGTCAGGGCCTGAGTTAAGACAAGTGTCAAGGCCTTAATTTGGAAGAGTGTCAGTGTCTCAGTTTGGAGTAGTGTCAGACCCTTAGTTAGGAAGAGCGTCAGTGCCTGAGTTGGGAATAGTGACATGGCCTAAGTTATGGACAGTGTCAGGGTCTGAGTTAGGAATCGTCTCAGGACCTTAGTTAGGGACAGTGTCAGTGATTGTGTTAGGAATAGTGTCAGGGCCTAAGTTAGGAGTAGTCTGAGACTGGTAGTTAGGAACAGTGTCAGGGCCTGAGTTGTGAGTAGTTACAGGGCCTTAGTTAGAGAAAGTGTCAGTGCCAGAGTTGGGAGTTATGTCAGGGCCTTAATTAGGGACAGTGTCAGTGCCTGAGTTGGAAGTAGTGTCAGGGCATTAGGGACAGTGTCAGTGGCTGAGATGGGAGTAGTGTCAGGGTCTTAGTTAGGGAGAGTGTCAGTGCCTGAGTTGGGAATAGTCTCAGGGTCTTTTTTGGGGACAGCATCAGGGCATGAGTTAAAAGTAGTGTCAAGGCCTTAGTTAGGGAGAGTGTCAGTGCCTGTGTTGGGAGTAGTATCAGGCCCTTCGTTAGGGACAGTGTCAGGGTCTGAGGTAGAAGTAGTCTCAGGGCCTTAGTTAGGTAGCGTGTCAGTGCCTAAGTAAGTAGTAGTGTGAGGGCCTTAGTTAGGGACAGTGTCAATGCCTGTGTTGGGAGTAGTGTCAGAGCCTTAGTTAGGGACAGCGTCAGTGCCTGCGTTGGGAGTAGTGTCAGGGCCTTACTTAGGGACAGCGTCAGTGCCTGAGTTAGGAGTAGTGTGATGGCCGTAGTTAGGGACACTCTCAGTGCCAGAGTTGGGGGTAGTGGCAGGCCTTTGTTAGGGACTGTGCCAGGGCCTGAGTTAAGAGTAGTGTCAAGTCCTTAGTTAGGGACAGTGTTAGTGCCTGAGTTGAGAGTAACGTCAAGGCCTTAGTTAGGGACAGTGTCAGTGCCTGAGTTGGGAGTACTGTCAGGGCATATTTCGGGACAGTCTCAGTGCCTATGTTGGGATTAGTGTCACGGACTTTCTTAGGAACAAAGTCAGTGCCTGAGTTGGGAGTTGTGTCAGGATATTAGTAAGGGACAGTGTCAGTGCCTGAGTTAGGAGAAGTGTCAGGGCTGTAGTTAGGGATAGTGTCAGTGCCTGAGTTGGAGGTAGTGTCAGGGCCTTAGGGACAATGTCAGTGGCTGAGATGGGAGTAGTGTCACGGTCTTAGTTACGGAGAGTGACAGCGCCTGAGTTGGGAATAGTGTCAGGGTCTTTGTTAGGGACAGTGTCAGGGTATTAGTTAAGAGTAGTGTCAAGGCCTTTGTTAGGGAGAGTGTCAGTGTCTGAGATGGGAGGAGTGTCAGACCCTTAGTTAAGGGACAGCGTCAGTGTCTGAGTTAGGAATAGTGCCAGAGCCTAAGTTATGGACAGTGCCAAGGCCTGAGTTAGGAGTAGTCTGAGACCGGTAGTTAGTAACAGTGTAAGGGCCTGAGTTGTTAGTAGTTTCAGGGCCTTAGTTAGCGAAAGTGTCAATGCCGGAATTGGGAGTAATGTCAGGGCTTACTTAGGGAGAGTGTCAGTGCCTGAGGTGGAAGTAGTATCAGGGCCTTAGTTAAGGACAGTGTCAGTGCCTGAGTTCGGAGTACTGTCAGGGCATATTTAGGGACAGTCTCAGTGCCTATTTTGGGAGTAGTGTCACGGCCTTAGTTAGTGACATTGTCAGTGCCTGAGTAAGGAGTAGTATCCGGGCCTTAGTTAGGGACAGTGTCAGTTGCTTAGTTAGGAGTAGTGTCCGGGCCTAAGTTAGGGCCAGTGTCAGTGCCTGAATCAGGAGTAGAGTCGGGGCCTAAGTTAGGGACAGTGTCATTGCTCGAGATAGGAGTAGTGTCAGGGCCTTAGTTAGGAGGAGCATCAGTGCCTTCGTTAGGTATTGTATCAGCGCCTCAGTTAGGAATAGTTTCAGGGCCTTATTTAGGGACAGTGTTAGTGCCTGAGTTAGGAGTTGTGTCGGCCTTAGTTAGGGACCTTTTCAGGGCCTGAGTTAGGAGTAATGTCAGGGCCTTCCTTAAGTATTGTGTCAGCGCCTGAGTTAGGAATAGTGTCAGGGCCTCAGTTAGGGACATTGTCAGGGCATGACTTAGGAGTTGTGTTAGGGCGTGAGCTATGAATAGTGTCAGGGCCTTAGTTAGTGACAGTGTCAGTGCTGAGTTTGGAGTAGTATCAGGGCCTTAGTTAGAGACAGTGTCAGGGCCTGAGTTAGGTGTATGTCAGGGCCTAGTTAGGGACAGTGTCAGTGCCTGATTTAGGAGTAGTGTCACAGGCTTTGTTAGGGACAGTGTCAGGGCCTGAGTTAGGAGTAGTGTCACAGCTTTAGTTAGGACCAGTGTCAGGGCCTTAGTTAAGTCCAACATTAGCGCCTATGATAGGAATGAGATCAGGACCTGTGTTACAGGTGATGTCAGGTCCTTATTTAAGAACGGTGTCAGGGCCTGAGTCCTGACTGACTCCTTACTGTCCTCACTAAGGACTTTTGACACTACTGCTAATTCAGGCCCTGACAATGTCCCTAACTAAGGCCCTGACACTTTCCCTGGCTAAGGCCCTGAACTTCTCCTAAGTCAGGCCCTGATACTGTCCCTAACAATGGCCCTGACACTACACCTAACTGAGGCCCCGACATGATACCTAACAAAGGCTTTGTTGCTAGTCCAAACTAAAGCCCTAAAATTGGTCCTAAATAAGGCCTTGACACTAATCCTAACTCAGGCCCTAAAACTGTCCCTAACTAAGGCCCTGATAGTATGCCTAACTCAGGCCCTCATACGATTCCTAACAATGGCTCTGATGCTAGTCCAAACTAAGGCCCTGAAATTGGTCCTAAATAAGGCCTTGACACTAATCCTAACTCAGGCCCTAGCACTGTCCCTAACTAGGTCTCAGACAGTACACCTAAATCAGACCCTGACACAGTCCCTAAGCAAGGCCCTGACACTACTGCTAACTCAGTCCCTTACACTGTACCTAACAAAGTCTCTGATGCTAGGCCTAACTCAGGCCCTGAAACCGTCTGTAACTAAGGCCCTGCTGCCATCACTATCAAAAGTCCTGACATTATCCTGAGCTAATATCCTGACCTATGTCTTTCCAAGGTCCTGAAACTGTCCCAAAGTAAGCCCTGACGCTGTCCCTAAGTGAAGACCTGAGGCTGTCCCTAACTCAGGCCCTGAAGCTTTCCTTAACTGAAACCTTGAAGCTGTGACTAATTCAGGCCCTGATCATGTACCTAACGAAGACCTTAATGCTGATCCAGCAAAGACGCTGATGCTGCTCCAAAGTCATGCCCTGACAGTGTGCCCAGCTAAGGGCCTGATGCTAAGCCTCACTCAGGCCCTGTCGCTCTCCCTAAGTCAGGCCCTGACACTGTCACTAACGAAGGCCCTGACTCTACTCCTAATTCAGTCCCGTACATTGTATCTAACAAAGGCTCTGATGCTAGTCGTAACTCAGGGCCTGACACTGTCTCTAACTAAGGGCTGCTGCCATCAACATCTAAAGTCCTGACATTATCCGGAGCTAATAACCTGACCCATGTCTTACCAAGGTCCTGAAACTGTCCCACAGTAAACCCTGACGCTGTCCCTAAGTGAGGCCCTGAAGCTTTCCCTAACTAACTCAGGCCTTGATGCTGTGACTAACTCAGACCCTGATCATGTCTTTAACCAAGACCCTAAGGCTGATCCAACAGAGGCCCTGATGCTGCTCCTAAGTCATGCCCCGATAGTGTCCCCCACTAAGTGTCTGATGCTAGGCCTCACGCAGACCCTAACGCACTCCCAAAGTCAGGCTCTGATGCTGTCCCTACCTGAAGCCCTAACACTGGTTCTGAATAAGGCCCTGAGAGTCTCCATAACAATGGTCTTCACACTATCCTTAGGTCATTTCCTGACACTATCCCTAGATGTTAAACTGACACGGTCACTAGCTAATGTCCTGCCTCTTATGCTAACTGAAGCCCTTAGGCTGTGCCTACCTCAGGCACTGAATTTAGTCCCAAGACCATGAAACTGTCCCGAACTAAGGCCTAGATGCTCGCCCTACATCCAGTCCTGACACTGTCCCTAACTATGGCCCTAACACTATTGCTAACTGAGGATCTGACACTGGACCTATCAGAGGCCCGCTACTCCTAACTAACGCCTTGAAACTTTCCCTAACGTAGGCGCTGCTACCATCAATATCTAAAGTCCTGACATTATCCTGAGCTAATATCCTGACCCATGTCTTACCAAGGTCCTGAAACTCTCCCAAAGTTAGCCCTGACACTGTCCCTAAGTGAGGCCCTGAGGCTGTCCCTCACAGAGGTCCTGATAATGTCTTAAACTAAGACCCTAATGCTGACCCTACAGAGAACCTTATGCTGATCCTATGTCATGCCCTGACGCTGTCCATAGCTAAGGCCCTGACTCGAGGCATCATTCAGGCCCTGTCGCTCTCCCTAAGTCAGGTTAAGATTCTATCCCTACCTGAAGCCCTGACACTGGGCCTAACTTAGGCACTGATGCTCTAATTAGCTATGGTCTTGACACTATCCCTAGGTCATTTCCTGACACTCTCCCTAGATCTTAACCTAAACTTGTCTTTAGCTATTGTCGAACCTCTTATGCTAACTAAATCCCTGACGTTGTCTCTAACTAAGAGCCTGAAATTAGTCCTGAGGCCGTCAACCTGTCCCTAACTGAAGTTTGGAGGATCATCCTAACTGAGGCGCTGACACTGTCCCTAACTAAAGCCCTGACACTACACCTAACTCAGTCCCTGACACTGTACTTTACAAGGGCTGTGATGCTAGTCCTAACTCAGGCCCTGACACTGTCTCTAAGTAAGGCTCAGAATTTGCCCCTAATATAGGCCCTGCTGTTCAGCAATAACTAAAAACTGGACACTAGCCTGAGTTAATATCCTGACATATTTCTAACCAAGGTCCTGACACTGTCCCTAAGAAAGCCCTGTCGCTGTCCCTCTGTTACAAACTGAGGCTGTCCCTAACTCAGGCCCTGAAGCTTTCCCTAACTGAGGCCTTCACGCTGTGACTAACTGAGGACCTGATGATGTCTGTATCTAAGACGCTAAAGTCGATCCAACAGAGGAGCTGATGCTGTTCCTAAGTCATGCCCTGACATTGTCCTCATCTAAGGGCCTGACGCTAGGCCTCACTCAGGCCCTGTCGCTCTCCCTAAGTCAGGCTCTGATGCTGTCCCTACCTGAAGCCCTGACACTGGTTCTAAATAAGGATCTGATACTCTCAGTAACTAAGGTTTTGACACTATGCTTAGGTCCTTTCCTGACACTATCCCTAGACCGTAACCTGACCCTGGCCCTAGCAAATGTCGTGCCTCTTATGCTAACTACAGCCCTGCTGCTGTCCTTAACTAAGGGCCTAAAATTACTCTCGAGGCTGTGACCCTGTCCGTACCTAAGGCCTCGATGTTCGTCCTAATTCAGGGCCTGACACTGTCCCTAACTAAGGCCCTGCTGCCGTCAATATCTAACGTCCTGACGCTATCCTGAGCTAATTTCTTGACCCATCTCTTACCAAGGTCCTGAAACTATCCCTAAGGAAGCCCTGATGCTGTCTCTAAGTGAGGCCTTGAGGCTGTCCCTAACAGAGGCCCTGATAATATCTGTAACATAGGCCCTGAGGCTGATCCTACCGTGGCTCTTATGCTGCTCCTAAGTCATGCCCTGACACTGTCTCTAGCTAAGGCCCTGACGCTAGGCCTCACTCAGGCCCTGTCCCACTCCCTAAGTCAGGCTCTGACGCTGTTCCTACCCGAAGCCCTGACACTCACTGCTCCTAAATTAGGTCCTGATGTGCTAAGTAACTAAGGTCTTGACACTATCCCTAGGTCATTTCCTGACACTCTCCCTAGACCTTAACCCAACCTTCTCTTTAGCTAATGTCGACATGAGGAAAAGAGATTCTTTAGAACGAGATTCTTTCATCTTCTGAATATAGTTTTCTTCAAAACATAATTTTTATAGTGTTACTAACTTTAAACAATATGTACTCAACTGCTGTGGAATATTCCTTCATAGGAGCGTGCATGGTTCACTTGTGCATCTGCTTGTGGTGGTGCTCAGGTTGCTTTCAGCTGTAGATCCCCTTATGCTAGCTAAATCCCTGATTCTGTCCCTAAATGAGGCCCTGAATTTAGGTCCGAGGCCGTGAACCTGTCCCTAACTGAGGCCTGGAGGCTCGTCCTAATGCAGGCCCTGACACTGTCCCTAACTAAGGCTCTGACACTACACCTAACTCAGTCACTGACACTGTACCTAACAAAGGCTCTGATGCTAGTCCTAACTTAGGCGCTGACACTGCCTCTAACTAAGGCCCTGCTGCCGTCAATATCTGAACACCTGATATTATCCTGAGCTAATAGCCTGACCCATGTCTTACCAAGGTCCTGAAACTTTCCCAAAGTAAGCCCTGACGCTGTCCCTAAGTGAGGCCTTGAGGCTATCCCTAACGGAGGCCCTGATAATAGCTTTAACCAAGACCCTAATGCTGATCCTACAGAGGCCTTTATGCTGCTCCTAAGTCATGCCCTGATACTGCCCCTTACTCAGGCCCTAAAGATAGGCCTCACTTCGGCCCTGTTGCTGTACCTTAGTTAGGCTCTGATGCTGTCCATACATCAAGCCCTGGCACTGGTCCTGATTAAGGCGCTCACGCTGCTGCTAACTAAGGCCCTGATGCTCTCAATAACTAAGGTCTTCTCGTTATCCCTTGGTCATTTCCTTTCACTGTCTCTGGCCTGGAACCTGACTCTGTCCCGAGATAATCTCCTGCACCTTATGCTAACTGAAACCCTAATGCTCTCCCTAACTAAGGCCCTGACTACTCCTAACTAAGGCCATGACACTGAATCTAACAAAGGCCCGGAATCTGTCCTTAATATAGGCCCTGCTGCCAGCAATGACTAAAATCCTGACACTCTCCTGAGCTAATATCCTGACTCATTTCTAACCAAGGTCCTGACACTGTCCCTAAGAAAGCCCTGTCGCTGTCTTTAAGTGAAGACATGAGGCTGTCTGTAATTCAGACCCTGAAGCTTTCCCTAACTGAGGCCTTGACGCTGTGACTAACTAGGGCTCCGGTCATGTCTTTAACTAAGAACCTAAAGCTGATCCAACAAAGGCACTGATGCTGCTCCTAAGTCATTCCCTGACAGTGTCCCCAGCTAAGGGCCTGACATTAGGCCTCACTCAGGCCCTGTCGCTCTCCCTAAGTCAGGCCCTGATGCTGTCCCGACCTGAAGCCCTAACACTGCTTCTGAATAAGTCCCTCAGAGTCTCAGTAACAAAGGTCTTCACACTATCCTTAGGTCATTTCCTGACACGATTCCAAGCCTTTACCCTAACCCTGTCCCGAGCTAATGTCCTACCTCTTATGCTAACTAAAGACCTTATGCTGTGCCTAATTCAGGCACTGAATTTAGTCCCAAGGCCGCTAGACTGTCCCTAACTCGGCTCGATGCCCTTATCGTCACAATGTTCCATGACCACTGTCATCACAATGCTCCACGCCCTTGTCATCACAATGCTCCTTAACCCCTGTCATCACAATGCTCCATGACTTTGTCATCGCAATGCTCCATGACTTTGTCATCGCAATGCTCCATGCCATTGTCATCACAATGCTCCATGCCCTTATCATCACAATGCTCCATGACCCCTGTCATCCCAATGCTCCCTGAGTCTTGTCTAAAATGCTACATGCCTGTGAAATCACAAAGCTCCATGCCCCCTGTCATCACAAGTCTCCATGACTCTTGTCATCACAATGCTTCATGGCCCCTGTCATTCAAAATGCCATATGACCACTATCATCAAAATGTTCCATGGCCCTTGTCATCACAATGCCCCGTGACCCCTGTCATCACAATGTTCCAGGCCCCCTGTCATCACAATGAGCCATGATCCCTTTCATCACAATGCTCCAGGTCCGTTTTCAGCACAATGCTCCATGACCCCTGTCATCACAATGTTCCCTGGCCTTTGTCATCACAATTCTCCATGGCCCCTGTAATCACAGTGCTCCATGACAACGTTCATCACATTGCTCCATGACCACTGTCATCATAATGCCACATGAGCCCTGTCATCACAATGCTCCATGGCCCTTGTCATCACAATGCTCCATGATCCTTGTAATCCAAATGCTCCTTGACCCTTTCATCACAATGTTACAGTACCCCTTTCTTCACAATGCTCCATGCCGCTGGTCACCACAATGCTCCATGACCTCTGTCATCACAATGCTCCATGTCCCTTGTCATTAAAATGCTCCATGGCCCCTGTCATCACAATGCTGCATCATCCTTATAATCTCAATGCCCCATGGTCCTCGTCATCACAAATCTCCAAGCATTTGTCATCACAATGCTCCATGACCCCTGTCATCCCAATGCTCCATAGCACTTTTCATCACAATGCTACATGACCACTTTTATCACAATGTTCCATGACCACTTTAATCACAATGCTCCATGACCATTTTCATCACAATGCCCCATGACCCCTGTCATCAAAATGCTCCATGGCCCTTGTCACCACAATGCTCCAGGACCCGTCATCACAATTCTCCATGGCCCTTGTCATCACAATGCTCCATGGCGCTTGTCATCACAATGATCCAGAGCCTTAGTGCTTGAGTTGGGAGTAGTATCATTGCCTCAGTTAGGGACACTGTCATTGCCTGAAATGGGAGTGGTGTCAGAGCCTTAGTTAGGGACAGAGCCAGGGCGAGTTGGGAGTAGTGCCAGTGCCTTAGTTAGGGACAGCGCCAGTGCTTGCATTGGGAGTAGTGTCAGGGCCATAGTTAGGGACAGTGTCAGTGGCTGAGATGGGAATAGTGTCAGGGCCTTAGTTACGGACATTGTCAGTGCCTAAGTTGGGATTTTCTTCAGGGTCTTTATTATGGACAGTGTCAGGGCCTGAGTTAAGACTAGTGTCAAGGCCTTAATTTGGAAGAGTGTCAGTGTCTCAGTTTGGAGTAGTGTCAGACCCTTAGTTAGGAAGAGCGTCAGTGCCTGAGTTGGGAATAGTGACATGGCCTAAGTTATGGACAGTGTCAGGGTCTGAGTTAGGAATCGTCTCAGGACCTTAGTTAGGGACAGTGTCAGTGATTGTGTTAGGAATAGTGTCAGGGCCTAAGTTAGGAGTAGTCTGAGACTGGTAGTTAGGAACAGTGTCAGGGCCTGAGTTGTGAGTAGTTACAGGGCCTTAGTTAGAGAAAGTGTCAGTGCCAGAGTTGGGAGTTATGTCAGGGCCTTAATTAGGGACAGTGTCAGTGCCTGAGTTGGAAGTAGTGTCAGGGCATTAGGGACAGTGTCAGTGGCTGAGATGGGAGTAGTGTCAGGGTCTTAGTTAGGGAGAGTGTCAGTGCCTGAGTTGGGAATAGTCTCAGGGTCTTTTTTGGGGACAGCATCAGGGCATGAGTTAAAAGTAGTGTCAAGGCCTTAGTTAGGGAGAGTGTCAGTGCCTGTGTTGGGAGTAGTATCAGGCCCTTCGTTAGGGACAGTGTCAGGGTCTGAGGTAGAAGTAGTCTCAGGGCCTTAGTTAGGTAGCGTGTCAGTGCCTAAGTAAGTAGTAGTGTGAGGGCCTTAGTTAGGGACAGTGTCAATGCCTGTGTTGGGAGTAGTGTCAGAGCCTTAGTTAGGGACAGCGTCAGTGCCTGCGTTGGGAGTAGTGTCAGGGCCTTACTTAGGGACAGCGTCAGTGCCTGAGTTAGGAGTAGTGTGATGGCCGTAGTTAGGGACACTCTCAGTGCCAGAGTTGGGGGTAGTGGCAGGCCTTTGTTAGGGACTGTGCCAGGGCCTGAGTTAAGAGTAGTGTCAAGTCCTTAGTTAGGGACAGTGTTAGTGCCTGAGTTGAGAGTAACGTCAAGGCCTTAGTTAGGGACAATGTCAGGGCCTAGTTTGGGAGTAGTGTCAGGGCCTTAGTTAGGGACAGTGTCAGTGCCTGAGTTGGGAGTACTGTCAGGGCGTATTTCGGGACAGTCTCAGTGCCTATGTTGGGATTAGTGTCACGGCCTTTGTTAGGAACAAAGTCAGTGCCTGAGTTGGGAGTTGTGTCAGGATATTAGTAAGGGACAGTGTCAGTGCCTGAGTTAGGAGAAGTGTCAGGGCTGTAGTTAGGGATAGTGTCAGTGCCTGAGTTGGAGGTAGTGTCAGGGCCTTAGGGACAATGTCAGTGGCTGAGATGGGAGTAGTGTCACGGTCTTAGTTACGGAGAGTGACAGCGCCTGAGTTGGGAATAGTGTCAGGGTCTTTGTTAGGGACAGTGTCAGGGTATTAGTTAAGAGTAGTGTCAAGGCCTTTGTTAGGGAGAGTGTCAGTGTCTGAGATGGGAGGAGTGTCAGACCCTTAGTTAAGGGACAGCGTCAGTGTCTGAGTTAGGAATAGTGCCAGAGCCTAAGTTATGGACAGTGCCAAGGCCTGAGTTAGGAGTAGTCTGAGACCGGTAGTTAGTAACAGTGTAAGGGCCTGAGTTGTTAGTAGTTTCAGGGCCTTAGTTAGCGAAAGTGTCAATGCCGGAATTGGGAGTAATGTCAGGGCTTACTTAGGGAGAGTGTCAGTGCCTGAGGTGGAAGTAGTATCAGGGCCTTAGTTAAGGACAGTGTCAGTGCCTGAGTTCGGAGTACTGTCAGGGCATATTTAGGGACAGTCTCAGTGCCTATTTTGGGAGTAGTGTCACGGCCTTAGTTAGTGACATTGTCAGTGCCTGAGTAAGGAGTAGTGTCCGGGCCTTAGTTAGGGACAGTGTCAGTTGCTTAGTTAGGAGTAGTGTCCGGGCCTAAGTTAGGGCCAGTGTCAGTGCCTGAATCAGGAGTAGAGTCGGGGCCTAAGTTAGGGACAGTGTCATTGCTCGAGATAGGAGTAGTGTCAGGGCCTTAGTTAGGAGGAGCATCAGTGCCTTCGTTAGGTATTGTATCAGCGCCTCAGTTAGGAATAGTTTCAGGGCCTTATTTAGGGACAGTGTTAGTGCCTGAGTTAGGAGTTGTGTCGGCCTTAGTTAGGGACCTTTTCAGGGCCTGAGTTAGGAGTAATGTCAGGGCCTTCCTTAAGTATTGTGTCAGCGCCTGAGTTAGGAATAGTGTCAGGGCCTCAGTTAGGGACATTGTCAGGGCATGACTTAGGAGTTGTGTTAGGGCGTGAGCTATGAATAGTGTCAGGGCCTTAGTTAGTGACAGTGTCAGTGCTGAGTTTGGAGTAGTATCAGGGCCTTAGTTAGAGACAGTGTCAGGGCCTGAGTTAGGTGTATGTCAGGGCCTAGTTAGGGACAGTGTCAGTGCCTGATTTAGGAGTAGTGTCACAGGCTTTGTTAGGGACAGTGTCAGGGCCTGAGTTAGGAGTAGTGTCACAGCTTTAGTTAGGACCAGTGTCAGGGCCTTAGTTAAGTCCAACATTAGCGCCTATGATAGGAATGAGATCAGGACCTGTGTTACAGGTGATGTCAGGTCCTTATTTAAGAACGGTGTCAGGGCCTGAGTCCTGACTGACTCCTTACTGTCCTCACTAAGGACTTTTGACACTACTGCTAATTCAGGCCCTGACAATGTCCCTAACTAAGGCCCTGACACTTTCCCTGGCTAAGGCCCTGAACTTCTCCTAAGTCAGGCCCTGATACTGTCCCTAACAATGGCCCTGACACTACACCTAACTGAGGCCCCGACATGATACCTAACAAAGGCTTTGTTGCTAGTCCAAACTAAAGCCCTAAAATTGGTCCTAAATAAGGCCTTGACACTAATCCTAACTCAGGCCCTAAAACTGTCCCTAACTAAGGCCCTGATAGTATGCCTAACTCAGGCCCTCATACGATTCCTAACAATGGCTCTGATGCTAGTCCAAACTAAGGCCCTGAAATTGGTCCTAAATAAGGCCTTGACACTAATCCTAACTCAGGCCCTAGCACTGTCCCTAACTAGGTCTCAGACAGTACACCTAAATCAGACCCTGACACAGTCCCTAAGCAAGGCCCTGACACTACTGCTAACTCAGTCCCTTACACTGTACCTAACAAAGTCTCTGATGCTAGGCCTAACTCAGGCCCTGAAACCGTCTGTAACTAAGGCCCTGCTGCCATCACTATCAAAAGTCCTGACATTATCCTGAGCTAATATCCTGACCTATGTCTTTCCAAGGTCCTGAAACTGTCCCAAAGTAAGCCCTGACGCTGTCCCTAAGTGAAGACCTGAGGCTGTCCCTAACTCAGGCCCTGAAGCTTTCCTTAACTGAAACCTTGAAGCTGTGACTAATTCAGGCCCTGATCATGTACCTAACGAAGACCTTAATGCTGATCCAGCAAAGACGCTGATGCTGCTCCAAAGTCATGCCCTGACAGTGTGCCCAGCTAAGGGCCTGATGCTAAGCCTCACTCAGGCCCTGTCGCTCTCCCTAAGTCAGGCCCTGACACTGTCACTAACGAAGGCCCTGACTCTACTCCTAATTCAGTCCCGTACATTGTATCTAACAAAGGCTCTGATGCTAGTCGTAACTCAGGGCCTGACACTGTCTCTAACTAAGGGCTGCTGCCATCAACATCTAAAGTCCTGACATTATCCGGAGCTAATAACCTGACCCATGTCTTACCAAGGTCCTGAAACTGTCCCACAGTAAACCCTGACGCTGTCCCTAAGTGAGGCCCTGAAGCTTTCCCTAACTAACTCAGGCCTTGATGCTGTGACTAACTCAGACCCTGATCATGTCTTTAACTAAGACCCTAAGGCTGATCCAACAGAGGCCCTGATGCTGCTCCTAAGTCATGCCCCGATAGTGTCCCCCACTAAGTGTCTGATGCTAGGCCTCACGCAGACCCTAACGCACTCCCAAAGTCAGGCTCTGATGCTGTCCCTACCTGAAGCCCTAACACTGGTTCTGAATAAGGCCCTGAGAGTCTCCATAACAATGGTCTTCACACTATCCTTAGGTCATTTCCTGACACTATCCCTAGATGTTAAACTGACACGGTCACTAGCTAATGTCCTGCCTCTTATGCTAACTGAAGCCCTTAGGCTGTGCCTACCTCAGGCACTGAATTTAGTCCCAAGACCATGAAACTGTCCCGAACTAAGGCCTAGATGCTCGCCCTACATCCAGTCCTGACACTGTCCCTAACTATGGCCCTAACACTATTGCTAACTGAGGATCTGACACTGGACCTATCAGAGGCCCGCTACTCCTAACTAACGCCTTGAAACTTTCCCTAACGTAGGCGCTGCTACCATCAATATCTAAAGTCCTGACATTATCCTGAGCTAATATCCTGACCCATGTCTTACCAAGGTCCTGAAACTCTCCCAAAGTTAGCCCTGACACTGTCCCTAAGTGAGGCCCTGAGGCTGTCCCTCACAGAGGTCCTGATAATGTCTTAAACTAAGACCCTAATGCTGACCCTACAGAGAACCTTATGCTGATCCTATGTCATGCCCTGACGCTGTCCATAGCTAAGGCCCTGACTCGAGGCATCATTCAGGCCCTGTCGCTCTCCCTAAGTCAGGTTAAGATTCTATCCCTACCTGAAGCCCTGACACTGGGCCTAACTTAGGCACTGATGCTCTAATTAGCTATGGTCTTGACACTATCCCTAGGTCATTTCCTGACACTCTCCCTAGATCTTAACCTAAACTTGTCTTTAGCTATTGTCGAACCTCTTATGCTAACTAAATCCCTGACGTTGTCTCTAACTAAGAGCCTGAAATTAGTCCTGAGGCCGTCAACCTGTCCCTAACTGAAGTTTGGAGGATCATCCTAACTGAGGCGCTGACACTGTCCCTAACTAAAGCCCTGACACTACACCTAACTCAGTCCCTGACACTGTACTTTACAAGGGCTGTGATGCTAGTCCTAACTCAGGCCCTGACACTGTCTCTAAGTAAGGCTCAGAATTTGCCCCTAATATAGGCCCTGCTGTTCAGCAATAACTAAAAACTGGACACTAGCCTGAGTTAATATCCTGACATATTTCTAACCAAGGTCCTGACACTGTCCCTAAGAAAGCCCTGTCGCTGTCCCTCTGTTACAAACTGAGGCTGTCCCTAACTCAGGCCCTGAAGCTTTCCCTAACTGAGGCCTTCACGCTGTGACTAACTGAGGACCTGATGATGTCTGTATCTAAGACGCTAAAGTCGATCCAACAGAGGAGCTGATGCTGTTCCTAAGTCATGCCCTGACATTGTCCTCATCTAAGGGCCTGACGCTAGGCCTCACTCAGGCCCTGTCGCTCTCCCTAAGTCAGGCTCTGATGCTGTCCCTACCTGAAGCCCTGACACTGGTTCTAAATAAGGATCTGATACTCTCAGTAACTAAGGTTTTGACACTATGCTTAGGTCCTTTCCTGACACTATCCCTAGACCGTAACCTGACCCTGGCCCTAGCAAATGTCGTGCCTCTTATGCTAACTACAGCCCTGCTGCTGTCCTTAACTAAGGGCCTAAAATTACTCTCGAGGCTGTGACCCTGTCCGTACCTAAGGCCTCGATGTTCGTCCTAATTCAGGGCCTGACACTGTCCCTAACTAAGGCCCTGCTGCCGTCAATATCTAACGTCCTGACACTATCCTGAGCTAATTTCTTGACCCATCTCTTACCAAGGTCCTGAAACTATCCCTAAGGAAGCCCTGATGCTGTCTCTAAGTGAGGCCTTGAGGCTGTCCCTAACAGAGGCCCTGATAATATCTGTAACATAGGCCCTGAGGCTGATCCTACCGTGGCTCTTATGCTGCTCCTAAGTCATGCCCTGACACTGTCTCTAGCTAAGGCCCTGACGCTAGGCCTCACTCAGGCCCTGTCCCACTCCCTAAGTCAGGCTCTGACGCTGTTCCTACCCGAAGCCCTGACACTCACTGCTCCTAAATTAGGTCCTGATGTGCTAAGTAACTAAGGTCTTGACACTATCCCTAGGTCATTTCCTGACACTCTCCCTAGACCTTAACCCAACCTTCTCTTTAGCTAATGTCGACATGAGGAAAAGAGATTCTTTAGAACGAGATTCTTTCATCTTCTGAATATAGTTTTCTTCAAAACATAATTTTTATAGTGTTACTAACTTTAAACAATATGTACTCAACTGCTGTGGAATATTCCTTCATAGGAGCGTGCATGGTTCACTTGTGCATCTGCTTGTGGTGGTGCTCAGGTTGCTTTCAGCTGTAGATCCCCTTATGCTAGCTAAATCCCTGATTCTGTCCCTAAATGAGGCCCTGAATTTAGGTCCGAGGCCGTGAACCTGTCCCTAACTGAGGCCTGGAGGCTCGTCCTAATGCAGGCCCTGACACTGTCCCTAACTAAGGCTCTGACACTACACCTAACTCAGTCACTGACACTGTACCTAACAAAGGCTCTGATGCTAGTCCTAACTTAGGCGCTGACACTGCCTCTAACTAAGGCCCTGCTGCCGTCAATATCTGAACACCTGATATTATCCTGAGCTAATAGCCTGACCCATGTCTTACCAAGGTCCTGAAACTTTCCCAAAGTAAGCCCTGACGCTGTCCCTAAGTGAGGCCTTGAGGCTATCCCTAACGGAGGCCCTGATAATAGCTTTAACCAAGACCCTAATGCTGATCCTACAGAGGCCTTTATGCTGCTCCTAAGTCATGCCCTGATACTGCCCCTTACTCAGGCCCTAAAGATAGGCCTCACTTCGGCCCTGTTGCTGTACCTTAGTTAGGCTCTGATGCTGTCCATACATCAAGCCCTGGCACTGGTCCTGATTAAGGCGCTCACGCTGCTGCTAACTAAGGCCCTGATGCTCTCAATAACTAAGGTCTTCTCGTTATCCCTTGGTCATTTCCTTTCACTGTCTCTGGCCTGGAACCTGACTCTGTCCCGAGATAATCTCCTGCACCTTATGCTAACTGAAACCCTAATGCTCTCCCTAACTAAGGCCCTGACTACTCCTAACTAAGGCCATGACACTGAATCTAACAAAGGCCCGGAATCTGTCCTTAATATAGGCCCTGCTGCCAGCAATGACTAAAATCCTGACACTCTCCTGAGCTAATATCCTGACTCATTTCTAACCAAGGTCCTGACACTGTCCCTAAGAAAGCCCTGTCGCTGTCTTTAAGTGAAGACATGAGGCTGTCTGTAATTCAGACCCTGAAGCTTTCCCTAACTGAGGCCTTGACGCTGTGACTAACTAGGGCTCCGGTCATGTCTTTAACTAAGAACCTAAAGCTGATCCAACAAAGGCACTGATGCTGCTCCTAAGTCATTCCCTGACAGTGTCCCCAGCTAAGGGCCTGACATTAGGCCTCACTCAGGCCCTGTCGCTCTCCCTAAGTCAGGCCCTGATGCTGTCCCGACCTGAAGCCCTAACACTGCTTCTGAATAAGTCCCTCAGAGTCTCAGTAACAAAGGTCTTCACACTATCCTTAGGTCATTTCCTGACACGATTCCAAGCCTTTACCCTAACCCTGTCCCGAGCTAATGTCCTACCTCTTATGCTAACTAAAGACCTTATGCTGTGCCTAATTCAGGCACTGAATTTAGTCCCAAGGCCGCTAGACTGTCCCTAACTCGGCTCGATGCCCTTATCGTCACAATGTTCCATGACCACTGTCATCACAATGCTCCACGCCCTTGTCATCACAATGCTCCTTAACCCCTGTCATCACAATGCTCCATGACTTTGTCATCGCAATGCTCCATGACTTTGTCATCGCAATGCTCCATGCCATTGTCATCACAATGCTCCATGCCCTTATCATCACAATGCTCCATGACCCCTGTCATCCCAATGCTCCCTGAGTCTTGTCTAAAATGCTACATGCCTGTGAAATCACAAAGCTCCATGCCCCCTGTCATCACAAGTCTCCATGACTCTTGTCATCACAATGCTTCATGGCCCCTGTCATTCAAAATGCCATATGACCACTATCATCAAAATGTTCCATGGCCCTTGTCATCACAATGCCCCGTGACCCCTGTCATCACAATGTTCCAGGCCCCCTGTCATCACAATGAGCCATGATCCCTTTCATCACAATGCTCCAGGTCCGTTTTCAGCACAATGCTCCATGACCCCTGTCATCACAATGTTCCCTGGCCTTTGTCATCACAATTCTCCATGGCCCCTGTAATCACAGTGCTCCATGACAACGTTCATCACATTGCTCCATGACCACTGTCATCATAATGCCACATGAGACCTGTCATCACAATGCTCCATGGCCCTTGTCATCACAATGCTCCATGATCCTTGTAATCCAAATGCTCCTTGACCCTTTCATCACAATGTTACAGTACCCCTTTCTTCACAATGCTCCATGCCGCTGGTCACCACAATGCTCCATGACCTCTGTCATCACAATGCTCCATGTCCCTTGTCATTAAAATGCTCCATGGCCCCTGTCATCACAATGCTGCATCATCCTTATAATCTCAATGCCCCATGGTCCTCGTCATCACAAATCTCCAAGCATTTGTCATCACAATGCTCCATGACCCCTGTCATCCCAATGCTCCATAGCACTTTTCATCACAATGCTACATGACCACTTTTATCACAATGTTCCATGACCACTTTAATCACAATGCTCCATGACCATTTTCATCACAATGCCCCATGACCCCTGTCATCAAAATGCTCCATGGCCCTTGTCACCACAATGCTCCAGGACCCGTCATCACAATTCTCCATGGCCCTTGTCATCACAATGCTCCATGGCGCTTGTCATCACAATGATCCAGAGCCTTAGTGCTTGAGTTGGGAGTAGTATCATTGCCTCAGTTAGGGACACTGTCATTGCCTGAAATGGGAGTGGTGTCAGAGCCTTAGTTAGGGACAGAGCCAGGGCGAGTTGGGAGTAGTGCCAGTGCCTTAGTTAGGGACAGCGCCAGTGCTTGCATTGGGAGTAGTGTCAGGGCCATAGTTAGGGACAGTGTCAGTGGCTGAGATGGGAATAGTGTCAGGGCCTTAGTTACGGACATTGTCAGTGCCTAAGTTGGGATTTTCTTCAGGGTCTTTATTATGGACAGTGTCAGGGCCTGAGTTAAGACTAGTGTCAAGGCCTTAATTTGGAAGAGTGTCAGTGTCTCAGTTTGGAGTAGTGTCAGACCCTTAGTTAGGAAGAGCGTCAGTGCCTGAGTTGGGAATAGTGACATGGCCTAAGTTATGGACAGTGTCAGGGTCTGAGTTAGGAATCGTCTCAGGACCTTAGTTAGGGACAGTGTCAGTGATTGTGTTAGGAATAGTGTCAGGGCCTAAGTTAGGAGTAGTCTGAGACTGGTAGTTAGGAACAGTGTCAGGGCCTGAGTTGTGAGTAGTTACAGGGCCTTAGTTAGAGAAAGTGTCAGTGCCAGAGTTGGGAGTTATGTCAGGGCCTTAATTAGGGACAGTGTCAGTGCCTGAGTTGGAAGTAGTGTCAGGGCATTAGGGACAGTGTCAGTGGCTGAGATGGGAGTAGTGTCAGGGTCTTAGTTAGGGAGAGTGTCAGTGCCTGAGTTGGGAATAGTCTCAGGGTCTTTTTTGGGGACAGCATCAGGGCATGAGTTAAAAGTAGTGTCAAGGCCTTAGTTAGGGAGAGTGTCAGTGCCTGTGTTGGGAGTAGTATCAGGCCCTTCGTTAGGGACAGTGTCAGGGTCTGAGGTAGAAGTAGTCTCAGGGCCTTAGTTAGGTAGCGTGTCAGTGCCTAAGTAAGTAGTAGTGTGAGGGCCTTAGTTAGGGACAGTGTCAATGCCTGTGTTGGGAGTAGTGTCAGAGCCTTAGTTAGGGACAGCGTCAGTGCCTGCGTTGGGAGTAGTGTCAGGGCCTTACTTAGGGACAGCGTCAGTGCCTGAGTTAGGAGTAGTGTGATGGCCGTAGTTAGGGACACTCTCAGTGCCAGAGTTGGGGGTAGTGGCAGGCCTTTGTTAGGGACTGTGCCAGGGCCTGAGTTAAGAGTAGTGTCAAGTCCTTAGTTAGGGACAGTGTTAGTGCCTGAGTTGAGAGTAACGTCAAGGCCTTAGTTAGGGACAATGTCAGGGCCTAGTTTGGGAGTAGTGTCAGGGCCTTAGTTAGGGACAGTGTCAGTGCCTGAGTTGGGAGTACTGTCAGGGCGTATTTCGGGACAGTCTCAGTGCCTATGTTGGGATTAGTGTCACGGCCTTTGTTAGGAACAAAGTCAGTGCCTGAGTTGGGAGTTGTGTCAGGATATTAGTAAGGGACAGTGTCAGTGCCTGAGTTAGGAGAAGTGTCAGGGCTGTAGTTAGGGATAGTGTCAGTGCCTGAGTTGGAGGTAGTGTCAGGGCCTTAGGGACAATGTCAGTGGCTGAGATGGGAGTAGTGTCACGGTCTTAGTTACGGAGAGTGACAGCGCCTGAGTTGGGAATAGTGTCAGGGTCTTTGTTAGGGACAGTGTCAGGGTATTAGTTAAGAGTAGTGTCAAGGCCTTTGTTAGGGAGAGTGTCAGTGTCTGAGATGGGAGGAGTGTCAGACCCTTAGTTAAGGGACAGCGTCAGTGTCTGAGTTAGGAATAGTGCCAGAGCCTAAGTTATGGACAGTGCCAAGGCCTGAGTTAGGAGTAGTCTGAGACCGGTAGTTAGTAACAGTGTAAGGGCCTGAGTTGTTAGTAGTTTCAGGGCCTTAGTTAGCGAAAGTGTCAATGCCGGAATTGGGAGTAATGTCAGGGCTTACTTAGGGAGAGTGTCAGTGCCTGAGGTGGAAGTAGTATCAGGGCCTTAGTTAAGGACAGTGTCAGTGCCTGAGTTCGGAGTACTGTCAGGGCATATTTAGGGACAGTCTCAGTGCCTATTTTGGGAGTAGTGTCACGGCCTTAGTTAGTGACATTGTCAGTGCCTGAGTAAGGAGTAGTGTCCGGGCCTTAGTTAGGGACAGTGTCAGTTGCTTAGTTAGGAGTAGTGTCCGGGCCTAAGTTAGGGCCAGTGTCAGTGCCTGAATCAGGAGTAGAGTCGGGGCCTAAGTTAGGGACAGTGTCATTGCTCGAGATAGGAGTAGTGTCAGGGCCTTAGTTAGGAGGAGCATCAGTGCCTTCGTTAGGTATTGTATCAGCGCCTCAGTTAGGAATAGTTTCAGGGCCTTATTTAGGGACAGTGTTAGTGCCTGAGTTAGGAGTTGTGTCGGCCTTAGTTAGGGACCTTTTCAGGGCCTGAGTTAGGAGTAATGTCAGGGCCTTCCTTAAGTATTGTGTCAGCGCCTGAGTTAGGAATAGTGTCAGGGCCTCAGTTAGGGACATTGTCAGGGCATGACTTAGGAGTTGTGTTAGGGCGTGAGCTATGAATAGTGTCAGGGCCTTAGTTAGTGACAGTGTCAGTGCTGAGTTTGGAGTAGTATCAGGGCCTTAGTTAGAGACAGTGTCAGGGCCTGAGTTAGGTGTATGTCAGGGCCTAGTTAGGGACAGTGTCAGTGCCTGATTTAGGAGTAGTGTCACAGGCTTTGTTAGGGACAGTGTCAGGGCCTGAGTTAGGAGTAGTGTCACAGCTTTAGTTAGGACCAGTGTCAGGGCCTTAGTTAAGTCCAACATTAGCGCCTATGATAGGAATGAGATCAGGACCTGTGTTACAGGTGATGTCAGGTCCTTATTTAAGAACGGTGTCAGGGCCTGAGTCCTGACTGACTCCTTACTGTCCTCACTAAGGACTTTTGACACTACTGCTAATTCAGGCCCTGACAATGTCCCTAACTAAGGCCCTGACACTTTCCCTGGCTAAGGCCCTGAACTTCTCCTAAGTCAGGCCCTGATACTGTCCCGAACAATGGCCCTGACACTACACCTAACTGAGGCCCCGACATGATACCTAACAAAGGCTTTGTTGCTAGTCCAAACTAAAGCCCTAAAATTGGTCCTAAATAAGGCCTTGACACTAATCCTAACTCAGGCCCTAAAACTGTCCCTAACTAAGGCCCTGATAGTATGCCTAACTCAGGCCCTCATACGATTCCTAACAATGGCTCTGATGCTAGTCCAAACTAAGGCCCTGAAATTGGTCCTAAATAAGGCCTTGACACTAATCCTAACTCAGGCCCTAGCACTGTCCCTAACTAGGTCTCAGACAGTACACCTAAATCAGACCCTGACACAGTCCCTAAGCAAGGCCCTGACACTACTGCTAACTCAGTCCCTTACACTGTACCTAACAAAGTCTCTGATGCTAGGCCTAACTCAGGCCCTGAAACCGTCTGTAACTAAGGCCCTGCTGCCATCACTATCAAAAGTCCTGACATTATCCTGAGCTAATATCCTGACCTATGTCTTTCCAAGGTCCTGAAACTGTCCCAAAGTAAGCCCTGACGCTGTCCCTAAGTGAAGACCTGAGGCTGTCCCTAACTCAGGCCCTGAAGCTTTCCTTAACTGAAACCTTGAAGCTGTGACTAATTCAGGCCCTGATCATGTACCTAACGAAGACCTTAATGCTGATCCAGCAAAGACGCTGATGCTGCTCCAAAGTCATGCCCTGACAGTGTGCCCAGCTAAGGGCCTGATGCTAAGCCTCACTCAGGCCCTGTCGCTCTCCCTAAGTCAGGCCCTGACACTGTCACTAACGAAGGCCCTGACTCTACTCCTAATTCAGTCCCGTACATTGTATCTAACAAAGGCTCTGATGCTAGTCGTAACTCAGGGCCTGACACTGTCTCTAACTAAGGGCTGCTGCCATCAACATCTAAAGTCCTGACATTATCCGGAGCTAATAACCTGACCCATGTCTTACCAAGGTCCTGAAACTGTCCCACAGTAAACCCTGACGCTGTCCCTAAGTGAGGCCCTGAAGCTTTCCCTAACTAACTCAGGCCTTGATGCTGTGACTAACTCAGACCCTGATCATGTCTTTAACTAAGACCCTAAGGCTGATCCAACAGAGGCCCTGATGCTGCTCCTAAGTCATGCCCCGATAGTGTCCCCCACTAAGTGTCTGATGCTAGGCCTCACGCAGACCCTAACGCACTCCCAAAGTCAGGCTCTGATGCTGTCCCTACCTGAAGCCCTAACACTGGTTCTGAATAAGGCCCTGAGAGTCTCCATAACAATGGTCTTCACACTATCCTTAGGTCATTTCCTGACACTATCCCTAGATGTTAAACTGACACGGTCACTAGCTAATGTCCTGCCTCTTATGCTAACTGAAGCCCTTAGGCTGTGCCTACCTCAGGCACTGAATTTAGTCCCAAGACCATGAAACTGTCCCGAACTAAGGCCTAGATGCTCGCCCTACATCCAGTCCTGACACTGTCCCTAACTATGGCCCTAACACTATTGCTAACTGAGGATCTGACACTGGACCTATCAGAGGCCCGCTACTCCTAACTAACGCCTTGAAACTTTCCCTAACGTAGGCGCTGCTACCATCAATATCTAAAGTCCTGACATTATCCTGAGCTAATATCCTGACCCATGTCTTACCAAGGTCCTGAAACTCTCCCAAAGTTAGCCCTGACACTGTCCCTAAGTGAGGCCCTGAGGCTGTCCCTCACAGAGGTCCTGATAATGTCTTAAACTAAGACCCTAATGCTGACCCTACAGAGAACCTTATGCTGATCCTATGTCATGCCCTGACGCTGTCCATAGCTAAGGCCCTGACTCGAGGCATCATTCAGGCCCTGTCGCTCTCCCTAAGTCAGGTTAAGATTCTATCCCTACCTGAAGCCCTGACACTGGGCCTAACTTAGGCACTGATGCTCTAATTAGCTATGGTCTTGACACTATCCCTAGGTCATTTCCTGACACTCTCCCTAGATCTTAACCTAAACTTGTCTTTAGCTATTGTCGAACCTCTTATGCTAACTAAATCCCTGACGTTGTCTCTAACTAAGAGCCTGAAATTAGTCCTGAGGCCGTCAACCTGTCCCTAACTGAAGTTTGGAGGATCATCCTAACTGAGGCGCTGACACTGTCCCTAACTAAAGCCCTGACACTACACCTAACTCAGTCCCTGACACAGTACTTTACAAGGGCTGTGATGCTAGTCCTAACTCAGGCCCTGACACTGTCTCTAAGTAAGGCTCAGAATTTGCCCCTAATATAGGCCCTGCTGTCCAGCAATAACTAAAAACTGGACACTAGCCTGAGTTAATATCCTGACATATTTCTAACCAAGGTCCTGACACTGTCCCTAAGAAAGCCCTGTCGCTGTCCCTCTGTTACAAACTGAGGCTGTCCCTAACTCAGGCCCTGAAGCTTTCCCTAACTGAGGCCTTCACGCTGTGACTAACTGAGGACCTGATGATGTCTGTATCTAAGACGCTAAAGTCGATCCAACAGAGGAGCTGATGCTGTTCCTAAGTCATGCCCTGACATTGTCCTCATCTAAGGGCCTGACGCTAGGCCTCACTCAGGCCCTGTCGCTCTCCCTAAGTCAGGCTCTGATGCTGTCCCTACCTGAAGCCCTGACACTGGTTCTAAATAAGGATCTGATACTCTCAGTAACTAAGGTTTTGACACTATGCTTAGGTCCTTTCCTGACACTATCCCTAGACCGTAACCTGACCCTGGCCCTAGCAAATGTCGTGCCTCTTATGCTAACTACAGCCCTGCTGCTGTCCTTAACTAAGGGCCTAAAATTACTCTCGAGGCTGTGACCCTGTCCGTACCTAAGGCCTCGATGTTCGTCCTAATTCAGGGCCTGACACTGTCCCTAACTAAGGCCCTGCTGCCGTCAATATCTAACGTCCTGACACTATCCTGAGCTAATTTCTTGACCCATCTCTTACCAAGGTCCTGAAACTATCCCTAAGGAAGCCCTGACGCTGTCCCTAAGTGAGGCCTTGAGGCTATCCCTAACGGAGGCCCTGATAATAGCTTTAACCAAGACCCTAATGCTGATCCTACAGAGGCCTTTATGCTGCTCCTAAGTCATGCCCTGATACTGTCCCTTACTCAGGCCCTAAAGATAGGCCTCACTTCGGCCCTGTTGCTGTACCTTAGTTAGGCTCTGATGCTGTCCATACATCAAGCCCTGGCACTGGTCCTGATTAAGGCGCTCACGCTGCTGCTAACTAAGGTCCTGATGCTCTCAATAACTAAGGTCTTCTCGTTATCCCTTGGTCATTTCCTTTCACTGTCTCTGGCCTGGAACCTGACTCTGTCCCGAGATAATCTCCTGCACCTTATGCTAACTGAAACCCTAATGCTCTCCCTATCTAAGGCCCTGACTACTCCTAACTAAGGCCATGACACTGAATCTAACAAAGGCCCGGAATCTGTCCTTAATATAGGCCCTGCTGCCAGCAATGACTAAAATCCTGACACTCTCCTGAGCTAATATCCTGACTCATTTCTAACCAAGGTCCTGACACTGTCCCTAAGAAAGCCCTGTCGCTGTCTTTAAGTGAAGACATGAGGCTGTCTGTAATTCAGACCCTGAAGCTTTCCCTAACTGAGGCCTTGACGCTGTGACTAACTAGGGCTCCGGTCATGTCTTTAACTAAGAACCTAAAGCTGATCCAACAAAGGCACTGATGCTGCTCCTAAGTCATTCCCTGACAGTGTCCCCAGCTAAGGGCCTGACATTAGGCCTCACTCAGGCCCTGTCGCTCTCCCTAAGTCAGGCCCTGATGCTGTCCCGACCTGAAGCCCTAACACTGCTTCTGAATAAGTCCCTGAGAGTCTCAGTAACAAAGGTCTTCACACTATCCTTAGGTCATTTCCTGACACGATTCCAAGCCTTTACCCTAACCCTGTCCCGAGCTAATGTCCTACCTCTTATGCTAACTAAAGACCTTATGCTGTGCCTAATTCAGGCACTGAATTTAGTCCCAAGGCCGCTAGACTGTCCCTAACTCGGCTCGATGCCCTTATCGTCACAATGTTCCATGACCACTGTCATCACAATGCTCCACGCCCTTGTCATCACAATGCTCCATAACCCCTGTCATCACAATGCTCCATGACTTTGTCATCGCAATGCTCCATGACTTTGTCATCGCAATGCTCCATGCCATTGTCATCACAATGCTCCATGCCCTTATCATCACAATGCTCCATGACCCCTGTCATCCCAATGCTCCCTGAGTCTTGTCTAAAATGCTACATGCCTGTGAAATCACAAAGCTCCATGCCCCCTGTCATCACAAGTCTCCATGACTCTTGTCATCACAATGCTTCATGGCCCCTGTCATTCAAAATGCCATATGACCACTATCATCAAAATGTTCCATGGCCCTTGTCATCACAATGCCCCGTGACCCCTGTCATCACAATGTTCCAGGCCCCCTGTCATCACAATGAGCCATGATCCCTTTCATCACAATGCTCCAGGTCCGTTTTCAGCACAATGCTCCATGACCCCTGTCATCACAATGTTCCCTGGCCTTTGTCATCACAATTCTCCATGGCCCCTGTAATCACAGTGCTCCATGACAACGTTCATCACATTGCTCCATGACCACTGTCATCATAATACCACATGAGACCTGTCATCACAATGCTCCATGGCCCTTGTCATCACAATGCTCCATGATCCTTGTAATCCAAATGCTCCTTGACCCTTTCATCACAATGTTACAGTACCCCTTTCTTCACAATGCTCCATGCCGCTGGTCACCACAATGCTCCATGACCTCTGTCATCACAATGCTCCATGTCCCTTGTCATTAAAATGCTCCATGGCCCCTGTCATCACAATGCTGCATCATCCTTATAATCTCAATGCCCCATGGTCCTCGTCATCACAAATCTCCAAGCATTTGTCATCACAATGCTCCATGACCCCTGTCATCCCAATGCTCCATAGCACTTTTCATCACAATGCTACATGACCATTTTTATCACAATGTTCCATGACCACTTTAATCACAATGCTCCATGACCATTTTCATCACAATGCCCCATGACCCCTGTCATCAAAATGCTCCATGGCCCTTGTCACCACAATGCTCCAGGACCCGTCATCACAATTCTCCATGGCCCTTGTCATCACAATGCTCCATGGCGCTTGTCATCACAATGATCCAGAGCCTTAGTGCTTGAGTTGGGAGTAGTATCATTGCCTCAGTTAGGGACACTGTCATTGCCTGAAATGGGAGTGGTGTCAGAGCCTTAGTTAGGGACAGAGCCAGGGCGAGTTGGGAGTAGTGCCAGTGCCTTAGTTAGGGACAGCGCCAGTGCTTGCATTGGGAGTAGTGTCAGGGCCATAGTTAGGGACAGTGTCAGTGGCTGAGATGGGAATAGTGTCAGGGCCTTAGTTACGGACATTGTCAGTGCCTAAGTTGGGATTTTCTTCAGGGTCTTTATTATGGACAGTGTCAGGGCCTGAGTTAAGACAAGTGTCAAGGCCTTAATTTGGAAGAGTGTCAGTGTCTCAGTTTGGAGTAGTGTCAGACCCTTAGTTAGGAAGAGCGTCAGTGCCTGAGTTGGGAATAGTGACATGGCCTAAGTTATGGACAGTGTCAGGGTCTGAGTTAGGAATCGTCTCAGGACCTTAGTTAGGGACAGTGTCAGTGATTGTGTTAGGAATAGTGTCAGGGCCTAAGTTAGGAGTAGTCTGAGACTGGTAGTTAGGAACAGTGTCAGGGCCTGAGTTGTGAGTAGTTACAGGGCCTTAGTTAGAGAAAGTGTCAGTGCCAGAGTTGGGAGTTATGTCAGGGCCTTAATTAGGGACAGTGTCAGTGCCTGAGTTGGAAGTAGTGTCAGGGCATTAGGGACAGTGTCAGTGGCTGAGATGGGAGTAGTGTCAGGGTCTTAGTTAGGGAGAGTGTCAGTGCCTGAGTTGGGAATAGTCTCAGGGTCTTTTTTGGGGACAGCATCAGGGCATGAGTTAAAAGTAGTGTCAAGGCCTTAGTTAGGGAGAGTGTCAGTGCCTGTGTTGGGAGTAGTATCAGGCCCTTCGTTAGGGACAGTGTCAGGGTCTGAGGTAGAAGTAGTCTCAGGGCCTTAGTTAGGTAGCGTGTCAGTGCCTAAGTAAGTAGTAGTGTGAGGGCCTTAGTTAGGGACAGTGTCAATGCCTGTGTTGGGAGTAGTGTCAGAGCCTTAGTTAGGGACAGCGTCAGTGCCTGCGTTGGGAGTAGTGTCAGGGCCTTACTTAGGGACAGCGTCAGTGCCTGAGTTAGGAGTAGTGTGATGGCCGTAGTTAGGGACACTCTCAGTGCCAGAGTTGGGGGTAGTGGCAGGCCTTTGTTAGGGACTGTGCCAGGGCCTGAGTTAAGAGTAGTGTCAAGTCCTTAGTTAGGGACAGTGTTAGTGCCTGAGTTGAGAGTAACGTCAAGGCCTTAGTTAGGGACAGTGTCAGTGCCTGAGTTGGGAGTACTGTCAGGGCATATTTCGGGACAGTCTCAGTGCCTATGTTGGGATTAGTGTCACGGACTTTGTTAGGAACAAAGTCAGTGCCTGAGTTGGGAGTTGTGTCAGGATATTAGTAAGGGACAGTGTCAGTGCCTGAGTTAGGAGAAGTGTCAGGGCTGTAGTTAGGGATAGTGTCAGTGCCTGAGTTGGAGGTAGTGTCAGGGCCTTAGGGACAATGTCAGTGGCTGAGATGGGAGTAGTGTCACGGTCTTAGTTACGGAGAGTGACAGCGCCTGAGTTGGGAATAGTGTCAGGGTCTTTGTTAGGGACAGTGTCAGGGTATTAGTTAAGAGTAGTGTCAAGGCCTTTGTTAGGGAGAGTGTCAGTGTCTGAGATGGGAGGAGTGTCAGACCCTTAGTTAAGGGACAGCGTCAGTGTCTGAGTTAGGAATAGTGCCAGAGCCTAAGTTATGGACAGTGCCAAGGCCTGAGTTAGGAGTAGTCTGAGACCGGTAGTTAGTAACAGTGTAAGGGCCTGAGTTGTTAGTAGTTTCAGGGCCTTAGTTAGCGAAAGTGTCAATGCCGGAATTGGGAGTAATGTCAGGGCTTACTTAGGGAGAGTGTCAGTGCCTGAGGTGGAAGTAGTATCAGGGCCTTAGTTAAGGACAGTGTCAGTGCCTGAGTTCGGAGTACTGTCAGGGCATATTTAGGGACAGTCTCAGTGCCTATTTTGGGAGTAGTGTCACGGCCTTAGTTAGTGACATTGTCAGTGCCTGAGTAAGGAGTAGTGTCCGGGCCTTAGTTAGGGACAGTGTCAGTTGCTTAGTTAGGAGTAGTGTCCGGGCCTAAGTTAGGGCCAGTGTCAGTGCCTGAATCAGGAGTAGAGTCGGGGCCTAAGTTAGGGACAGTGTCATTGCTCGAGATAGGAGTAGTGTCAGGGCCTTAGTTAGGAGGAGCATCAGTGCCTTCGTTAGGTATTGTATCAGCGCCTCAGTTAGGAATAGTTTCAGGGCCTTATTTAGGGACAGTGTTAGTGCCTGAGTTAGGAGTTGTGTCGGCCTTAGTTAGGGACCTTTTCAGGGCCTGAGTTAGGAGTAATGTCAGGGCCTTCCTTAAGTATTGTGTCAGCGCCTGAGTTAGGAATAGTGTCAGGGCCTCAGTTAGGGACATTGTCAGGGCATGACTTAGGAGTTGTGTTAGGGCGTGAGCTATGAATAGTGTCAGGGCCTTAGTTAGTGACAGTGTCAGTGCTGAGTTTGGAGTAGTATCAGGGCCTTAGTTAGAGACAGTGTCAGGGCCTGAGTTAGGTGTATGTCAGGGCCTAGTTAGGGACAGTGTCAGTGCCTGATTTAGGAGTAGTGTCACAGGCTTTGTTAGGGACAGTGTCAGGGCCTGAGTTAGGAGTAGTGTCACAGCTTTAGTTAGGACCAGTGTCAGGGCCTTAGTTAAGTCCAACATTAGCGCCTATGATAGGAATGAGATCAGGACCTGTGTTACAGGTGATGTCAGGTCCTTATTTAAGAACGGTGTCAGGGCCTGAGTCCTGACTGACTCCTTACTGTCCTCACTAAGGACTTTTGACACTACTGCTAATTCAGGCCCTGACAATGTCCCTAACTAAGGCCCTGACACTTTCCCTGGCTAAGGCCCTGAACTTCTCCTAAGTCAGGCCCTGATACTGTCCCTAACAATGGCCCTGACACTACACCTAACTGAGGCCCCGACATGATACCTAACAAAGGCTTTGTTGCTAGTCCAAACTAAAGCCCTAAAATTGGTCCTAAATAAGGCCTTGACACTAATCCTAACTCAGGCCCTAAAACTGTCCCTAACTAAGGCCCTGATAGTATGCCTAACTCAGGCCCTCATACGATTCCTAACAATGGCTCTGATGCTAGTCCAAACTAAGGCCCTGAAATTGGTCCTAAATAAGGCCTTGACACTAATCCTAACTCAGGCCCTAGCACTGTCCCTAACTAGGTCTCAGACAGTACACCTAAATCAGACCCTGACACAGTCCCTAAGCAAGGCCCTGACACTACTGCTAACTCAGTCCCTTACACTGTACCTAACAAAGTCTCTGATGCTAGGCCTAACTCAGGCCCTGAAACCGTCTGTAACTAAGGCCCTGCTGCCATCACTATCAAAAGTCCTGACATTATCCTGAGCTAATATCCTGACCTATGTCTTTCCAAGGTCCTGAAACTGTCCCAAAGTAAGCCCTGACGCTGTCCCTAAGTGAAGACCTGAGGCTGTCCCTAACTCAGGCCCTGAAGCTTTCCTTAACTGAAACCTTGAAGCTGTGACTAATTCAGGCCCTGATCATGTACCTAACGAAGACCTTAATGCTGATCCAGCAAAGACGCTGATGCTGCTCCAAAGTCATGCCCTGACAGTGTGCCCAGCTAAGGGCCTGATGCTAAGCCTCACTCAGGCCCTGTCGCTCTCCCTAAGTCAGGCCCTGACACTGTCACTAACGAAGGCCCTGACTCTACTCCTAATTCAGTCCCGTACATTGTATCTAACAAAGGCTCTGATGCTAGTCGTAACTCAGGGCCTGACACTGTCTCTAACTAAGGGCTGCTGCCATCAACATCTAAAGTCCTGACATTATCCGGAGCTAATAACCTGACCCATGTCTTACCAAGGTCCTGAAACTGTCCCACAGTAAACCCTGACGCTGTCCCTAAGTGAGGCCCTGAAGCTTTCCCTAACTAACTCAGGCCTTGATGCTGTGACTAACTCAGACCCTGATCATGTCTTTAACTAAGACCCTAAGGCTGATCCAACAGAGGCCCTGATGCTGCTCCTAAGTCATGCCCCGATAGTGTCCCCCACTAAGTGTCTGATGCTAGGCCTCACGCAGACCCTAACGCACTCCCAAAGTCAGGCTCTGATGCTGTCCCTACCTGAAGCCCTAACACTGGTTCTGAATAAGGCCCTGAGAGTCTCCATAACAATGGTCTTCACACTATCCTTAGGTCATTTCCTGACACTATCCCTAGATGTTAAACTGACACGGTCACTAGCTAATGTCCTGCCTCTTATGCTAACTGAAGCCCTTAGGCTGTGCCTACCTCAGGCACTGAATTTAGTCCCAAGACCATGAAACTGTCCCGAACTAAGGCCTAGATGCTCGCCCTACATCCAGTCCTGACACTGTCCCTAACTATGGCCCTAACACTATTGCTAACTGAGGATCTGACACTGGACCTATCAGAGGCCCGCTACTCCTAACTAACGCCTTGAAACTTTCCCTAACGTAGGCGCTGCTACCATCAATATCTAAAGTCCTGACATTATCCTGAGCTAATATCCTGACCCATGTCTTACCAAGGTCCTGAAACTCTCCCAAAGTTAGCCCTGACACTGTCCCTAAGTGAGGCCCTGAGGCTGTCCCTCACAGAGGTCCTGATAATGTCTTAAACTAAGACCCTAATGCTGACCCTACAGAGAACCTTATGCTGATCCTATGTCATGCCCTGACGCTGTCCATAGCTAAGGCCCTGACTCGAGGCATCATTCAGGCCCTGTCGCTCTCCCTAAGTCAGGTTAAGATTCTATCCCTACCTGAAGCCCTGACACTGGGCCTAACTTAGGCACTGATGCTCTAATTAGCTATGGTCTTGACACTATCCCTAGGTCATTTCCTGACACTCTCCCTAGATCTTAACCTAAACTTGTCTTTAGCTATTGTCGAACCTCTTATGCTAACTAAATCCCTGACGTTGTCTCTAACTAAGAGCCTGAAATTAGTCCTGAGGCCGTCAACCTGTCCCTAACTGAAGTTTGGAGGATCATCCTAACTGAGGCGCTGACACTGTCCCTAACTAAAGCCCTGACACTACACCTAACTCAGTCCCTGACACTGTACTTTACAAGGGCTGTGATGCTAGTCCTAACTCAGGCCCTGACACTGTCTCTAAGTAAGGCTCAGAATTTGCCCCTAATATAGGCCCTGCTGTTCAGCAATAACTAAAAACTGGACACTAGCCTGAGTTAATATCCTGACATATTTCTAACCAAGGTCCTGACACTGTCCCTAAGAAAGCCCTGTCGCTGTCCCTCTGTTACAAACTGAGGCTGTCCCTAACTCAGGCCCTGAAGCTTTCCCTAACTGAGGCCTTCACGCTGTGACTAACTGAGGACCTGATGATGTCTGTATCTAAGACGCTAAAGTCGATCCAACAGAGGAGCTGATGCTGTTCCTAAGTCATGCCCTGACATTGTCCTCATCTAAGGGCCTGACGCTAGGCCTCACTCAGGCCCTGTCGCTCTCCCTAAGTCAGGCTCTGATGCTGTCCCTACCTGAAGCCCTGACACTGGTTCTAAATAAGGATCTGATACTCTCAGTAACTAAGGTTTTGACACTATGCTTAGGTCCTTTCCTGACACTATCCCTAGACCGTAACCTGACCCTGGCCCTAGCAAATGTCGTGCCTCTTATGCTAACTACAGCCCTGCTGCTGTCCTTAACTAAGGGCCTAAAATTACTCTCGAGGCTGTGACCCTGTCCGTACCTAAGGCCTCGATGTTCGTCCTAATTCAGGGCCTGACACTGTCCCTAACTAAGGCCCTGCTGCCGTCAATATCTAACGTCCTGACGCTATCCTGAGCTAATTTCTTGACCCATCTCTTACCAAGGTCCTGAAACTATCCCTAAGGAAGCCCTGATGCTGTCTCTAAGTGAGGCCTTGAGGCTGTCCCTAACAGAGGCCCTGATAATATCTGTAACATAGGCCCTGAGGCTGATCCTACCGTGGCTCTTATGCTGCTCCTAAGTCATGCCCTGACACTGTCTCTAGCTAAGGCCCTGACGCTAGGCCTCACTCAGGCCCTGTCCCACTCCCTAAGTCAGGCTCTGACGCTGTTCCTACCCGAAGCCCTGACACTCACTGCTCCTAAATTAGGTCCTGATGTGCTAAGTAACTAAGGTCTTGACACTATCCCTAGGTCATTTCCTGACACTCTCCCTAGACCTTAACCCAACCTTCTCTTTAGCTAATGTCGACATGAGGAAAAGAGATTCTTTAGAACGAGATTCTTTCATCTTCTGAATATAGTTTTCTTCAAAACATAATTTTTATAGTGTTACTAACTTTAAACAATATGTACTCAACTGCTGTGGAATATTCCTTCATAGGAGCGTGCATGGTTCACTTGTGCATCTGCTTGTGGTGGTGCTCAGGTTGCTTTCAGCTGTAGATCCCCTTATGCTAGCTAAATCCCTGATTCTGTCCCTAAATGAGGCCCTGAATTTAGGTCCGAGGCCGTGAACCTGTCCCTAACTGAGGCCTGGAGGCTCGTCCTAATGCAGGCCCTGACACTGTCCCTAACTAAGGCTCTGACACTACACCTAACTCAGTCACTGACACTGTACCTAACAAAGGCTCTGATGCTAGTCCTAACTTAGGCGCTGACACTGCCTCTAACTAAGGCCCTGCTGCCGTCAATATCTGAACACCTGATATTATCCTGAGCTAATAGCCTGACCCATGTCTTACCAAGGTCCTGAAACTTTCCCAAAGTAAGCCCTGACGCTGTCCCTAAGTGAGGCCTTGAGGCTATCCCTAACGGAGGCCCTGATAATAGCTTTAACCAAGACCCTAATGCTGATCCTACAGAGGCCTTTATGCTGCTCCTAAGTCATGCCCTGATACTGCCCCTTACTCAGGCCCTAAAGATAGGCCTCACTTCGGCCCTGTTGCTGTACCTTAGTTAGGCTCTGATGCTGTCCATACATCAAGCCCTGGCACTGGTCCTGATTAAGGCGCTCACGCTGCTGCTAACTAAGGCCCTGATGCTCTCAATAACTAAGGTCTTCTCGTTATCCCTTGGTCATTTCCTTTCACTGTCTCTGGCCTGGAACCTGACTCTGTCCCGAGATAATCTCCTGCACCTTATGCTAACTGAAACCCTAATGCTCTCCCTAACTAAGGCCCTGACTACTCCTAACTAAGGCCATGACACTGAATCTAACAAAGGCCCGGAATCTGTCCTTAATATAGGCCCTGCTGCCAGCAATGACTAAAATCCTGACACTCTCCTGAGCTAATATCCTGACTCATTTCTAACCAAGGTCCTGACACTGTCCCTAAGAAAGCCCTGTCGCTGTCTTTAAGTGAAGACATGAGGCTGTCTGTAATTCAGACCCTGAAGCTTTCCCTAACTGAGGCCTTGACGCTGTGACTAACTAGGGCTCCGGTCATGTCTTTAACTAAGAACCTAAAGCTGATCCAACAAAGGCACTGATGCTGCTCCTAAGTCATTCCCTGACAGTGTCCCCAGCTAAGGGCCTGACATTAGGCCTCACTCAGGCCCTGTCGCTCTCCCTAAGTCAGGCCCTGATGCTGTCCCGACCTGAAGCCCTAACACTGCTTCTGAATAAGTCCCTCAGAGTCTCAGTAACAAAGGTCTTCACACTATCCTTAGGTCATTTCCTGACACGATTCCAAGCCTTTACCCTAACCCTGTCCCGAGCTAATGTCCTACCTCTTATGCTAACTAAAGACCTTATGCTGTGCCTAATTCAGGCACTGAATTTAGTCCCAAGGCCGCTAGACTGTCCCTAACTCGGCTCGATGCCCTTATCGTCACAATGTTCCATGACCACTGTCATCACAATGCTCCACGCCCTTGTCATCACAATGCTCCTTAACCCCTGTCATCACAATGCTCCATGACTTTGTCATCGCAATGCTCCATGACTTTGTCATCGCAATGCTCCATGCCATTGTCATCACAATGCTCCATGCCCTTATCATCACAATGCTCCATGACCCCTGTCATCCCAATGCTCCCTGAGTCTTGTCTAAAATGCTACATGCCTGTGAAATCACAAAGCTCCATGCCCCCTGTCATCACAAGTCTCCATGACTCTTGTCATCACAATGCTTCATGGCCCCTGTCATTCAAAATGCCATATGACCACTATCATCAAAATGTTCCATGGCCCTTGTCATCACAATGCCCCGTGACCCCTGTCATCACAATGTTCCAGGCCCCCTGTCATCACAATGAGCCATGATCCCTTTCATCACAATGCTCCAGGTCCGTTTTCAGCACAATGCTCCATGACCCCTGTCATCACAATGTTCCCTGGCCTTTGTCATCACAATTCTCCATGGCCCCTGTAATCACAGTGCTCCATGACAACGTTCATCACATTGCTCCATGACCACTGTCATCATAATGCCACATGAGACCTGTCATCACAATGCTCCATGGCCCTTGTCATCACAATGCTCCATGATCCTTGTAATCCAAATGCTCCTTGACCCTTTCATCACAATGTTACAGTACCCCTTTCTTCACAATGCTCCATGCCGCTGGTCACCACAATGCTCCATGACCTCTGTCATCACAATGCTCCATGTCCCTTGTCATTAAAATGCTCCATGGCCCCTGTCATCACAATGCTGCATCATCCTTATAATCTCAATGCCCCATGGTCCTCGTCATCACAAATCTCCAAGCATTTGTCATCACAATGCTCCATGACCCCTGTCATCCCAATGCTCCATAGCACTTTTCATCACAATGCTACATGACCACTTTTATCACAATGTTCCATGACCACTTTAATCACAATGCTCCATGACCATTTTCATCACAATGCCCCATGACCCCTGTCATCAAAATGCTCCATGGCCCTTGTCACCACAATGCTCCAGGACCCGTCATCACAATTCTCCATGGCCCTTGTCATCACAATGCTCCATGGCGCTTGTCATCACAATGATCCAGAGCCTTAGTGCTTGAGTTGGGAGTAGTATCATTGCCTCAGTTAGGGACACTGTCATTGCCTGAAATGGGAGTGGTGTCAGAGCCTTAGTTAGGGACAGAGCCAGGGCGAGTTGGGAGTAGTGCCAGTGCCTTAGTTAGGGACAGCGCCAGTGCTTGCATTGGGAGTAGTGTCAGGGCCATAGTTAGGGACAGTGTCAGTGGCTGAGATGGGAATAGTGTCAGGGCCTTAGTTACGGACATTGTCAGTGCCTAAGTTGGGATTTTCTTCAGGGTCTTTATTATGGACAGTGTCAGGGCCTGAGTTAAGACTAGTGTCAAGGCCTTAATTTGGAAGAGTGTCAGTGTCTCAGTTTGGAGTAGTGTCAGACCCTTAGTTAGGAAGAGCGTCAGTGCCTGAGTTGGGAATAGTGACATGGCCTAAGTTATGGACAGTGTCAGGGTCTGAGTTAGGAATCGTCTCAGGACCTTAGTTAGGGACAGTGTCAGTGATTGTGTTAGGAATAGTGTCAGGGCCTAAGTTAGGAGTAGTCTGAGACTGGTAGTTAGGAACAGTGTCAGGGCCTGAGTTGTGAGTAGTTACAGGGCCTTAGTTAGAGAAAGTGTCAGTGCCAGAGTTGGGAGTTATGTCAGGGCCTTAATTAGGGACAGTGTCAGTGCCTGAGTTGGAAGTAGTGTCAGGGCATTAGGGACAGTGTCAGTGGCTGAGATGGGAGTAGGGTCAGGGTCTTAGTTAGGGAGAGTGTCAGTGCCTGAGTTGGGAATAGTCTCAGGGTCTTTTTTGGGGACAGCATCAGGGCATGAGTTAAAAGTAGTGGCAAGGCCTTAGTTAGGGAGAGTGTCAGTGCCTGTGTTGGGAGTAGTATCAGGCCCTTCGTTAGGGACAGTGTCAGGGTCTGAGGTAGAAGTAGTCTCAGGGCCTTAGTTAGGTAGCGTGTCAGTGCCTAAGTAAGTAGTAGTGTGAGGGCCTTAGTTAGGGACAGTGTCAATGCCTGTGTTGGGAGTAGTATCAGAGCCTTAGTTAGGGACAGCGTCAGTGCCTGCGTTGGGAGTAGTGTCAGGGCCTTACTTAGGGACAGCGTCAGTGCCTGAGTTAGGAGTAGTGTGATGGCCGTAGTTAGGGACACTCTCAGTGCCAGAGTTGGGGGTAGTGGCAGGCCTTTGTTAGGGACTGTGCCAGGGCCTGAGTTAAGAGTAGTGTCAAGTCCTTAGTTAGGGACAGTGTTAGTGCCTGAGTTGAGAGTAACGTCAAGGCCTTAGTTAGGGACAGTGTCAGTGCCTGAGTTGGGAGTACTGTCAGGGCATATTTCGGGACAGTCTCAGTGCCTATGTTGGGATTAGTGTCACGGACTTTGTTAGGAACAAAGTCAGTGCCTGAGTTGGGAGTTGTGTCAGGATATTAGTAAGGGACAGTTTCAGTGCCTGAGTTAGGAGAAGTGTCAGGGCTGTAGTTAGGGATAGTGTCAGTGCCTGAGTTGGAGGTAGTGTCAGGGCCTTAGGGACAATGTCAGTGGCTGAGATGGGAGTAGTGTCACGGTCTTAGTTACGGAGAGTGACAGCGCCTGAGTTGGGAATAGTGTCAGGGTCTTTGTTAGGGACAGTGTCAGGGTATTAGTTAAGAGTAGTGTCAAGGCCTTTGTTAGGGAGAGTGTCAGTGTCTGAGATGGGAGGAGTGTCAGACACTTAGTTAAGGGACAGCGTCAGTGTCTGAGTTAGGAATAGTGCCAGAGCCTAAGTAATGGACAGTGCCAAGGCCTGAGTTAGGAGTAGTCTGAGACCGGTAGTTAGTAACAGTGTAAGGGCCTGAGTTGTTAGTAGTTTCAGGGCCTTAGTTAGCGAAAGTGTCAATGCCGGAATTGGGAGTAATGTCAGGGCTTACTTAGGGAGAGTGTCAGTGCCTGAGGTGGAAGTAGTATCAGGGCCTTAGTTAAGGACAGTGTCAGTGCCTGAGTTCGGAGTACTGTCAGGGCATATTTAGGGACAGTCTCAGTGCCTATTTTGGGAGTAGTGTCACGGCCTTAGTTAGTGACATTGTCAGTGCCTGAGTAAGGAGTAGTGTCCGGGCCTTAGTTAGGGACAGTGTCAGTTGCTTAGTTAGAAGTAGTGTCCGGGCCTAAGTTAGGGCCAGTGTCAGTGCCTGAATCAGGAGTAGAGTCGGGGCCTAAGTTAGGGACAGTGTCATTGCTCGAGATAGGAGTAGTGTCAGGGCCTTAGTTAGGAGGAGCATCAGTGCCTTCGTTAGGTATTGTATCAGCGCCTCAGTTAGGAATAGTTTCAGGGCCTTATTTAGGGACAGTGTTAGTGCCTGAGTTAGGAGTTGTGTCGGCCTTAGTTAGGGACCTTTTCAGGGCCTGAGTTAGGAGTAATGTCAGGGCCTTCCTTAAGTATTGTGTCAGCGCCTGAGTTAGGAATAGTGTCAGGGCCTCAGTTAGGGACATTGTCAGGGCATGCCTTAGGAGTTGTGTTAGGGCGTGAGCTATGAATAGTGTCAGGGCCTTAGTTAGTGACAGTGTCAGTGCTGAGTTTGGAGTAGTATCAGGGCCTTAGTTAGAGACAGTGTCAGGGCCTGAGTTAGGTGTATGTCAGGGCCTAGTTAGGGACAGTGTCAGTGCCTGATTTAGGAGTAGTGTCACAGGCTTTGTTAGGGACAGTGTCAGGGCCTGAGTTAGGAGTAGTGTCACAGCTTTAGTTAGGACCAGTGTCAGGGCCTTAGTTAAGTCCAACATTAGCGCCTATGATAGGAATGAGATCAGGACCTGTGTTACAGGTGATGTCAGGTCCTTATTTAAGAACGGTGTCAGGGCCTGAGTCCTGACTGACTCCTTACTGTCCTCACTAAGGACTTTTGACACTACTGCTAATTCAGGCCCTGACAATGTCCCTAACTAAGGCCCTGACACTTTCCCTGGCTAAGGCCCTGAACTTCTCCTAAGTCAGGCCCTGATACTGTCCCTAACAATGGCCCTGACACTACACCTAACTGAGGCCCCGACATGATACCTAACAAAGGCTTTGTTGCTAGTCCAAACTAAAGCCCTAAAATTGGTCCTAAATAAGGCCTTGACACTAATCCTAACTCAGGCCCTAAAACTGTCCCTAACTAAGGCCCTGATAGTATGCCTAACTCAGGCCCTCATACGATTCCTAACAATGGCTCTGATGCTAGTCCAAACTAAGGCCCTGAAATTGGTCCTAAATAAGGCCTTGACACTAATCCTAACTCAGGCCCTAGCACTGTCCCTAACTAGGTCTCAGACAGTACACCTAAATCAGACCCTGACACAGTCCCTAAGCAAGGCCCTGACACTACTGCTAACTCAGTCCCTTACACTGTACCTAACAAAGTCTCTGATGCTAGGCCTAACTCAGGCCCTGAAACCGTCTGTAACTAAGGCCCTGCTGCCATCACTATCAAAAGTCCTGACATTATCCTGAGCTAATATCCTGACCTATGTCTTTCCAAGGTCCTGAAACTGTCCCAAAGTAAGCCCTGACGCTGTCCCTAAGTGAAGACCTGAGGCTGTCCCTAACTCAGGCCCTGAAGCTTTCCTTAACTGAAACCTTGAAGCTGTGACTAATTCAGGCCCTGATCATGTACCTAACGAAGACCTTAATGCTGATCCAGCAAAGACGCTGATGCTGCTCCAAAGTCATGCCCTGACAGTGTGCCCAGCTAAGGGCCTGATGCTAAGCCTCACTCAGGCCCTGTCGCTCTCCCTAAGTCAGGCCCTGACACTGTCACTAACGAAGGCCCTGACTCTACTCCTAATTCAGTCCCGTACATTGTATCTAACAAAGGCTCTGATGCTAGTCGTAACTCAGGGCCTGACACTGTCTCTAACTAAGGGCTGCTGCCATCAACATCTAAAGTCCTGACATTATCCGGAGCTAATAACCTGACCCATGTCTTACCAAGGTCCTGAAACTGTCCCACAGTAAACCCTGACGCTGTCCCTAAGTGAGGCCCTGAAGCTTTCCCTAACTAACTCAGGCCTTGATGCTGTGACTAACTCAGACCCTGATCATGTCTTTAACTAAGACCCTAAGGCTGATCCAACAGAGGCCCTGATGCTGCTCCTAAGTCATGCCCCGATAGTGTCCCCCACTAAGTGTCTGATGCTAGGCCTCACGCAGACCCTAACGCACTCCCAAAGTCAGGCTCTGATGCTGTCCCTACCTGAAGCCCTAACACTGGTTCTGAATAAGGCCCTGAGAGTCTCCATAACAAAGGTCTTCACACTATCCTTAGGTCATTTCCTGACACTATCCCTAGATGTTAAACTGACACGGTCACTAGCTAATGTCCTGCCTCTTATGCTAACTGAAGCCCTTAGGCTGTGCCTACCTCAGGCACTGAATTTAGTCCCAAGACCATGAAACTGTCCCGAACTAAGGCCTAGATGCTCGCCCTACATCCAGTCCTGACACTGTCCCTAACTATGGCCCTAACACTATTGCTAACTGAGGATCTGACACTGGACCTATCAGAGGCCCGCTACTCCTAACTAACGCCTTGAAACTTTCCCTAACGTAGGCGCTGCTACCATCAATATCTAAAGTCCTGACATTATCCTGAGCTAATATCCTGACCCATGTCTTACCAAGGTCCTGAAACTCTCCCAAAGTTAGCCCTGACACTGTCCCTAAGTGAGGCCCTGAGGCTGTCCCTCACAGAGGTCCTGATAATGTCTTAAACTAAGACCCTAATGCTGACCCTACAGAGAACCTTATGCTGATCCTATGTCATGCCCTGACGCTGTCCATAGCTAAGGCCCTGACTCGAGGCATCACTCAGGCCCTGTCGCTCTCCCTAAGTCAGGTTAAGATTCTATCCCTACCTGAAGCCCTGACACTGGGCCTAACTTAGGCACTGATGCTCTAATTAGCTATGGTCTTGACACTATCCCTAGGTCATTTCCTGACACTCTCCCTAGATCTTAACCTAAACTTGTCTTTAGCTATTGTCGAACCTCTTATGCTAACTAAATCCCTGACGTTGTCTCTAACTAAGAGCCTGAAATTAGTCCTGAGGCCGTCAACCTGTCCCTAACTGAAGTTTGGAGGATCGTCCCTAACTGAAGTTTGGAGGATCATCCTAACTGAGGCGCTGACACTGTCCCTAACTAAAGCCCTGACACTACACCTAACTCAGTCCCTGACACTGTACTTTACAAGGGCTGTGATGCTAGTCCTAACTCAGGCCCTGACACTGTCTCTAAGTAAGGCTCAGAATTTGCCCCTAATATAGGCCCTGCTGTTCAGCAATAACTAAAAACTGGACACTAGCCTGAGTTAATATCCTGACATATTTCTAACCAAGGTCCTGACACTGTCCCTAAGAAAGCCCTGTCGCTGTCCCTCTGTTACAAACTGAGGCTGTCCCTAACTCAGGCCCTGAAGCTTTCCCTAACTGAGGCCTTCACGCTGTGACTAACTGAGGACCTGATGATGTCTGTATCTAAGACGCTAAAGTCGATCCAACAGAGGAGCTGATGCTGTTCCTAAGTCATGCCCTGACATTGTCCTCATCTAAGGGCCTGACGCTAGGCCTCACTCAGGCCCTGTCGCTCTCCCTAAGTCAGGCTCTGATGCTGTCCCTACCTGAAGCCCTGACACTGGTTCTAAATAAGGATCTGATACTCTCAGTAACTAAGGTTTTGACACTATGCTTAGGTCCTTTCCTGACACTATCCCTAGACCGTAACCTGACCCTGGCCCTAGCAAATGTCGTGCCTCTTATGCTAACTACAGCCCTGCTGCTGTCCTTAACTAAGGGCCTAAAATTACTCTCGAGGCTGTGACCCTGTCCGTACCTAAGGCCTCGATGTTCGTCCTAATTCAGGGCCTGACACTGTCCCTAACTAAGGCCCTGCTGCCGTCAATATCTAACGTCCTGACACTATCCTGAGCTAATTTCTTGACCCATCTCTTACCAAGGTCCTGAAACTATCCCTAAGGAAGCCCTGATGCTGTCTCTAAGTGAGGCCTTGAGGCTGTCCCTAACAGAGGCCCTGATAATATCTGTAACATAGGCCCTGAGGCTGATCCTACCGTGGCTCTTATGCTGCTCCTAAGTCATGCCCTGACACTGTCTCTAGCTAAGGCCCTGACGCTAGGCCTCACTCAGGCCCTGTCCCACTCCCTAAGTCAGGCTCTGACGCTGTTCCTACCCGAAGCCCTGACACTCACTGCTCCTAAATTAGGTCCTGATGTGCTAAGTAACTAAGGTCTTGACACTATCCCTAGGTCATTTCCTGACACTCTCCCTAGACCTTAACCCAACCTTCTCTTTAGCTAATGTCGAGATGAGCAAAAGAGATTCTTTAGAACGGGATTCTTTCATCTTCTGAATATAGTTTTCTTCAAAACATAATTTTTATAGTGTTACTAACTTTAAACAAAATGTACTCAACTGCTGTGGAATATTCCTTCATAGGAGCGTGCATGGTTCACTTGTGCATCTGCTTGTGGTGGTGCTCAGGTTGCTTTCAGCTGTAGATCCCCTTATGCTAGCTAAATCCCTGATTCTGTCCCTAAATGAGGCCCTGAATTTAGGTCCGAGGCCGTGAACCTGTCCCTAACTGAGGCCTGGAGGCTCGTCCTAATGCAGGCCCTGACACTGTCCCTAACTAAGGCTCTGACACTACACCTAACTCAGTCACTGACACTGTACCTAACAAAGGCTCTGATGCTAGTCCTAACTTAGGCGCTGACACTGCCTCTAACTAAGGCCCTGCTGCCGTCAATATCTGAACACCTGATATTATCCTGAGCTAATAGCCTGACCCATGTCTTACCAAGGTCCTGAAACTTTCCCAAAGTAAGCCCTGACGCTGTCCCTAAGTGAGGCCTTGAGGCTATCCCTAACGAAGGCCCTAATAATAGCTTTAACCAAGACCCTAATGCTGATCCTACAGAGGCCTTTATGCTGCTCCTAAGTCATGCCCTGATACTGTCCCTTACTCAGGCCCTAAAGATAGGCCTCACTTCGGCCCTGTTGCTGTACCTTAGTTAGGCTCTGATGCTGTCCATACATCAAGCCCTGGCACTGGTCCTGATTAAGGCGCTCACGCTGCTGCTAACTAAGGCCCTGATGCTCTCAATAACTAAGGTCTTCTCGTTATCCCTTGGTCATTTCCTTTCACTGTCTCTGGCCTGGAACCTGACTCTGTCCCGAGATAATCTCCTGCACCTTATGCTAACTGAAACCCTAATGCTCTCCCTAACTAAGGCCCTGACTACTCCTAACTAAGGCCATGACACTGAATCTAACAAAGGCCCGGAATCTGTCCTTAATATAGGCCCTGCTGCCAGCAATGACTAAAATCCTGACACTCTCCTGAGCTAATATCCTGACTCATTTCTAACCAAGGTCCTGACACTGTCCCTAAGAAAGCCCTGTCGCTGTCTTTAAGTGAAGACATGAGGCTGTCTGTAATTCAGACCCTGAAGCTTTCCCTAACTGAGGCTTTGACGCTGTGACTAACTAGGGCTCCGGTCATGTCTTTAACTAAGAACCTAAAGCTGATCCAACAAAGGCACTGATGCTGCTCCTAAGTCATTCCCTGACAGTGTCCCCAGCTAAGGGCCTGACATTAGGCCTCACTCAGGCCCTGTCGCTCTCCCTAAGTCAGGCCCTGATGCTGTCCCGACCTGAAGCCCTAACACTGCTTCTGAATAAGTCCCTGAGAGTCTCAGTAACAAAGGTCTTCACACTATCCTTAGGTCATTTCCTGACACGATTCCAAGCCTTTACCCTAACCCTGTCCCGAGCTAATGTCCTACCTCTTATGCTAACTAAAGACCTTATGCTGTGCCTAATTCAGGCACTGAATTTAGTCCCAAGGCCGCTAGACTGTCCCTAACTCGGCTCGATGCCCTTATCGTCACAATGTTCCATGACCACTGTCATCACAATGCTCCACGCCCTTGTCATCACAATGCTCCATAACCCCTGTCATCACAATGCTCCATGACTTTGTCATCGCAATGCTCCATGACTTTGTCATCGCAATGCTCCATGCCATTGTCATCACAATGCTCCATGCCCTTATCATCACAATGCTCCATGACCCCTGTCATCCCAATGCTCCCTGAGTCTTGTCTAAAATGCTACATGCCTGTGAAATCACAAAGCTCCATGCCCCCTGTCATCACAAGTCTCCATGACTCTTGTCATCACAATGCTTCATGGCCCCTGTCATTCAAAATGCCATATGACCACTATCATCAAAATGTTCCATGGCCCTTGTCATCACAATGCCCCGTGACCCCTGTCATCACAATGTTCCAGGCCCCCTGTCATCACAATGAGCCATGATCCCTTTCATCACAATGCTCCAGGTCCGTTTTCAGCACAATGCTCCATGACCCCTGTCATCACAATGTTCCCTGGCCTTTGTCATCACAATTCTCCATGGCCCCTGTAATCACAGTGCTCCATGACAACGTTCATCACATTGCTCCATGACCACTGTCATCATAATGCCACATGAGACCTGTCATCACAATGCTCCATGGCCCTTGTCATCACAATGCTCCATGATCCTTGTAATCCAAATGCTCCTTGACCCTTTCATCACAATGTTACAGTACCCCTTTCTTCACAATGCTCCATGCCGCTGGTCACCACAATGCTCCATGACCTCTGTCATCACAATGCTCCATGTCCCTTGTCATTAAAATGCTCCATGGCCCCTGTCATCACAATGCTGCATCATCCTTATAATCTCAATGCCCCATGGTCCTCGTCATCACAAATCTCCAAGCATTTGTCATCACAATGCTCCATGACCCCTGTCATCCCAATGCTCCATAGCACTTTTCATCACAATGCTACATGACCACTTTTATCACAATGTTCCATGACCACTTTAATCACAATGCTCCATGACCATTTTCATCACAATGCCCCATGACCCCTGTCATCAAAATGCTCCATGGCCCTTGTCACCACAATGCTCCAGGACCCGTCATCACAATTCTCCATGGCCCTTGTCATCACAATGCTCCATGGCGCTTGTCATCACAATGATCCAGAGCCTTAGTGCTTGAGTTGGGAGTAGTATCATTGCCTCAGTTAGGGACACTGTCATTGCCTGAAATGGGAGTGGTGTCAGAGCCTTAGTTAGGGACAGAGCCAGGGCGAGTTGGGAGTAGTGCCAGTGCCTTAGTTAGGGACAGCGCCAGTGCTTGCATTGGGAGTAGTGTCAGGGCCATAGTTAGGGACAGTGTCAGTGGCTGAGATGGGAATAGTGTCAGGGCCTTAGTTACGGACATTGTCAGTGCCTAAGTTGGGATTTTCTTCAGGGTCTTTATTATGGACAGTGTCAGGGCCTGAGTTAAGACTAGTGTCAAGGCCTTAATTTGGAAGAGTGTCAGTGTCTCAGTTTGGAGTAGTGTCAGACCCTTAGTTAGGAAGAGCGTCAGTGCCTGAGTTGGGAATAGTGACATGGCCTAAGTTATGGACAGTGTCAGGGTCTGAGTTAGGAATCGTCTCAGGACCTTAGTTAGGGACAGTGTCAGTGATTGTGTTAGGAATAGTGTCAGGGCCTAAGTTAGGAGTAGTCTGAGACTGGTAGTTAGGAACAGTGTCAGGGCCTGAGTTGTGAGTAGTTACAGGGCCTTAGTTAGAGAAAGTGTCAGTGCCAGAGTTGGGAGTTATGTCAGGGCCTTAATTAGGGACAGTGTCAGTGCCTGAGTTGGAAGTAGTGTCAGGGCATTAGGGACAGTGTCAGTGGCTGAGATGGGAGTAGGGTCAGGGTCTTAGTTAGGGAGAGTGTCAGTGCCTGAGTTGGGAATAGTCTCAGGGTCTTTTTTGGGGACAGCATCAGGGCATGAGTTAAAAGTAGTGGCAAGGCCTTAGTTAGGGAGAGTGTCAGTGCCTGTGTTGGGAGTAGTATCAGGCCCTTCGTTAGGGACAGTGTCAGGGTCTGAGGTAGAAGTAGTCTCAGGGCCTTAGTTAGGTAGCGTGTCAGTGCCTAAGTAAGTAGTAGTGTGAGGGCCTTAGTTAGGGACAGTGTCAATGCCTGTGTTGGGAGTAGTATCAGAGCCTTAGTTAGGGACAGCGTCAGTGCCTGCGTTGGGAGTAGTGTCAGGGCCTTACTTAGGGACAGCGTCAGTGCCTGAGTTAGGAGTAGTGTGATGGCCGTAGTTAGGGACACTCTCAGTGCCAGAGTTGGGGGTAGTGGCAGGCCTTTGTTAGGGACTGTGCCAGGGCCTGAGTTAAGAGTAGTGTCAAGTCCTTAGTTAGGGACAGTGTTAGTGCCTGAGTTGAGAGTAACGTCAAGGCCTTAGTTAGGGACAGTGTCAGTGCCTGAGTTGGGAGTACTGTCAGGGCATATTTCGGGACAGTCTCAGTGCCTATGTTGGGATTAGTGTCACGGACTTTGTTAGGAACAAAGTCAGTGCCTGAGTTGGGAGTTGTGTCAGGATATTAGTAAGGGACAGTTTCAGTGCCTGAGTTAGGAGAAGTGTCAGGGCTGTAGTTAGGGATAGTGTCAGTGCCTGAGTTGGAGGTAGTGTCAGGGCCTTAGGGACAATGTCAGTGGCTGAGATGGGAGTAGTGTCACGGTCTTAGTTACGGAGAGTGACAGCGCCTGAGTTGGGAATAGTGTCAGGGTCTTTGTTAGGGACAGTGTCAGGGTATTAGTTAAGAGTAGTGTCAAGGCCTTTGTTAGGGAGAGTGTCAGTGTCTGAGATGGGAGGAGTGTCAGACACTTAGTTAAGGGACAGCGTCAGTGTCTGAGTTAGGAATAGTGCCAGAGCCTAAGTAATGGACAGTGCCAAGGCCTGAGTTAGGAGTAGTCTGAGACCGGTAGTTAGTAACAGTGTAAGGGCCTGAGTTGTTAGTAGTTTCAGGGCCTTAGTTAGCGAAAGTGTCAATGCCGGAATTGGGAGTAATGTCAGGGCTTACTTAGGGAGAGTGTCAGTGCCTGAGGTGGAAGTAGTATCAGGGCCTTAGTTAAGGACAGTGTCAGTGCCTGAGTTCGGAGTACTGTCAGGGCATATTTAGGGACAGTCTCAGTGCCTATTTTGGGAGTAGTGTCACGGCCTTAGTTAGTGACATTGTCAGTGCCTGAGTAAGGAGTAGTGTCCGGGCCTTAGTTAGGGACAGTGTCAGTTGCTTAGTTAGAAGTAGTGTCCGGGCCTAAGTTAGGGCCAGTGTCAGTGCCTGAATCAGGAGTAGAGTCGGGGCCTAAGTTAGGGACAGTGTCATTGCTCGAGATAGGAGTAGTGTCAGGGCCTTAGTTAGGAGGAGCATCAGTGCCTTCGTTAGGTATTGTATCAGCGCCTCAGTTAGGAATAGTTTCAGGGCCTTATTTAGGGACAGTGTTAGTGCCTGAGTTAGGAGTTGTGTCGGCCTTAGTTAGGGACCTTTTCAGGGCCTGAGTTAGGAGTAATGTCAGGGCCTTCCTTAAGTATTGTGTCAGCGCCTGAGTTAGGAATAGTGTCAGGGCCTCAGTTAGGGACATTGTCAGGGCATGCCTTAGGAGTTGTGTTAGGGCGTGAGCTATGAATAGTGTCAGGGCCTTAGTTAGTGACAGTGTCAGTGCTGAGTTTGGAGTAGTATCAGGGCCTTAGTTAGAGACAGTGTCAGGGCCTGAGTTAGGTGTATGTCAGGGCCTAGTTAGGGACAGTGTCAGTGCCTGATTTAGGAGTAGTGTCACAGGCTTTGTTAGGGACAGTGTCAGGGCCTGAGTTAGGAGTAGTGTCACAGCTTTAGTTAGGACCAGTGTCAGGGCCTTAGTTAAGTCCAACATTAGCGCCTATGATAGGAATGAGATCAGGACCTGTGTTACAGGTGATGTCAGGTCCTTATTTAAGAACGGTGTCAGGGCCTGAGTCCTGACTGACTCCTTACTGTCCTCACTAAGGACTTTTGACACTACTGCTAATTCAGGCCCTGACAATGTCCCTAACTAAGGCCCTGACACTTTCCCTGGCTAAGGCCCTGAACTTCTCCTAAGTCAGGCCCTGATACTGTCCCTAACAATGGCCCTGACACTACACCTAACTGAGGCCCCGACATGATACCTAACAAAGGCTTTGTTGCTAGTCCAAACTAAAGCCCTAAAATTGGTCCTAAATAAGGCCTTGACACTAATCCTAACTCAGGCCCTAAAACTGTCCCTAACTAAGGCCCTGATAGTATGCCTAACTCAGGCCCTCATACGATTCCTAACAATGGCTCTGATGCTAGTCCAAACTAAGGCCCTGAAATTGGTCCTAAATAAGGCCTTGACACTAATCCTAACTCAGGCCCTAGCACTGTCCCTAACTAGGTCTCAGACAGTACACCTAAATCAGACCCTGACACAGTCCCTAAGCAAGGCCCTGACACTACTGCTAACTCAGTCCCTTACACTGTACCTAACAAAGTCTCTGATGCTAGGCCTAACTCAGGCCCTGAAACCGTCTGTAACTAAGGCCCTGCTGCCATCACTATCAAAAGTCCTGACATTATCCTGAGCTAATATCCTGACCTATGTCTTTCCAAGGTCCTGAAACTGTCCCAAAGTAAGCCCTGACGCTGTCCCTAAGTGAAGACCTGAGGCTGTCCCTAACTCAGGCCCTGAAGCTTTCCTTAACTGAAACCTTGAAGCTGTGACTAATTCAGGCCCTGATCATGTACCTAACGAAGACCTTAATGCTGATCCAGCAAAGACGCTGATGCTGCTCCAAAGTCATGCCCTGACAGTGTGCCCAGCTAAGGGCCTGATGCTAAGCCTCACTCAGGCCCTGTCGCTCTCCCTAAGTCAGGCCCTGACACTGTCACTAACGAAGGCCCTGACTCTACTCCTAATTCAGTCCCGTACATTGTATCTAACAAAGGCTCTGATGCTAGTCGTAACTCAGGGCCTGACACTGTCTCTAACTAAGGGCTGCTGCCATCAACATCTAAAGTCCTGACATTATCCGGAGCTAATAACCTGACCCATGTCTTACCAAGGTCCTGAAACTGTCCCACAGTAAACCCTGACGCTGTCCCTAAGTGAGGCCCTGAAGCTTTCCCTAACTAACTCAGGCCTTGATGCTGTGACTAACTCAGACCCTGATCATGTCTTTAACTAAGACCCTAAGGCTGATCCAACAGAGGCCCTGATGCTGCTCCTAAGTCATGCCCCGATAGTGTCCCCCACTAAGTGTCTGATGCTAGGCCTCACGCAGACCCTAACGCACTCCCAAAGTCAGGCTCTGATGCTGTCCCTACCTGAAGCCCTAACACTGGTTCTGAATAAGGCCCTGAGAGTCTCCATAACAATGGTCTTCACACTATCCTTAGGTCATTTCCTGACACTATCCCTAGATGTTAAACTGACACGGTCACTAGCTAATGTCCTGCCTCTTATGCTAACTGAAGCCCTTAGGCTGTGCCTACCTCAGGCACTGAATTTAGTCCCAAGACCATGAAACTGTCCCGAACTAAGGCCTAGATGCTCGCCCTACATCCAGTCCTGACACTGTCCCTAACTATGGCCCTAACACTATTGCTAACTGAGGATCTGACACTGGACCTATCAGAGGCCCGCTACTCCTAACTAACGCCTTGAAACTTTCCCTAACGTAGGCGCTGCTACCATCAATATCTAAAGTCCTGACATTATCCTGAGCTAATATCCTGACCCATGTCTTACCAAGGTCCTGAAACTCTCCCAAAGTTAGCCCTGACACTGTCCCTAAGTGAGGCCCTGAGGCTGTCCCTCACAGAGGTCCTGATAATGTCTTAAACTAAGACCCTAATGCTGACCCTACAGAGAACCTTATGCTGATCCTATGTCATGCCCTGACGCTGTCCATAGCTAAGGCCCTGACTCGAGGCATCACTCAGGCCCTGTCGCTCTCCCTAAGTCAGGTTAAGATTCTATCCCTACCTGAAGCCCTGACACTGGGCCTAACTTAGGCACTGATGCTCTAATTAGCTATGGTCTTGACACTATCCCTAGGTCATTTCCTGACACTCTCCCTAGATCTTAACCTAAACTTGTCTTTAGCTATTGTCGAACCTCTTATGCTAACTAAATCCCTGACGTTGTCTCTAACTAAGAGCCTGAAATTAGTCCTGAGGCCGTCAACCTGTCCCTAACTGAAGTTTGGAGGATCGTCCCTAACTGAAGTTTGGAGGATCATCCTAACTGAGGCGCTGACACTGTCCCTAACTAAAGCCCTGACACTACACCTAACTCAGTCCCTGACACTGTACTTTACAAGGGCTGTGATGCTAGTCCTAACTCAGGCCCTGACACTGTCTCTAAGTAAGGCTCAGAATTTGCCCCTAATATAGGCCCTGCTGTTCAGCAATAACTAAAAACTGGACACTAGCCTGAGTTAATATCCTGACATATTTCTAACCAAGGTCCTGACACTGTCCCTAAGAAAGCCCTGTCGCTGTCCCTCTGTTACAAACTGAGGCTGTCCCTAACTCAGGCCCTGAAGCTTTCCCTAACTGAGGCCTTCACGCTGTGACTAACTGAGGACCTGATGATGTCTGTATCTAAGACGCTAAAGTCGATCCAACAGAGGAGCTGATGCTGTTCCTAAGTCATGCCCTGACATTGTCCTCATCTAAGGGCCTGACGCTAGGCCTCACTCAGGCCCTGTCGCTCTCCCTAAGTCAGGCTCTGATGCTGTCCCTACCTGAAGCCCTGACACTGGTTCTAAATAAGGATCTGATACTCTCAGTAACTAAGGTTTTGACACTATGCTTAGGTCCTTTCCTGACACTATCCCTAGACCGTAACCTGACCCTGGCCCTAGCAAATGTCGTGCCTCTTATGCTAACTACAGCCCTGCTGCTGTCCTTAACTAAGGGCCTAAAATTACTCTCGAGGCTGTGAACCTGTCCGTACCTAAGGCCTCGATGTTCGTCCTAATTCAGGGCCTGACACTGTCCCTAACTAAGGCCCTGCTGCCGTCAATATCTAACGTCCTGACACTATCCTGAGCTAATTTCTTGACCCATCTCTTACCAAGGTCCTGAAACTATCCCTAAGGAAGCCCTGATGCTGTCTCTAAGTGAGGCCTTGAGGCTGTCCCTAACAGAGGCCCTGATAATATCTGTAACATAGGCCCTGAGGCTGATCCTACCGTGGCTCTTATGCTGCTCCTAAGTCATGCCCTGACACTGTCTCTAGCTAAGGCCCTGACGCTAGGCCTCACTCAGGCCCTGTCCCACTCCCTAAGTCAGGCTCTGACGCTGTTCCTACCCGAAGCCCTGACACTCACTGCTCCTAAATTAGGTCCTGATGTGCTAAGTAACTAAGGTCTTGACACTATCCCTAGGTCATTTCCTGACACTCTCCCTAGACCTTAACCCAACCTTCTCTTTAGCTAATGTCGAGATGAGCAAAAGAGATTCTTTAGAACGGGATTCTTTCATCTTCTGAATATAGTTTTCTTCAAAACATAATTTTTATAGTGTTACTAACTTTAAACAAAATGTACTCAACTGCTGTGGAATATTCCTTCATAGGAGCGTGCATGGTTCACTTGTGCATCTGCTTGTGGTGGTGCTCAGGTTGCTTTCAGCTGTAGATCCCCTTATGCTAGCTAAATCCCTGATTCTGTCCCTAAATGAGGCCCTGAATTTAGGTCCGAGGCCGTGAACCTGTCCCTAACTGAGGCCTGGAGGCTCGTCCTAATGCAGGCCCTGACACTGTCCCTAACTAAGGCTCTGACACTACACCTAACTCAGTCACTGACACTGTACCTAACAAAGGCTCTGATGCTAGTCCTAACTTAGGCGCTGACACTGCCTCTAACTAAGGCCCTGCTGCCGTCAATATCTGAACACCTGATATTATCCTGAGCTAATAGCCTGACCCATGTCTTACCAAGGTCCTGAAACTTTCCCAAAGTAAGCCCTGACGCTGTCCCTAAGTGAGGCCTTGAGGCTATCCCTAACGAAGGCCCTGATAATAGCTTTAACCAAGACCCTAATGCTGATCCTACAGAGGCCTTTATGCTGCTCCTAAGTCATGCCCTGATACTGTCCCTTACTCAGGCCCTAAAGATAGGCCTCACTTCGGCCCTGTTGCTGTACCTTAGTTAGGCTCTGATGCTGTCCATACATCAAGCCCTGGCACTGGTCCTGATTAAGGCGCTCACGCTGCTGCTAACTAAGGCCCTGATGCTCTCAATAACTAAGGTCTTCTCGTTATCCCTTGGTCATTTCCTTTCACTGTCTCTGGCCTGGAACCTGACTCTGTCCCGAGATAATCTCCTGCACCTTATGCTAACTGAAACCCTAATGCTCTCCCTAACTAAGGCCCTGACTACTCCTAACTAAGGCCATGACACTGAATCTAACAAAGGCCCGGAATCTGTCCTTAATATAGGCCCTGCTGCCAGCAATGACTAAAATCCTGACACTCTCCTGAGCTAATATCCTGACTCATTTCTAACCAAGGTCCTGACACTGTCCCTAAGAAAGCCCTGTCGCTGTCTTTAAGTGAAGACATGAGGCTGTCTGTAATTCAGACCCTGAAGCTTTCCCTAACTGAGGCTTTGACGCTGTGACTAACTAGGGCTCCGGTCATGTCTTTAACTAAGAACCTAAAGCTGATCCAACAAAGGCACTGATGCTGCTCCTAAGTCATTCCCTGACAGTGTCCCCAGCTAAGGGCCTGACATTAGGCCTCACTCAGGCCCTGTCGCTCTCCCTAAGTCAGGCCCTGATGCTGTCCCGACCTGAAGCCCTAACACTGCTTCTGAATAAGTCCCTGAGAGTCTCAGTAACAAAGGTCTTCACACTATCCTTAGGTCATTTCCTGACACGATTCCAAGCCTTTACCCTAACCCTGTCCCGAGCTAATGTCCTACCTCTTATGCTAACTAAAGACCTTATGCTGTGCCTAATTCAGGCACTGAATTTAGTCCCAAGGCCGCTAGACTGTCCCTAACTCGGCTCGATGCCCTTATCGTCACAATGTTCCATGACCACTGTCATCACAATGCTCCACGCCCTTGTCATCACAATGCTCCATAACCCCTGTCATCACAATGCTCCATGACTTTGTCATCGCAATGCTCCATGACTTTGTCATCGCAATGCTCCATGCCATTGTCATCACAATGCTCCATGCCCTTATCATCACAATGCTCCATGACCCCTGTCATCCCAATGCTCCCTGAGTCTTGTCTAAAATGCTACATGCCTGTGAAATCACAAAGCTCCATGCCCCCTGTCATCACAAGTCTCCATGACTCTTGTCATCACAATGCTTCATGGCCCCTGTCATTCAAAATGCCATATGACCACTATCATCAAAATGTTCCATGGCCCTTGTCATCACAATGCCCCGTGACCCCTGTCATCACAATGTTCCAGGCCCCCTGTCATCACAATGAGCCATGATCCCTTTCATCACAATGCTCCAGGTCCGTTTTCAGCACAATGCTCCATGACCCCTGTCATCACAATGTTCCCTGGCCTTTGTCATCACAATTCTCCATGGCCCCTGTAATCACAGTGCTCCATGACAACGTTCATCACATTGCTCCATGACCACTGTCATCATAATGCCACATGAGACCTGTCATCACAATGCTCCATGGCCCTTGTCATCACAATGCTCCATGATCCTTGTAATCCAAATGCTCCTTGACCCTTTCATCACAATGTTACAGTACCCCTTTCTTCACAATGCTCCATGCCGCTGGTCACCACAATGCTCCATGACCTCTGTCATCACAATGCTCCATGTCCCTTGTCATTAAAATGCTCCATGGCCCCTGTCATCACAATGCTGCATCATCCTTATAATCTCAATGCCCCATGGTCCTCGTCATCACAAATCTCCAAGCATTTGTCATCACAATGCTCCATGACCCCTGTCATCCCAATGGTCCATAGCACTTTTCATCACAATGCTACATGACCACTTTTATCACAATGTTCCATGACCACTTTAATCACAATGCTCCATGACCACTTTCATCACAATGCCCCATGACCCCTGTCATCAAAATGCTCCATGGCCCTTGTCACCACAATGCTCCAGGACCCGTCATCACAATTCTCCATGGCCCTTGTCATCACAATGCTCCATGGCGCTTGTCATCACAATGATCCAGAGCCTTAGTGCTTGAGTTGGGAGTAGTATCATTGCCTCAGTTAGGGACACTGTCATTGCCTGAAATGGGAGTGGTGTCAGAGCCTTAGTTAGGGACAGAGCCAGGGCGAGTTGGGAGTAGTGCCAGTGCCTTAGTTAGGGACAGCGCCAGTGCTTGCATTGGGAGTAGTGTCAGGGCCATAGTTAGGGACAGTGTCAGTGGCTGAGATGGGAATAGTGTCAGGGCCTTAGTTACGGACATTGTCAGTGCCTAAGTTGGGATTTTCTTCAGGGTCTTTATTATGGACAGTGTCAGGGCCTGAGTTAAGACTAGTGTCAAGGCCTTAATTTGGAAGAGTGTCAGTGTCTCAGTTTGGAGTAGTGTCAGACCCTTAGTTAGGAAGAGCGTCAGTGCCTGAGTTGGGAATAGTGACATGGCCTAAGTTATGGACAGTGTCAGGGTCTGAGTTAGGAATCGTCTCAGGACCTTAGTTAGGGACAGTGTCAGTGATTGTGTTAGGAATAGTGTCAGGGCCTAAGTTAGGAGTAGTCTGAGACTGGTAGTTAGGAACAGTGTCAGGGCCTGAGTTGTGAGTAGTTACAGGGCCTTAGTTAGAGAAAGTGTCAGTGCCAGAGTTGGGAGTTATGTCAGGGCCTTAATTAGGGACAGTGTCAGTGCCTGAGTTGGGAGTAGTGTCAGGGCCTAGTTAGGGACAGTGTCAGTGCCTGAGTTGGAAGTAGTGTCAGGGCATTAGGGACAGTGTCAGTGGCTGAGATGGGAGTAGTGTCAGGGTCTTAGTAAGGGAGAGTGTCAGTGCCTGAGTTGGGAATAGTCTCAGGGTCTTTTTTGGGGACAGCATCAGGGCATGAGTTAAAAGTAGTGTCAAGGCCTTAGTTAGGGAGAGTGTCAGTGCCTGTGTTGGGAGTAGTATCAGGCCCTTCGTTAGGGACAGTGTCAGGGTCTGAGGTAGAAGTAGTCTCAGGGCCTTAGTTAGGTAGCGTGTCAGTGCCTAAGTAAGTAGTAGTGTGAGGGCCTTAGTTAGGGACAGTGTCAATGCCTGTGTTGGGAGTAGTGTCAGAGCCTTAGTTAGGGACAGCGTCAGTGCCTGCGTTGGGAGTAGTGTCAGGGCCTTACTTAGGGACAGCGTCAGTGCCTGAGTAAGGAGTAGTGTGATGGCCGTAGTTAGGGACACTCTCAGTGCCAGAGTTGGGGGTAGTGGCAGGCCTTTGTTAGGGACTGTGCCAGGGCCTGAGTTAAGAGTAGTGTCAAGTCCTTAGTTAGGGACAGTGTTAGTGCCTGAGTTGAGAGTAACGTCAAGGCCTTAGTTAGGGACAATGTCAGGGCCTAGTTTGGGAGTAGTGTCAGGGCCTTAGTTAGGGACAGTGTCAGTGCCTGAGTTGGGAGTACTGTCAGGGCGTATTTCGGGACAGTCTCAGTGCCTATGTTGGGATTAGTGTCACGGCCTTTGTTAGGAACAAAGTCAGTGCCTGAGTTGGGAGTTGTGTCAGGATATTAGTAAGGGACAGTGTCAGTGCCTGAGTTAGGAGAAGTGTCAGGGCTGTAGTTAGGGATAGTGTCAGTGCCTGAGTTGGAGGTAGTGTCAGGGCCTTAGGGACAATGTCAGTGGCTGAGATGGGAGTAGTGTCACGGTCTTAGTTACGGAGAGTGACAGCGCCTGAGTTGGGAATAGTGTCAGGGTCTTTGTTAGGGACAGTGTCAGGGTATTAGTTAAGAGTAGTGTCAAGGCCTTTGTTAGGGAGAGTGTCAGTGTCTGAGTTGGGAGGAGTGTCAGACCCTTAGTTAAGGGACAGCGTCAGTGTCTGAGTTAGGAATAGTGCCAGAGCCTAAGTTATGGACAGTGCCAGGGCCTGAGTTAGGAGTAGTCTGAGACCGATAGTTAGTAACAGTGTAACGGCCTGAGTTGTTAGTAGTTTCAAGGCCTTAGTTAGCGAAAGTGTCAATGCCGGAATTGGGAGTAATGTCAGGGCTTACTTAGGGAGAGTGTCAGTGCCTGAGGTGGAAGTAGTATCAGGGCCTTAGTTAAGGACAGTGTCAGTGCCTGAGTTCGGAGTACTGTCAGGGCATATTTAGGGACAGTCTCAGTGCCTATTTTGGGAGTAGTGTCACGGCCTTAGTTAGTGACATTGTCAGTGCCTGAGTAAGGAGTAGTGTCCGGGCCTTAGTTAGGGACAGTGTCAGTTGCTTAGTTAGGAGTAGTGTCCGGGCCTAAGTTAGGGCCAGTGTCAGTGCCTGAGTCAGGAGTAGAGTCGGGGCCTAAGTTAGGGACAGTGTCATTGCTTGAGATAGGAGTGGTGTCAGGGCCTTAGTTAGGAGGAGCATCAGTGCCTTCGTTAGGTATTGTATCAGCGCCTCAGTTAGGAATAGTTTCAGGGCCTTATTTAGGGACAGTGTTAGTGCCTGAGTTAGGAGTTGTGTCGGCCTTAGTTAGGGACCTTTTCAGGGCCTGAGTTAGGAGTAATGTCAGGGCCTTCCTTAAGTATTGTGTCAGCGCCTGAGTTAGGAATAGTGTCAGGGCCTTAGTTAGGGACATTGTCAGGGCATGACTTAGGAGTTGTGTTAGGGCGTGAGCTATGAATAGTGTCAGGGCCTCAGTTAGTGACAGTGTCAGTGCTGAGTTTGGAGTAGTATCAGGGCCTTAGTTAGAGACAGTGTCAGGGCCTGAGTTAGGTGTATGTCAGGGCCTAGTTAGGGACAGTGTCAGGGCCTGATTTAGGAGTAGTGTCACAGGCTTTGTTAGGGACAGTGTCAGGGCCTGAGTTAGGAGTAGTGTCACAGCTTTAGTTAGGACCAGTGTCAGGGCCTTAGTTAAGTCCAACATCAGCGCCTATGATAGGAATGAGATCAGGACCTGTGTTACAGGTAATGTCAGGGCCTTATTTAAGAACAGTGTCAGGGCCTGAGTCCTGACTGACTCCTTACTGTCCTCACTAAGGACTTTTGACACTACTGCTAATTCAGGCCCTGATAATGTCCCTAACTAAGGCCCTGACACTTTCCCTGGCTAAGGCCCTGAACTTCTCCTAAGTCAGGCCCTGATACTGTCCCTAACAATGGCCCTGACACTACACCTAACTGAGGCCCCGACATGATACCTAACAAAGGCTTTGTTTTTAGTCCAAACTAAAGCCCTAAAACTGGTCCTAAATAAGGCCTTGACACTAATCCTAACTCAGGCCCTAAAACTGTCCCTAACTAAGGCCCTGATAGTATGCCTAACTCAGGCCCTCATACGATTCCTAACAATGGCTCTGATGCTAGTCCAAACTAAGGCCCTGAAATTGGTCCTAAATAAGGCCTTGACACTAATCCTAACTCAGGCCCTAGCACTGTCCCTAACTAGGTCTCAGACAGTACACCTAAATCAGACCCTGACACAGTCCCTAAGCAAGGCCCTGACACTACTGCTAACTCAGTCCCTTACACTGTACCTAACAAAGTCTCTGATGCTAGGCCTAACTCAGGCCCTGAAACCGTCTGTAACTAAGGCCCTGCTGCCATCACTATCAAAAGTCCTGACATTATCCTGAGCTAATATCCTGACCTATGTCTTTCCAAGGTCCTGAAACTGTCCCAAAGTAAGCCCTGACGCTGTCCCTAAGTGAAGACCTGAGGCTGTCCCTAACTCAGGCCCTGAAGCTTTCCTTAACTGAAACCTTGAAGCTGTGACTAATTCAGGCCCTGATCATGTACCTAACGAAGACCTTAATGCTGATCCAGCAAAGACGCTGATGCTGCTCCAAAGTCATGCCCTGACAGTGTGCCCAGCTAAGGGCCTGATGCTAAGCCTCACTCAGGCCCTGTCGCTCTCCCTAAGTCAGGCCCTGACACTGCCACTAACGAAGGCCCTGACTCTACTCCTAATTCAGTCCCGTACATTGTATCTAACAAAGGCTCTGATGCTAGTCGTAACTCAGGGCCTGACACTGTCTCTAACTAAGGGCTGCTGCCATCAACATCTAAAGTCCTGACATTATCCGGAGCTAATAACCTGACCCATGTCTTACCAAGGTCCTGAAACTGTCCCACAGTAAACCCTGACGCTGTCCCTAAGTGAGGCCCTGAAGCTTTCCCTAACTAACTCAGGCCTTGATGCTGTGACTAACTCAGACCCTGATCATGTCTTTAACTAAGACCCTAAGGCTGATCCAACAGAGGCCCTGATGCTGCTCCTAAGTCATGCCCCGATAGTGTCCCCCACTAAGTGTCTGATGCTAGGCCTCACGCAGACCCTAACGCTCTCCCTAAGTCAGGCTCTGATGCTGTCCCTACCTGAAGCCCTAACACTGGTTCTGAATAAGGCCCTGAGAGTCTCCATAACAAAGGTCTTCACACTATCCTTAGGTCATTTCCTGACACTATCCCTAGATGTTAAACTGACACGGTCACTAGCTAATGTCCTGCCTCTTATGCTAACTGAAGCCCTTAGGCTGTGCCTACCTCAGGCACTGAATTTAGTCCCAAGACCATGAAACTGTCCCGAACTAAGGCCTAGATGCTCGCCCTACATCCAGTCCTGACACTGTCCCTAACTATGGCCCTAACACTATTGCTAACTGAGGATCTGACACTGGACCTATCAGAGGCCCGCTACTCCTAACTAACGCCTTGAAACTTTCCCTAACGTAGGCGCTGCTACCATCAATATCTAAAGTCCTGACATTATCCTGAGCTAATATCCTGACCCATGTCTTACCAAGGTCCTGAAACTCTCCCAAAGTTAGCCCTGACACTGTCCCTAAGTGAGGCCCTGAGGCTGTCCCTCACAGAGGTCCTGATAATGTCTTAAACTAAGACCCTAATGCTGACCCTACAGAGAACCTTATGCTGATCCTATGTCATGCCCTGACGCTGTCCGTAGCTAAGGCCCTGACTCGAGGCATCACTCAGGCCCTGTCGCTCTCCCTAAGTCAGGCTAAGATTCTATCCCTACCTGAAGCCCTGACACTGGGCCTAAATTAGGCACTGATGCTCTAATTAGCTATGGTCTTGACACTATCCCTAGGTCATTTCCTGACACTCTCCCTAGATCTTAACCTAAACTTGTCTTTAGCTATTGTCGAACCTCTTATGCTAACTAAATCCCTGACGTTGTCTCTAACTAAGAGCCTGAAATTAGTCCTGAGGCCGTCAACCTGTCCCTAACTGAAGTTTGGAGGATCATCCTAACTGAGGCGCTGACACTGTCCCTAACTAAAGCCCTGACACTACACCTAACTCAGTCCCTGACACTGTACTTTACAAGGGCTGTGATGCTAGTCCTAACTCAGGCCCTGACACTGTCTCTAAGTAAGGCTCAGAATTTGCCCCTAATATAGGCCCTGCTGTCAGCAATAACTAAAAACTGGACACTAGCCTGAGTTAATATCCTGACATATTTCTAACCAAGGTCCTGACACTGTCCCTAAGAAAGCCCTATCACTGTCCCTAAGTTAAGAACTGAGGCTGTCCCTAACTCAGGCCCTGAAGCTTTCCCTAACTGAGGCCTTCACGCTGTGACTAACTGAGGACCTGATGATGTCTGTATCTAAGACGCTAAAGTCGATCCAACAGAGGAGCTGATGCTGTTCCTAAGTCATGCCCTGACATTGTCCTCATCTAAGGGCCTGACGCTAGGCCTCACTCAGGCCCTAACGCTCTCCCTAAGTCAGGCTCTGATGCTGTCCCTACCTGAAGCCCTGACACTGGTTCTAAATAAGGATCTGATACTCTCAGTAACTAAGGTTTTCACACTATGCTTAGGTCCTTTCCTGACACTATCCCTAGAGCGTAACCTGACCCTGGCCCTAGCAAATGTCGTGCCTCTTATGCTAACTACAGCCCTGCTGCTGTCCTTAACTAAGGGCCTAAAATTACTCTCGAGGCTGTGACCCTGTCCGTACCTAAGGCCTCGATGTTCGTCCTAATTCAGGGCCTGACACTGTCCCTAACTAAGGCCCTGCTGCCGTCAATATCTAACGTCCTGACACTATCCTGAGCTAATTTCTTGACCCATCTCTTACCAAGGTCCTGAAACTATCCCTAAGGAAGCCCTGATGCTGTCTCTAAGTGAGGCCTTGAGGCTGTCCCTAACAGAGGCCCTGATAATATCTGTAACATAGGCCCTGAGGCTGATCCTACCGTGGCTCTTATGCTGCTCCTAAGTCATGCCCTGACACTGTCTCTAGCTAAGGCCCTGACGCTAGGCCTCACTCAGGCCCTGTCCCACTCCCTAAGTCAGGCTCTGACGCTGTTCCTACCAGAAGCCCTGACACTCACTGCTCCTAAATTAGGTCCTGATGTGCTAAGTAACTAAGGTCTTGACACTATCCCTAGGTCATTTCCTGACACTCTCCCTAGACCTTAACCCAACCTTCTCTTTAGCTAATGTCGACATGAGCAAAAGAGATTCTTTAGAACGAGATTCTTTCATCTTCTGAATATAGTTTTCTTCAAAACATAATTTTTATAGTGTTACTAACTTTAAACAAAATGTACTCAACTGCTGTGGAATATTCCTTCATAGGAGCGTGCATGGTTCACTTGTGCATCTGCTTGTGGTGGTGCTCAGGTTGCTTTCAGCTGTAGATCCCCTTATGCTAGCTAAATCCCTGATTCTGTCCCTAAATGAGGCCCTGAATTTAGGTCCGAGGCCGTGAACCTGTCCCTAACTGAGGCCTGGAGGCTCGTCCTAATGCAGGCCCTGACACTGTCCCTAACTAAGGCTCTGACACTACACCTAACTCAGTCACTGACACTGTACCTAACAAAGGCTGTGATGCTAGTCCTAACTTAGGCGCTGACACTGCCTCTAACTAAGGCCCTGCTGCCGTCAATATCTGAACACCTGATATTATCCTGAGCTAATAGCCTGACCCATGTCTTACCAAGGTCCTGAAACTTTCCCAAAGTAAGCCCTGACGCTGTCCCTAAGTGAGGCCTTGAGGCTATCCCTAACGGAGGCCCTGATAATAGCTTTAACCAAGACCCTAATGCTGATCCTACAGAGGCCTTTATGCTGCTCCTAAGTCATGCCCTGATACTGTCCCTTACTCAGGCCCTAAAGATAGGCCTCACTTCGGCCCTGTTGCTGTACCTTAGTTAGGCTCTGATGCTGTCCATACATCAAGCCCTGGCACTGGTCCTGATTAAGGCGCTCACGCTGCTGCTAACTAAGGCCCTGATGCTCTCAATAACTAAGGTCTTCTCGTTATCCCTTGGTCATTTCCTTTCACTGTCTCTGGCCTGGAACCTGACTCTGTCCCGAGATAATCTCCTGCACCTTATGCTAACTGAAACCCTAATGCTCTCCCTAACTAAGGCCCTGACTACTCCTAACTAAGGCCATGACACTGAATCTAACAAAGGCCCGGAATCTGTCCTTAATATAGGCCCTGCTGCCAGCAATGACTAAAATCCTGACACTCTCCTGAGCTAATATCCTGACTCATTTCTAACCAAGGTCCTGACACTGTCCCTAAGAAAGCCCTGTCGCTGTCTTTAAGTGAAGACATGAGGCTGTCTGTAATTCAGACCCTGAAGCTTTCCCTAACTGAGGCCTTGACGCTGTGACTAACTAGGGCTCCGGTCATGTCTTTAACTAAGAACCTAAAGCTGATCCAACAAAGGCACTGATGCTGCTCCTAAGTCATTCCCTGACAGTGTCCCCAGCTAAGGGCCTGACATTAGGCCTCACTCAGGCCCTGTCGCTCTCCCTAAGTCAGGCCCTGATGCTGTCCCGACCTGAAGCCCTAACACTGCTTCTGAATAAGTCCCTGAGAGTCTCAGTAACAAAGGTCTTCACACTATCCTTAGGTCATTTCCTGACACGATTCCAAGCCTTTACCCTAACCCTGTCCCGAGCTAATGTCCTACCTCTTATGCTAACTAAAGACCTTATGCTGTGCCTAATTCAGGCACTGAATTTAGTCCCAAGGCCGCTAGACTGTCCCTAACTCGGCTCGATGCCCTTATCGTCACAATGTTCCATGACCACTGTCATCACAATGCTCCACGCCCTTGTCATCACAATGCTCCATAACCCCTGTCATCACAATGCTCCATGACTTTCTCATCGCAAGGCTCCATGACTTTGTCATCGCAATGCTCCATGCCATTGTCATCACAATGCTCCATGCCCTTATCATCACAATGCTCCATGACCCCTGTCATCCCAATGCTCCATGAGCCTTGTCTAAAATGCTACATGCCTGTGAAATCACAAAGCTCCATGCCCCCTGTCATCACAAGTCTCCATGACTCTTGTCATCACAATGCTTCATGGCCCCTGTCATTCAAAATGCCATATGACCACTATCATCAAAATGTTCCATGGCCCTTGTCATCACAATGCCCCGTGACCCCTGTCATCACAATGTTCCAGGCCCCCTGTCATCACAATGAGCCATGATCCCTTTCATCACAATGCTCCAGGTCCGTTTTCAGCACAATGCTCCATGACCCCTGTCATCACAATGTTCCCTGGCCTTTGTCATCACAATTCTCCATGGCCCCTGTAATCACAGTGCTCCATGACAACGTTCATCACATTGCTCCATGACCACTGTCATCATAATGCCACATGAGACCTGTCATCACAATGCTCCATGGCCCTTGTCATCACAATGCTCCATGATCCTTGTAATCCAAATGCTCCTTGACCCTTTCATCACAATGTTACAGTACCCCTTTCTTCACAATGCTCCATGCCGCTGGTCACCACAATGCTCCATGACCTCTGTCATCACAATGTTCCATGTCCCTTGTCATTAAAATGCTCCATGGCCCCTGTCATCACAATGCTGCATCATCCTTATAATCTCAATGCCCCATGGTCCTCGTCATCACAAATCTCCAAGCATTTGTCATCACAATGCTCCATGACCCCTGTCATCCCAATGCTCCATAGCACTTTTCATCACAATGCTACATGACCACTTTTATCACAATGTTCCATGACCACTTTAATCACAATGCTCCATGACCACTTTCATCACAATGCCCCATGACCCCTGTCATCAAAATGCTCCATGGCCCTTGTCACCACAATGCTCCAGGACCCGTCATCACAATTCTCCATGGCCCTTGTCATCACAATGCTCCATGGCGCTTGTCATCACAATGATCCAGAGCCTTAGTGCTTGAGTTGGGAGTAGTATCATTGCCTCAGTTAGGGACACTGTCATTGCCTGAAATGGGAGTGGTTTCAGAGCCTTAGTTAGGGACAGAGCCAGGGCGAGTTGGGAGTAGTGCCAGTGCCTTAGTTAGGGACAGCGCCAGTGCTTGCATTGGGAGTAGTGTCAGGGCCATAGTTAGGGACAGTGTCAGTGGCTGAGATGGGAATAGTGTCAGGGCCTTAGTTACGGACATTGTCAGTGCCTAAGTTGGGATTTTCTTCAGGGTCTTTATTATGGACAGTGTCAGGGCCTGAGTTAAGACTAGTGTCAAGGCCTTAATTTGGAAGAGTGTCAGTGTCTCAGTTTGGAGTAGTGTCAGACCCTTAGTTAGGAAGAGCGTCAGTGCCTGAGTTGGGAATAGTGACATGGCCTAAGTTATGGACAGTGTCAGGGTCTGAGTTAGGAATCGTCTCAGGACCTTAGTTAGGGACAGTGTCAGTGATTGTGTTAGGAATAGTGTCAGGGCCTAAGTTAGGAGTAGTCTGAGACTGGTAGTTAGGAACAGTGTCAGGGCCTGAGTTGTGAGTAGTTACAGGGCCTAAGTTAGAGAAAGTGTCAGTGCCAGAGTTGGGAGTTATGTCAGGGCCTTAATTAGGGACAGTGTCAGTGCCTGAGTTGGGAGTAGTGTCAGGGCCTAGTTAGGGACAGTGTCAGTGCCTGAGTTGGAAGTAGTGTCAGGGCATTAGGGACAGTGTCAGTGGCTGAGATGGGAGTAGTGTCAGGGTCTTAGTAAGGGAGAGTGTCAGTGCCTGAGTTGGGAATAGTCTCAGGGTCTTTTTTGGGGACAGCATCAGGGCATGAGTTAAAAGTAGTGTCAAGGCCTTAGTTAGGGAGAGTGTCAGTGCCTGTGTTGGGAGTAGTATCAGGCCCTTCGTTAGGGACAGTGTCAGGGTCTGAGGTAGAAGTAGTCTCAGGGCCTTAGTTAGGTAGCGTGTCAGTGCCTAAGTAAGTAGTAGTGTGAGCGCCTTAGTTAGGGACAGTGTCAATGCCTGTGTTGGGAGTAGTGTCAGAGCCTTAGTTAGGGACAGCGTCAGTGCCTGCGTTGGGAGTAGTGTCAGGGCCTTACTTAGGGACAGCGTCAGTGCCTGAGTTAGGAGTAGTGTGATGGCCGTAGTTAGGGACACTCTCAGTGCCAGAGTTGGGGGTAGTGGCAGGCCTTTGTTAGGGACTGTGCCAGGGCCTGAGTTAAGAGTAGTGTCAAGTCCTTAGTTAGGGACAGTGTTAGTGCCTGAGTTGAGAGTAACGTCAAGGCCTTAGTTAGGGACAATGTCAGGGCCTAGTTTGGGAGTAGTGTCAGGGCCTTAGTTAGGGACAGTGTCAGTGCCTGAGTTGGGAGTACTGTCAGGGCGTATTTCGGGACAGTCTCAGTGCCTATGTTGGGATTAGTGTCACGGCCTTTGTTAGGAACAAAGTCAGTGCCTGAGTTGGGAGTTGTGTCAGGATATTAGTAAGGGACAGTGTCAGTGCCTGAGTTAGGAGAAGTGTCAGGGCTGTAGTTAGGGATAGTGTCAGTGCCTGAGTTGGAGGTAGTGTCAGGGCCTTAGGGACAATGTCAGAGGCTGAGATGGGAGTAGTGTCACGGTCTTAGTTACGGAGAGTGACAGCGCCTGAGTTGGGAATAGTGTCAGGGTCTTTGTTAGGGACAGTGTCAGGGTATTAGTTAAGAGTAGTGTCAAGGCCTTTGTTAGGGAGAGTGTCAGTGTCTGAGTTGGGAGGAGTGTCAGACCCTTAGTTAAGGGACAGCGTCAGTGTCTGAGTTAGGAATAGTGCCAGAGCCTAAGTTATGGACAGTGCCAGGGCCTGAGTTAGGAGTAGTCTGAGACCGATAGTTAGTAACAGTGTAACGGCCTGAGTTGTTAGTAGTTTCAAGGCCTTAGTTAGCGAAAGTGTCAATGCCGGAATTGGGAGTAATGTCAGGGCTTACTTAGGGAGAGTGTCAGTGCCTGAGGTGGAAGTAGTATCAGGGCCTTAGTTAAGGACAGTGTCAGTGCCTGAGTTCGGAGTACTGTCAGGGCATATTTAGGGACAGTCTCAGTGCCTATTTTGGGAGTAGTGTCACGGCCTTAGTTAGTGACATTGTCAGTGCCTGAGTAAGGAGTAGTGTCCGGGCCTTAGTTAGGGACAGTGTCAGTTGCTTAGTTAGGAGTAGTGTCCGGGCCTAAGTTAGGGCCAGTGTCAGTGCCTGAGTCAGGAGTAGAGTCGGGGCCTAAGTTAGGGACAGTGTCATTGCTTGAGATAGGAGTAGTGTCAGGGCCTTAGTTAGGAGGAGCATCAGTGCCTTCGTTAGGTATTGTATCAGCGCCTCAGTTAGGAATAGTTTCAGGGCCTTATTTAGGGACAGTGTTAGTGCCTGAGTTAGGAGTTGTGTCGGCCTTAGTTAGGGACCTTTTCAGGGCCTGAGTTAGGAGTAATGTCAGGGCCTTCCTTAAGTATTGTGTCAGCGCCTGAGTTAGGAATAGTGTCAGGGCCTTAGTTAGGGACATTGTCAGGGCATGACTTAGGAGTTGTGTTAGGGCGTGAGCTATGAATAGTGTCAGGGCCTCAGTTAGTGACAGTGTCAGTGCTGAGTTTGGAGTAGTATCAGGGCCTTAGTTAGAGACAGTGTCAGGGCCTGAGTTAGGTGTATGTCAGGGCCTAGTTAGGGACAGTGTCAGGGCCTGATTTAGGAGTAGTGTCACAGGCTTTGTTAGGGACAGTGTCAGGGCCTGAGTTAGGAGTAGTGTCACAGCTTTAGTTAGGACCAGTGTCAGGGCCTTAGTTAAGTCCAACATCAGCGCCTATGATAGGAATGAGATCAGGACCTGTGTTACAGGTAATGTCAGGGCCTTATTTAAGAACAGTGTCAGGGCCTGAGTCCTGACTGACTCCTTACTGTCCTCACTAAGGACTTTTGACACTACTGCTAATTCAGGCCCTGATAATGTCCCTAACTAAGGCCCTGACACTTTCCCTGGCTAAGGCCCTGAACTTCTCCTAAGTCAGGCCCTGATACTGTCCCTAACAATGGCCCTGACACTACACCTAACTGAGGCCCCGACATGATACCTAACAAAGGCTTTGTTGCTAGTCCAAACTAAAGCCCTAAAACTGGTCCTAAATAAGGCCTTGACACTAATCCTAACTCAGGCCCTAAAACTGTCCCTAACTAAGGCCCTGATAGTATGCCTAACTCAGGCCCTCATACGATTCCTAACAATGGCTCTGATGCTAGTCCAAACTAAGGCCCTGAAATTGGTCCTAAATAAGGCCTTGACACTAATCCTAACTCAGGCCCTAGCACTGTCCCTAACTAGGTCTCAGACAGTACACCTAAATCAGACCCTGACACAGTCCCTAAGCAAGGCCCTGACACTACTGCTAACTCAGTCCCTTACACTGTACCTAACAAAGTCTCTGATGCTAGGCCTAACTCAGGCCCTGAAACCGTCTGTAACTAAGGCCCTGCTGCCATCACTATCAAAAGTCCTGACATTATCCTGAGCTAATATCCTGACCTATGTCTTTCCAAGGTCCTGAAACTGTCCCAAAGTAAGCCCTGACGCTGTCCCTAAGTGAAGACCTGAGGCTGTCCCTAACTCAGGCCCTGAAGCTTTCCTTAACTGAAACCTTGAAGCTGTGACTAATTCAGGCCCTGATCATGTACCTAACGAAGACCTTAATGCTGATCCAGCAAAGACGCTGATGCTGCTCCAAAGTCATGCCCTGACAGTGTGCCCAGCTAAGGGCCTGATGCTAAGCCTCACTCAGGCCCTGTCGCTCTCCCTAAGTCAGGCCCTGACACTGCCACTAACGAAGGCCCTGACTCTACTCCTAATTCAGTCCCGTACATTGTATCTAACAAAGGCTCTGATGCTAGTCGTAACTCAGGGCCTGACACTGTCTCTAACTAAGGGCTGCTGCCATCAACATCTAAAGTCCTGACATTATCCGGAGCTAATAACCTGACCCATGTCTTACCAAGGTCCTGAAACTGTCCCACAGTAAACCCTGACGCTGTCCCTAAGTGAGGCCCTGAAGCTTTCCCTAACTAACTCAGGCCTTGATGCTGTGACTAACTCAGACCCTGATCATGTCTTTAACTAAGACCCTAAGGCTGATCCAACAGAGGCCCTGATGCTGCTCCTAAGTCATGCCCCGATAGTGTCCCCCACTAAGTGTCTGATGCTAGGCCTCACGCAGACCCTAACGCTCTCCCTAAGTCAGGCTCTGATGCTGTCCCTACCTGAAGCCCTAACACTGGTTCTGAATAAGGCCCTGAGAGTCTCCATAACAAAGGTCTTCACACTATCCTTAGGTCATTTCCTGACACTATCCCTAGATGTTAAACTGACACGGTCACTAGCTAATGTCCTGCCTCTTATGCTAACTGAAGCCCTTAGGCTGTGCCTACCTCAGGCACTGAATTTAGTCCCAAGACCATGAAACTGTCCCGAACTAAGGCCTAGATGCTCGCCCTACATCCAGTCCTGACACTGTCCCTAACTATGGCCCTAACACTATTGCTAACTGAGGATCTGACACTGGACCTATCAGAGGCCCGCTACTCCTAACTAACGCCTTGAAACTTTCCCTAACGTAGGCGCTGCTACCATCAATATCTAAAGTCCTGACATTATCCTGAGCTAATATCCTGACCCATGTCTTACCAAGGTCCTGAAACTCTCCCAAAGTTAGCCCTGACACTGTCCCTAAGTGAGGCCCTGAGGCTGTCCCTCACAGAGGTCCTGATAATGTCTTAAACTAAGACCCTAATGCTGACCCTACAGAGAACCTTATGCTGATCCTATGTCATGCCCTGACGCTGTCCGTAGCTAAGGCCCTGACTCGAGGCATCACTCAGGCCCTGTCGCTCTCCCTAAGTCAGGCTAAGATTCTATCCCTACCTGAAGCCCTGACACTGGGCCTAAATTAGGCACTGATGCTCTAATTAGCTATGGTCTTGACACTATCCCTAGGTCATTTCCTGACACTCTCCCTAGATCTTAACCTAAATTTGTCTTTAGCTATTTTCGAACCTCTTATGCTAACTAAATCCCTGACGTTGTCTCTAACTAAGAGCCTGAAATTAGTCCTGAGGCCGTCAACCTGTCCCTAACTGAAGTTTGGAGGATCATCCTAACTGAGGCGCTGACACTGTCCCTAACTAAAGCCCTGACACTACACCTAACTCAGTCCCTGACACTGTACTTTACAAGGGCTGTGATGCTAGTCCTAACTCAGGCCCTGACACTGTCTCTAAGTAAGGCTCAGAATTTGCCCCTAATATAGGCCCTGCTGTCAGCAATAACTAAAAACTGGACACTAGCCTGAGTTAATATCCTGACATATTTCTAACCAAGGTCCTGACACTGTCCCTAAGAAAGCCCTATCACTGTCCCTCTGTTACAAACTGAGGCTGCCCCTAACTCAGGCCCTGAAGCTTTCCCTAACTGAGGCCTTCACGCTGTGACTAACTGAGGACCTGATGACGTCTGTATCTAAGACGCTAAAGTCGATCCAACAGAGGAGCTGATGCTGTTCCTAAGTCATGCCCTGACATTGTCCTCATCTAAGGGCCTGACGCTAGGCCTCACTCAGGCCCTAACGCTCTCCCTAAGTCAGGCTCTGATGCTGTCCCTACCTGAAGCCCTGACACTGGTTCTAAATAAGGATCTGATACTCTCAGTAACTAAGGTTTTGACACTATGCTTAGGTCCTTTCCTGACACTATCCCTAGACCGTAACCTGACCCTGGCCCTAGCAAATGTCGTGCCTCTTATGCTAACTACAGCCCTGCTGCTGTCCTTAACTAAGGGCCTAAAATTACTCTCGAGGCTGTGACCCTGTCCGTACCTAAGGCCTCGATGTTCGTCCTAATTCAGGGCCTGACACTGTCCCTGACTAAGGCCCTGCTGCCGTCAATATCTAACGTCCTGACACTATCCTGAGCTAATTTCTTGACCCATCTCTTACCAAGGTCCTGAAACTGTCCCTAAGGAAGCCCTGATGCTGTCTCTAAGTGAGGCCTTGAGGCTGTCCCTAACAGAGGCCCTGATAATATCTGTAACATAGCCCCTGAGGCTGATCCTACCGTGGCTCTTATGCTGCTCCTAAGTCATGCCCTGACACTGTCTCTAGCTAAGGCCCTGACGCTAGGCCTCACTCAGGCCCTGTCCCACTCCCTAAGTCAGGCTCTGACGCTGTTCCTACCCGAAGCCCTGACACTCACTGCTCCTAAATTAGGTCCTGATGTGCTAAGTAACTAAGGTCTTGACACTATCCCTAGGTCATTTCCTGACACTCTCCCTAGACCTTAACCCAACCTTCTCTTTAGCTAATGTCGAGATGAGCAAAAGAGATTCTTTAGAACGGGATTCTTTCATCTTCTGAATATAGTTTTCTTCAAAACATAATTTTTATAGTGTTACTAACTTTAAACAAAATGTACTCAACTGCTGTGGAATATTCCTTCATAGGAGCATGCATGGTTCACTTGTGCATCTGCTTGTGGTGGTGCTCAGGTTGCTTTCAGCTGTAGATCCCCTTATGCTAGCTAAATCCCTGATTCTGTCCCTAAATGAGGCCCTGAATTTAGGTCCGAGGCCGTGAACCTGTCCCTAACTGAGGCCTGGAGGCTCGTCCTAATGCAGGCCCTGACACTGTCCCTAACTAAGGCTCTGACACTACACCTAACTCAGTCACTGACACTGTACCTAACAAAGGCTCTGATGCTAGTCCTAACTTAGGCCCTGACACTGCCTCTAACTAAGGCCCTGCTGCCGTCAATATCTGAACACCTGATATTATCCTGAGCTAATAGCCTGACCCATGTCTTACCAAGGTCCTGAAACTTTCCCAAAGTAAGCCCTGACGCTGTCCCTAAGTGAGGCCTTGAGGCTATCCCTAACGGAGGCCCTGATAATAGCTTTAACCAAGACCCTAATGCTGATCCTACAGAGGCCTTTATGCTGCTCCTAAGTCATGCCCTGATACTGTCCCTTACTCAGGCCCTAAAGATAGGCCTCACTTCGGCCCTGTTGCTGTACCTTAGTTAGGCTCTGATGCTGTCCATACATCAAGCCCTGGCACTGGTCCTGATTAAGGTGCTCACGCTGCTGCTACCTAAGGCCCTGATGCTCTCAATAACTAAGGTCTTCTCGCTATCCCTTGGTCATTTCCTTTCACTGTCTCTGGCCTGGAACCTGACTCTGTCCCGAGATAATCTCCTGCACCTTATGCTAACTGAAACCCTAATGCTCTCCCTAACTAAGGCCCTGACTACTCCTAACTAAGGCCATGACACTGAATCTAACAAAGGCCCGGAATCTGTCCTTAATATAGGCCCTGCTGCCAGCAATGACTAAAATCCTGACACTCTCCTGAGCTAATATCCTGACTCATTTCTAACCAAGGTCCTGACACTGTCCCTAAGAAAGCCCTGTTGCTGTCTTTAAGTGAAGACATGAGGCTGTCTGTAACTCAGACCCTGAAGCTTTCCCTAACTGAGGCCTTGACGCTGTGACTAACTAGGGCTCCGGTCATGTCTTTAACTAAGAACCTAAAGCTGATCCAACAAAGGCACTGATGCTGCTCCTAAGTCATTCCCTGACAGTGTCCCCAGCTAAGGGCCTGACATTAGGCCTCACTCAGGCCCTGTCGCTCTCCCTAAGTCAGGCCCTGATGCTGTCCCGACCTGAAGCCCTAACACTGCTTCTGAATAAGTCCCTGAGAGTCTCAGTAACAAAGGTCTTCACACTATCCTTAGGTCATTTCCTGACACGATTCCAAGCCTTTACCCTAACCCTGTCCCGAGCTAATGTCCTACCTCTTATGCCAACTAAAGACCTTATGCTGTGCCTAATTCAGGCACTGAATTTAGTCCCAAGGCCGCTAGACTGTCCCTAACTCGGCTCGATGCCCTTATCGTCACAATGTTCCATGACCACTGTCATCACAATGCTCCACGCCCTTGTCATCACAATGCTCCATGACTTTGTCATCGCAATGCTCCATGACTTTGTCATCGCAATGCTCCATGCCATTGTCATCACAATGCTCCATGCCCTTATCATCACAATGCTCCATGACCCCTGTCATCCCAATGCTCCCTGAGTCTTGTCTAAAATGCTACATGCCTGTGAAATCACAAAGCTCCATGCCCCCTGTCATCAGAAGTCTCCATGACTCTTGTCATCACAATGCTTCATGGCCCCTGTCATTCAAAATGCCATATGACCACTATCATCAAAATGTTCCATGGCCCTTGTCATCACAATGCCCCGTGACCCCTGTCATCACAATGAGCCATGATCCCTTTCATCACAATGCTCCAGGTCCGTTTTCAGCACAATGCTCCATGACACCTGTCATCACAATGTTCCCTGGCCTTTGTCATCACAATTCTCCATGGCCCCTGAAATCACAGTGCTCCATGACAACGTTCATCACATTGCTCCATGACCACTGTCATCATAATGCCATATGAGACCTGTCATCACAATGCTCCATGGCCCTTGTCATCACAATGCTCCATGATCCTTGTAATCCAAATGCTCCTTGACCCTTTCATCACAATGTTACAGTACCCCTTTCTTCACAATGCTCCATGCCGCTGGTCACCACAATGCTCCATGACCTCTGTCATCACAATGCTCCATGTCCCTTGTCATTAAAATGCTCCATGGCCCCTGTCATCACAATGCTGCATCATCCTTATAATCTCAATGCCCCATGGTCCTCGTCATCACAAATCTCCACGCATTTGTCATCACAATGCTCCATGACCCCTGTCATCCCAATGCTCCATAGCACTTTTCATCACAATGTTACATGACCACTTTTATCACAATGTTCCATGACCAATTTAATCACAATGCTCCATGACCACTTTCATCACAATGCCCCATGACCCCTGTCATCAAAATGCTCCATGGCCCTTGTCACCACAATGCTCCAGGTCCCGTCATCACAATTCTCCATGGTCCTTGTCATCACAATGCTCCATGGCGCTTGTCATCTCAATGATCCAGAGCCTTAGTGCTTGAGTTGGGAGTAGTATCATTGCCTCAGTTAGGGACACTTTCATTGCCTGAAATGGGAGTAGTGTCAGAGCCTTAGTTAGGGACAGAGCCAGGGCGAGTTTGGAGTAGTGCCACTGCCTTAGTTAGGGACAGCGCCAGTGCTTGCATTGGGAGTAGTGTCAGGGCCATAGTTAGGGACAGTGTCAGTGGCTGAGATGGGAATAGTGTCAGGGCCTTAGTTACGGACATTGTCAGTGCCTAAGTTGGGATTTTCTTCAGGGTCTTTATTATGGACAGTGTCAGGGCCTGAGTTAAGAGTAGTGTCAAGGCCTTAATTTGGAAGAGTGTCAGTGTCTCAGTTTGGAGTAGTGTCAGACCCTTAGTTAGGAAGAGCGTCAGTGCCTGAGTTGGGAATAGTGACATGGCCTAAGTTTTGGACAGTGTCAGGGTGTGAGTTAGGAATCGTCTCAGGACCTTAGTTAGGGACAGTGTCAGTGATTGTGTTAGGAATAGTGTCAGGGCCTAAGTTAGGAGTAGTCTGAGACTGGTAGTTAGGAATAGTGTCAGGGCCTGAGTTGTGAGTAGTTACAGGGACTTAGTTAGAGAAAGTGTCAGTGCCAGAATTGGGAGTTATGTCAGGGCCTTAATTAGGGACAGTGTCAGTGCCTGAGTTGGGAGTAGTGTCAGGGCCTAGTTAGGGACAGGGTCAGTGCCTGAGTTGTGAGTAGTGTCAGGGCCGTTTTTAGAGAAAGTGTCAGTGCCGGAGTTGGGAGATATGTCAGGGCCTGAGTTAGGGACAGTGTCAGTGCCTGAGTTGGGAGTAGTGTCAGGGCCTAGTTAGGGACAGGGTCAGTGCCTGTGTTGGGAGTAGTGTCAGGGCCGTAGTTAGAGAAAGTGTCAGTGCCAGAGTTGGGAGTTATGTCAGGGCCTTAATTAGGGACAGTGTCAGTGCCTGAGTTGGGAGTAGTGTCAGGGCCTAGTTAGGGACAGTGTCAGTGCCTGAGTTGGAAGTAGTGTCAGGGCATTAGGGACAGTGTCAGTGGCTGAGATGGGAGTAGTGTCAGGGTCTTAGTTAGGGAGAGTGTCAGTGCCTGAGTTGGGAATAGTCTCAGGGTCTTTTTTGGGGACAGCATCAGGGCATGAGTTAAAAGTAGTGTCAAGGCCTTAGTTAGGGAGAGTGTCAGTGCCTGTGTTGGGAGTAGTATCAGGCCCTTCGTTAGGGACAGTGTCAGAGTCTGAGGTAGAAGTAGTCTCAGGGCCTTAGTTAGGTAGCGTGTCAGTGCCTAAGTAAGTAGTAGTGTGAGGGTCTTAGTTAGGGACAGTGTCAATGCCTGTGTTGGGAGTAGTGTCAGAGCCTTAGTTAGGGACAGCGTCAGTGCCTGCGTTGGGAGTACTGTCAGGGCCTTACTTAGGGACAGCGTCAGTGCCTGAGTTAGGAGTAGTGTGATGGCCGTAGTTAGGGACACTCTCAGTGCCAGAGTTGGGGGTAGTGGCAGGCCTTTGTTAGGGACTGTGCCAGGGCCTGAGTTAAGAGTAGTGTCAAGTCCTTAGTTAGGGACAGTGTTAGTGCCTGAGTTGAGAGTAACGTCAAGGCCTTAGTTAGGGACAATGTCAGGGCCTAGTTTGGGAGTAGTGTCAGGGCCTTAGTTAGGGACAGTGTCAGTGCCTGAGTTGGGAGTACTGTCAGGGCGTATTTCGGGACAGTCTCAGTGCCTATGTTGGGATTAGTGTCACGGCCTTTGTTAGGAACAAAGTCAGTGCCTGAGTTGGGAGTTGTGTCAGGATATTAGTAAGGGACAGTGTCAGTGCCTGAGTTAGGAGAAGTGTCAGGGCTGTAGTTAGGGATAGTGTCAGTGCCTGAGTTGGAGGTAGTGTCAGGGCCTTAGGGACAATGTCAGTGGCTGAGATGGGAGTAGTGTCACGGTCTTAGTTATGGAGAGTGACAGCGCCTGAGTTGGGAATAGTGTCAGGGTCTTTGTTAGGGACAGTGTCAGGGTATTAGTTAAGAGTAGTGTCAAGGCCTTTGTTAGGGAGAGTGTCAGTGTCTGAGATGGGAGGAGTGTCAGACCCTTAGTTAAGGGACAGCGTCAGTGTCTGATTTAGGAATAGTGCCAGAGCCTAAGTTATGGACAGTGCCAAGGCCTGAGTTAGGAGTAGTCTGAGACCGGTAGTTAGTAACAGTGTAAGGCCTGAGTTGTTAGTAGTTTCAGGGCCTTAGTTAGCGAAAGTGTCAATGCCGGAATTGGGAGTAATGTCAGGGCTTACTTAGGGAGAGTGTCAGTGCCTGAGGTGGAAGTAGTATCAGGGCCTTAGTTAAGGACAGTGTCAGTGCCTGAGTTCGGAGTACTGTCAGGGCATATTTAGGGACAGTCTCAGTGCCTATTTTGGGAGTAGTGTCACGGCCTTAGTTAGTGACATTGTCAGTGCCTGAGTAAGGAGTAGTGTCCGGGCCTTAGTTAGGGACAGTGTCAGTTGCTTAGTTAGGAGTAGTGTCCGGGCCTAAGTTAGGGCCAGTGTCAGTGCCTGAGTCAGGAGTAGAGTCGGGGCCTAAGTTAGGGACAGTGTCATTGCTTGAGATAGGAGTAGTGTCAGGGCCTTAGTTAGGAGGAGCATCAGTGCCTTCGTTAGGTATTGTATCAGCTCCTCAGTTAGGAATAGTTTCAGGGCCTTATTTAGGGACAGTGTTAGTGCCTGAGTTAGGAGTTGTGTCGGCCTTAGTTAGGGACCTTTTCAGGGCCTGAGTTAGGAGTAATGTCAGGGCCTTCCTTAAGTATTGTGTCAGCGCCTGAGTTAGGAATAGTGTCAGGGCCTCAGTTAGGGACATTGTCAGGGCATGCCTTAGGAGTTGTGTTAGGGCGTGAGCTATGAATAGTGTCAGGGCCTTAGTTAGTGACAGTGTCAGTGCTGAGTTTGGAGTAGTATCAGGGCCTTAGTTAGAGACAGTGTCAGGGCCTGAGTTAGGTGTATGTCAGGGCCTAGTTAGGGACAGTGTCAGTGCCTGATTTAGGAGTAGTGTCACAGGCTTTGTTAGGGACAGTGTCAGGGCCTGAGTTAGGAGTAGTGTCACAGCTTTAGTTAGGACCAGTGTCAGGGCCTTAGTTAAGTCCAACATCAGCGCCTATGATAGGAATGAGATCAGGACCTGTGTTACAGGTGATGTCAGGGCCTTATTTAAGAACAGTGTCAGGGCCTGAGCTCTGACTGACTCCTTACTGTCCTCACTAAGGACTTTTGACACTACTGCTAATTCAGGCCCTGATAATGTCCCTAACTAAGGCCCTGACACTTTCCCTGGCTAAGGCCCTGAACTTCTCCTAAGTCAGGCCCTGATACTGTCCCTAACAATGGCCCTGACACTACACCTAACTGAGGCCCCGACATGATACCTAACAAAGGCTTTGTTGCTAGTCCAAACTAAAGCCCTAACATTGGTCCTAAATAAGGCCTTGACACTAATCCTAACTCAGGCCCTAAAACTGTCCCTAACTAAGGCCCTGATAGTATGCCTAACTCAGGCCCTCATACGATTCCTAACAATGGCTCTGATGCTAGTCCAAACTAAGGCCCTGAAATTGGTCCTAAATAAGGCCTTGACACTTAATCCTAACTCAGGCCCTAGCACTGTCCCTAACTAGGTCTCAGACAGTATACCTAAATCAGACCCTGACACAGTCCCTAAGCAAGGCCCTGACACTACTGCTAACTCAGTCCCTTACACTGTACCTAACAAAGTCTCTGATGCTAGGCCTAACTCAGGCCCTGAAACCGTCTGTAACTAAGGCCCTGCTGCCATCACTATCAAAAGTCCTGACATTATCCTGAGCTAATATCCTGACCTATGTCTTTCCAAGGTCCTGAAACTGTCCCAAAGTAAGCCCTGACGCTGTCCCTAAGTGAAGACCTGAGGCTGTCCCTAACTCAGGCCCTGAAGCTTTCCTTAACTGAAACCTTGAAGCTGTGACTAATTCAGGCCCTGATCATGTACCTAACGAAGACCTTAATGCTGATCCAGCAAAGACGCTGATGCTGCTCCAAAGTCATGCCCTGACAGTGTGCCCAGCTAAGGGCCTGATGCTAAGCCTCACTCAGGCCCTGTCGCTCTCCCTAAGTCAGGCCCTGACACTGCCACTAACGAAGGCCCTGACTCTACTCCTAATTCAGTCCCGTACATTGTATCTAACAAAGGCTCTGATGCTAGTCGTAACTCAGGGCCTGAAACTGTCTCTAACTAAGGGCTGCTGCCATCAACATCTAAAGTCCTGACATTATCCGGAGCTAATAACCTGACCCATGTCTTACCAAGGTCCTGAAACTGTCCCACAGTAAACCCTGACGCTGTCCCTAAGTGAGGCCCTGAAGCTTTCCCTAACTAACTCAGGCCTTGATGCTGTGACTAACTCAGACCCTGATCATGTCTTTAACTAAGACCCTAAGGCTGATCCAACAGAGGCCCTGATGCTGCTCCTAAGTCATGCCCCGATAGTGTCCCCCACTAAGTGTCTGATGCTAGGCCTCACGCAGACCCTAACGCTCTCCCTAAGTCAGGCTCTGATGCTGTCCCTACCTGAAGCCCTAACACTGGTTCTGAATAAGGCCCTGAGAGTCTCCATAACAAAGGTCTTCACACTATCCTTAGGTCATTTCCTGACACTATCCCTAGATGTTAAACTGACACGGTCACTAGCTAATGTCCTGCCTCTTATGCTAACTGAAGCCCTTAGGCTGTGCCTACCTCAGGCACTGAATTTAGTCCCAAGACCATGAAACTGTCCCGAACTAAGGCCTAGATGCTCGCCCTACATCCAGTCCTGACACTGTCCCTAACTATGGCCCTAACACTATTGCTAACTGAGGATCTGACACTGGACCTATCAGAGGCCCGCTACTCCTAACTAACGCCTTGAAACTTTCCCTAACGTAGGCGCTGCTACCATCAATATCTAAAGTCCTGACATTATCCTGAGCTAATATCCTGACCCATGTCTTACCAAGGTCCTGAAACTCTCCCAAAGTTAGCCCTGACACTGTCCCTAAGTGAGGCCCTGAGGCTGTCCCTCACAGAGGTCCTGATAATGTCTTAAACTAAGACCCTAATGCTGACCCTACAGAGAACCTTATGCTGATCCTATGTCATGCCCTGACGCTGTCCGTAGCTAAGGCCCTGACTCGAGGCATCACTCAGGCCCTGTCGCTCTCCCTAAGTCAGGCTAAGATTCTATCCCTACCTGAAGCCCTGACACTGGGCCTAACTTAGGCACTGATGCTCTAATTAGCTATGGTCTTGACACTCTCCCTAGGTCATTTCCTGACACTCTCCCTAGATCTTAACCTAAACTTGTCTTTAGCTATTGTCGAACCTCTTATGCTAACTAAATCCCTGACGTTGTCTCTAACTAAGAGCCTGAAATTAGTCCTGAGGCCGTCAACCTGTCCCTAACTGAAGTTTGGAGGATCATCCTAACTGAGGCGCTGACACTGTCCCTAACTAAAGCCCTGACACTACACGTAACTCAGTCCCTGACACTGTACTTTACAAGGGCTGTGATGCTAGTCCTAACTCAGGCCCTGACACTGTCTCTAAGTAAGGCTCAGAATTTGCCCCTAATATAGGCCCTGCTGTCAGCAATAACTAAAACCTGGACACTAGCCTGAGTTAATATCCTGACATATTTCTAACCAAGGTCCTGACACTGTCCCTAAGAAAGCCCTGTCGCTGTCCCTCTGTTACAAACTGAGGCTGTCCCTAACTCAGGCCCTGAAGCTTTCCCTAACTGAGGCCTTCACGCTGTGACTAACTGAGGACCTGATGATGTCTGTATCTAAGACGCTAAAGTCGATCCAACAGAGGAGCTGATGCTGTTCCTAAGTCATGCCCTGACATTGTCCTCATCTAAGGGCCTGACGCTAGGCCTCACTCAGGCCCTAACGCTCTCCCTAAGTCAGGCTCTGATGCTGTCCCTACCTGAAGCCCTGACACTGTTTCTAAATAAGGATCTGATACTCTCAGTAACTAAGGTTTTGACACTATGCTTAGGTCCTTTCCTGACACTATCCCTAGAGCGTAACCTGACCCTGGCCCTAGCAAATGCCGTGCCTCTTATGCTAACTACAGCCCTGCTGCTGTCCTTAACTAAGGGCCTAAAATTACTCTCGAGGCTGTGACCCTGTCCGTACCTAAGGCCTCGATGTTCGTCCTAATTCAGGACCTGACACTGTCCCTAACTAAGGCCCTGCTGCCGTCAATATCTAACGTCCTGACACTATCCTGAGCTAATTTCTTGACCCATCTCTTACCAAGGTCCTGAAACTGTCCCTAAGGAAGCCCTGATGCTGTCTCTAAGTGAGGCCTTGAGGCTGTCCCTAACAGAGGCCCTGATAATATCTGTAACATAGCCCCTGAGGCTGATCCTACCGTGGCTCTTATGCTGCTCCTAAGTCATGCCCTGACACTGTCTCTAGCTAAGGCCCTGACGCTAGGCCTCACTCAGGCCCTGTCCCACTCCCTAAGTCAGGCTCTGACGCTGTTCCTACCCGAAGCCCTGACACTCACTGCTCCTAAATTAGGTCCTGATGTGCTATGTAACTAAGGTCTTGACACTATCCCTAGGTCATTTCCTGACACTCTCCCTAGACCTTAACCCAACCTTCTCTTTAGCTAATGTCGAGATGAGCTAAAGAGATTCTTTAGAACGAGATTCTTTCATCTTCTGAATATAGTTTTCTTCAAAACATAATTTTTATAGTGTTACTAACTTTAAACAAAATGTACTCAACTGCTGTGGAATATTCCTTCATAGGAGCGTGCATGGTTCACTTGTGCATCTGCTTGTGGTGGTGCTCAGGTTGCTTTCAGCTGTAGATCCCCTTATGCTAGCTAAATCCCAGATTCTGTCCCTAAATGAGGCCCTGAATTTAGGTCCGAGGCCGTGAACCTGTCCCTAACTGAGGCCTGGAGGCTCGTCCTAATGCAGGCCCTGACACTGTCCCTAACTAAGGCTCTGACACTACACCTAACTCAGTCACTGACACTGTACCTAACAAAGGCTCTGATGCTAGTCCTAACTTAGGCGCTGACACTGCCTCTAACTAAGGCCCTGCTGCCGTCAATATCTGAACACCTGATATTATCCTGAGCTAATAGCCTGACCCATGTCTTACCAAGGTCCTGAAACTTTCCCAAAGTAAGCCCTGACGCTGTCCCTAAGTGAGGCCTTGAGGCTATCCCTAACGGAGGCCCTGATAATAGCTTTAACCAAGACCCGAATGCTGATCCTACAGAGGCCTTTATGCTGCTCCTAAGTCATGCCCTGATACTGTCCCTTACTCAGGCCCTAAAGTTAGGCCTCACTTCGGCCCTGTTGCTGTACCTTAGTTAGGCTCTGATGCTGTCCATACATCAAGCCCTGGCACTGGTCCTGATTAAGGCGCTCACGCTGCTGCTACCTAAGGCCCTGATGCTCTCAATAACTAAGGTCTTCTCGTAATCCCTTGGTCATTTCCTTTCACTGTCTCTGGCCTGGAACCTGACTCTGTCCCGAGATAATCTCCTGCACCTTATGCTAACTGAAACCCTAATGCTCTCCCTAACTAAGGCCCTGACTACTCCTAACTAAGGCCATGACACTGAATCTAACAAAGGCCCGGAATCTGTCCTTAATATAGGCCCTGCTGCCAGCAATGACTAAAATCCTGACACTCTCCTGAGCTAATATCCTGACTCATTTCTAACCAAGGTCCTGACACTGTCCCTAAGAAAGCCCTGTCGCTGTCTTTAAGTGAAGACATGAGGCTGTCTGTAACTCAGACCCTGAAGCTTTCCCTAACTGAGGCCTTGACGCTGTGACTAACTAGGGCTCCGGTCATGTCTTTAACTAAGAACCTAAAGCTGATCCAACAAAGGCACTGATGCTGCTCCTAAGTCATTCCCTGACAGTGTCCCCAGCTAAGGGCCTGACATTAGGTCTCACTCAGGCCCTGTCGCTCTCCCTAAGTCAGGCCCTGATGCTGTCCCGACCTGAAGCCCTAACACTGCTTCTGAATAAGTCCCTGAGAGTCTCAGTAACAAAGGTCTTCACACTATCCTTAGGTCATTTCCTGACACGATTCCAAGCCTTTACCCTAACCCTGTCCCGAGCTAATGTCCTACCTCTTATGCTAACTAAAGACCTTATGCTGTGCCTAATTCAGGCACTGAATTTAGTCCCAAGGCCGCTAGACTGTCCCTAACTCGGCTCGATGCCCTTATCGTCACAATGTTCCATGACCACTGTCATCACAATGCTCCACGCCCTTGTCATCACAATGCTCCATAACCCCTGTCATCACAATGCTCCATGACTTTGTCATCGCAATGCTCCATGCCATTGTCATCACAATGCTCCATGCCCTTGTCATTACAATGCTCCATAACCCCTGTCATCACAATGCTCCATGACTTTGTCATCGCAATGCTCCATGCCATTGTCATCACAATGCTCCATGCCCTTATCATCACAATGCTCCATGACCCCTGTCATCACAATGCTCCATGAGCCTTGTCTAAAATGCTACATGCCTGTGAAATCACAAAGCTCCATGCCCCCTGTCATCACAAGTCTCCATGACTCTTGTCATCACAATGCTTTATGGCCCCTGTCATTCAAAATGCCATATGACCACTATCATCAAAATGTTCCATGGCCCTTGTCATCACAATGCCCCGTGACCCCTGTCATCACAATGTTCCAGGCCCCCTGTCATCACAATGAGCCATGACCCCTTTCATCACAATGCTCCAGGTCCGTTTTCAGCACAATGCTCCATGACCCCTGTCATCACAATGTTCCCTGGCCTTTGTCATCACAATTCTCCATGGCCCCTGTAATCACAGTGCTCCATGACAACGTTCATCACATTGCTCCATGACCACTGTCATCATAATGCCACATGAGCCCTGTCATCACAATGCTCCATGGCCCTTGTCATCACAATGCTCCATGATCCTTGTAATCCAAATGCTCCTTGACCCTTTCATCACAATGTTACAGTACCCCTTTCTTCACAATGCTCCATGCCGCTTGTCACCACAATGCTCCATGACCTCTGTCATCACAATGCTCCATGTCCCTTGTCATTAAAATGCTCCATGGCCCCTGTCATCACAATGCTGCATCATCCTTATAATCTCAATGCCCCATGGTCCTCGTCATCACAAATCTCCACGCATTTGTCATCACAATGCTCCATGACCCCTGTCATCCCAATGCTCCATAGCACTTTTCATCACAATGCTACATGACCACTTTTATCACAATGTTCCATGACCACTTTAATCACAATGCTCCATTACCACTTTCATCACAATGCCCCATGACCCCTGTCATCAAAATGCTCCATGGCCCTTGTCACCACAATGCTCCAGGACCCGTCATCACAATTCTCCATGGCGCTTGTCATCACAATGATGCAGAGCCTTAGTACTTGAGTTGGGAGTAGTATCATTGCCTCAGTTAGGGACACTGTCATTGCCTGAAATGGGAGTAGTGTCAGAGCCTTAGTTAGGGACAGAGCCAGGGCGAGTTGGGAGTAGTGCCAGTGCCTTAGTTAGGGACAGCGCCAGTGCTTGCATTGGGAGTAGTGTCAGGTCCATAGTTAGGGACAGTGTCAGTGGCTGAGATGGGAATAGTGTCAGGGCCTTAGTTACGGACATCGTCAGTGCCTAAGTTGGAATTTTTGTCAGGGTCTTTATTATGGACAGTGTCAGGGCCTGAGTTAAGAGTAGTGACAAGGCCTTAATTTGGAAGAGTGTCAGTGTCCCAGTTTGGAGTAGTGTCAGACCCTTAGTTAGGAACAGCGTCAGTGCCTGAGTTGGGAGTAGTGACATGGCCTAAGTTATGGACAGTGTCAGGGTGTGAGTTAGGAATCGTCTCAGGACCTTAGTTAGGGACAGTGTCAGTGATTGTGTTAGGAATAGTGTCAGGGCCTAAGTTAGGAGTAGTCTGAGACTGGTAGTTAGGAACAGTGTCAGGGCCTGTGTTGTGAGTAGTTACAGGGCCTTAGTTAGAGAAAGTGTCAGTGCCAGAGTTGGGAGTTATGTCAGGGCCTTAATTAGGGACAGGGTCAGTGCCTGAGTTGGGAGTAGTGTCAGGGCCTAGTTAGGGACAGGGTCAGTGCCTGAGTTGTGAGTAGTTTCAGGGCCGTAGTTAGAGACAGTGTCAGTGCCAGAGTTGGGAGTTATGTCAGGGCCTTAGTTAGGGACAGTGTCAGTGCCTGAGTTGGGAGTAGTGTCAGGGCCTAGTTAGGGACAGTGTCAGTGCCTGAGTTGGAAGTAGTGTCAGGGCATTAGGGACAGTGTCAGTGGCTGAGATGGGAGTGGTGTCAGGGCCTTAGTTAGGGAGAGTGTCAGTGCTTGAGTTGGGAATAGTCTCAGGGTCTTTTTTGGGGACAGCATCAGGGCATGAGTTAAAAGTAGTGTCAAGGCCTTAGTTAGGGAGAGTGTCAGTGCCTGTGCTGGGAGTAGTATCAGGCCCTTCGTTAGGGGCAGTGTCAGGATCTGAGGTAGAAGTAGTCTCAGGGCCTTAGTTAGGTAGCGTGTCAGTGCCTAAGTAAGTAGTAGTGTGAGCGCCTTAGTTAGGGACAGTGTCAATGCCTGTGTTGGGAGTAGTGTCAGAGCCTTAGTTAGGGACAGCGTCAGTGCCTGCGTTGGGAGTAGTGTCAGGGCCTTACTTAGGGACAGCGTCAGTGCCTGAGTTAGGAGTAGTGTGATGGCCGTAGTTAGGGACACTCTCAGTGCCAGAGTTGGGGGTAGTGGCAGGCCTTTGTTAGGGACTGTGCCAGGGCCTGAGTTAAGAGTAGTGTCAAGTCCTTAGTTAGGGACAGTGTTAGTGCCTGAGTTGAGAGTAACGTCAAGGCCTTATTTAGGGACAATGTCAGGGCCTAGTTTGGGAGTAGTGTCAGGGCCTTAGATAGGGACAGTGTCAGTGCCTGAGTTGGGAGTACTGTCAGGGCGTATTTCGGGACAGTCTCAGTGCGTATGTTGGGATTAGTGTCACGGCCTTTGTTAGGAACAAAGTCAGTGCCTGAGTTGGGAGTTGTGTCAGGATATTAGTAAGGGACAGTGTCAGTGCCTGAGTTAGGAGAAGTGTCAGGGCTGTAGTTAGGGATAGTGTCAGTGCCTGAGTTGGAGGTAGTGTCAGGGCCTTAGGGACAATGTCAGTGGCTGAGATGGGAGTAGTGTCACGGTCTTAGTTACGGAGAGTGACAGCGCCTGAGTTGGGAATAGTGTCAGGGTCTTTGTTAGGGACAGTGTCAGGGTATTAGTTAAGAGTAGTGTCAAGGCCTTTGTTAGGGAGAGTGTCAGTGTCTGAGTTGGGAGGAGTGTCAGACCCTTAGTTAAGGGACAGCGTCAGTGTCTGAGTTAGGAATAGTGCCAGAGCCTAAGTTATGGACAGTGCCAGGGCCTGAGTTAGGAGTAGTCTGAGACCGGTAGTTAGTAACAGTGTAAGGGCCTGAGTTGTTAGTAGTTTCAGGGCCTTAGTTAGCGAAAGTGTCAATGCCGGAATTGGGAGTAATGTCAGGGCTTACTTAGGGAGAGTGTCAGTGCCTGAGGTGGAAGTAGTATCAGGGCCTTAGTTAAGGACAGTGTCAGTGCCTGAGTTCGGAGTACTGTCAGGGCATATTTAGGGACAGTCTCAGTGCCTATTTTGGGAGTAGTGTCACGGCCTTAGTTAGTGACATTGTCAGTGCCTGAGTAAGGAGTAGTGTCCGGGCCTTAGTTAGGGACAGTGTCAGTTGCTTAGTTAGGAGTAGTGTCCGGGCCTAAGTTAGGGCCAGTGTCAGTGCCTGAGTCAGGAGTAGAGTCGGGGCCTAAGTTAGGGACAGTGTCATTGCTTGAGATAGGAGTAGTGTCAGGGCCTTAGTTAGGAGGAGCATCAGTGCCTTCGTTAGGTATTGTATCAGCGCCTCAGTTAGGAATAGTTTCAGGGCCTTATTTAGGGACAGTGTTAGTGCCTGAGTTAGGAGTTGTGTCGGCCTTAGTTAGGGACCTTTTCAGGGCCTGAGTTAGGAGTAATGTCAGGGCCTTCCTTAAGTATTGTGTCAGCGCCTGAGTTAGGAATAGTGTCAGGGCCTTAGTTAGGGACATTGTCAGGGCATGACTTAGGAGTTGTGTTAGGGCGTGAGCTATGAATAGTGTCAGGGCCTTAGTTAGTGACAGTGTCAGTGCTGAGTTTGGAGTAGTATCAGGGCCTTAGTTAGAGACAGTGTCAGGGCCTGAGTTAGGTGTATGTCAGGGCCTAGTTAGGGACAGTGTCAGTGCCTGATTTAGGAGTAGTGTCACAGGCTTTGTTAGGGACAGTGTCAGGGCCTGAGTTAGGAGTAGTGTCACAGCTTTAGTTAGGACCAGTGTCAGGGCATTAGTTAAGTCCAACATCAGCGCCTATGATAGGAATGAGATCAGGACCTGTGTTACAGGTGATGTCAGGGCCTTATTTAAGAACGGTGTCAGGGCCTGAGTCCTGACTGACTCCTTACTGTCCTCACTAAGGACTTTTGACACTACTGCTAATTCAGGCCCTGATAATGTCCCTAACTAAGGCCCTGACACTTTCCCTGGCTAAGGCCCTGAACTTCTCCTAAGTCAGGCCCTGATACTGTCCCTAACAATGGCCCTGACACTACACCTAACTGAGGCCCCGACATGATACCTAACAAAGGCTTTGTTGCTAGTCCAAACTAAAGCCCTAAAATTGGTCCTAAATAAGGCCTTGACACTAATCCTAACTCAGGCCCTAAAACTGTCCCTAACTAAGGCCCTGATAGTATGCCTAACTCAGACCCTCATACGATTCCTAACAATGGCTCTGATGCTAGTCCAAACTAAGGCCCTGAAATTGGTCCTAAATAAGGCCTTGACACTAATCCTAACTCAGGCCCTAGCACTGTCCCTAACTAGGTCTCAGACAGTACACCTAAATCAGACCCTGACACAGTCCCTAAGCAAGGCCCTGACACTACTGCTAACTCAGTCCCTTACACTGTACCTAACAAAGTCTCTGATGCTAGGCCTAACTCAGGCCCTGAAACCGTCTGTAACTAAGGCCCTGCTGCCATCACTATCAAAAGTCCTGACATTATCCTGAGCTAATATCCTGACCTATGTCTTTCCAAGGTCTTGAAACTGTCCCAAAGTAAGCCCTGACGCTGTCCCTAAGTGAAGACCTGAGGCTGTCCCTAACTCAGGCCCTGAAGCTTTCCTTAACTGAAACCTTGAAGCTGTGACTAATTCAGGCCCTGATCATGTACCTAACGAAGACCTTAATGCTGATCCAGCAAAGACGCTGATGCTGCTCCAAAGTCATGCCCTGACAGTGTGCCCAGCTAAGGGCCTGATGCTAAGCCTCACTCAGGCCCTGTCGCTCTCCCTAAGTCAGGCCCTGACACTGTCACTAACGAAGGCCCTGACTCTACTCCTAATTCAGTCCCGTACATTGTATCTAACAAAGGCTCTGATGCTAGTCGTAACTCAGGGCCTGACACTGTCTCTAACTAAGGGCTGCTGCCATCAACATCTAAAGTCCTGACATTATCCGGAGCTAATAACCTGACCCATGTCTTACCAAGGTCCTGAAACTGTCCCACAGTAAACCCTGACGCTGTCCCTAAGTGAGGCCCTGAAGCTTTCCCTAACTAACTCAGGCCTTGATGCTGTGACTAACTCAGACCCTGATCATGTCTTTAACCAAGACCCTAAGGCTGATCCAACAGAGGCCCTGATGCTGCTCCTAAGTCATGCCCCGATAGTGTCCCCCACTAAGTGTCTGATGCTAGGCCTCACGCAGACCCTAACGCTCTCCCTAAGTCAGGCTCTGATGCTGTCCCTACCTGAAGCCCTAACACTGGTTCTGAATAAGGCCCTGAGAGTCTCCATAACAAAGGTCTTCACACTATCCTTAGGTCATTTCCTGACACTATCCCTAGATGTTAAACTGACACGGTCACTAGCTAATGTCCTGCCTCTTATGCTAACTGAAGCCCTTAGGCTGTGCCAACCTCAGGCACTGAATTTAGTCCCAAGACCATGAAACTGTCCCGAACTAAGGCCTAGATGCTCGCCCTACATCCAGTCCTGACACTGTCCCTAACTATGGCCCTAACACTATTGCTACCTGAGGATCTGACACTGGACCTATCAGAGGCCCGCTACTCCTAACTAACGCCTTGAAACTTTCCCTAACGTAGGCGCTGCTACCATCAATATCTAAAGTCCTGACATTATCCTGAGCTAATATCCTGACCCATGTCTTACCAAGGTCCTGAAACTCTCCCAAAGTTAGCCCTGACACTGTCCCTAAGTGAGGCCCTGAGGCTGTCCCTCACAGAGGTCCTGATAATGTCTTAAACTAAGACCCTAATGCTGACCCTACAGAGAACCTTATGCTGATCCTATGTCATGCCCTGACGCTGTCCGTAGCTAAGGCCCTGACTCGAGGCATCACTCAGGCCCTGTCGCTCTCCCTAAGTCAGGCTAAGATTCTATCCCTACCTGAAGCCCTGACACTGGGCCTAACTTAGGCACTGATGCTCTAATTAGCTATGGTCTTGACACTCTCCCTAGGTCATTTCCTGACACTCTCCCTAGATCTTAACCTAAACTTGTCTTTAGCTATTGTCGAACCTCTTATGCTAACTAAATCCCTGACGTTGTCTCTAACTAAGAGCCTGAAATTAGTCCTGAGGCCGTCAACCTGTCCCTAACTGAAGTTTGGAGGATCATCCTAACTGAGGCGCTGACACTGTCCCTAACTAAAGCCCTGACACTACACGTAACTCAGTCCCTGACACTGTACTTTACAAGGGCTGTGATGCTAGTCCTAACTCAGGCCCTGACACTGTCTCTAAGTAAGGCTCAGAATTTGCCCCTAATATAGGCCCTGCTGTCAGCAATAACTAAAACCTGGACACTAGCCTGAGTTAATATCCTGACATATTTCTAACCAAGGTCCTGACACTGTCCCTAAGAAAGCCCTGTCGCTGTCCCTCTGTTACAAACTGAGGCTGTCCCTAACTCAGGCCCTGAAGCTTTCCCTAACTGAGGCCTTCACGCTGTGACTAACTGAGGACCTGATGATGTCTGTATCTAAGACGCTAAAGTCGATCCAACAGAGGAGCTGATGCTGTTCCTAAGTCATGCCCTGACATTGTCCTCATCTAAGGGCCTGACGCTAGGCCTCACTCAGGCCCTAACGCTCTCCCTAAGTCAGGCTCTGATGCTGTCCCTACCTGAAGCCCTGACACTGTTTCTAAATAAGGATCTGATACTCTCAGTAACTAAGGTTTTGACACTATGCTTAGGTCCTTTCCTGACACTATCCCTAGAGCGTAACCTGACCCTGGCCCTAGCAAATGCCGTGCCTCTTATGCTAACTACAGCCCTGCTGCTGTCCTTAACTAAGGGCCTAAAATTACTCTCGAGGCTGTGACCCTGTCCGTACCTAAGGCCTCGATGTTCGTCCTAATTCAGGACCTGACACTGTCCCTAACTAAGGCCCTGCTGCCGTCAATATCTAACGTCCTGACACTATCCTGAGCTAATTTCTTGACCCATCTCTTACCAAGGTCCTGAAACTGTCCCTAAGGAAGCCCTGATGCTGTCTCTAAGTGAGGCCTTGAGGCTGTCCCTAACAGAGGCCCTGATAATATCTGTAACATAGCCCCTGAGGCTGATCCTACCGTGGCTCTTATGCTGCTCCTAAGTCATGCCCTGACACTGTCTCTAGCTAAGGCCCTGACGCTAGGCCTCACTCAGGCCCTGTCCCACTCCCTAAGTCAGGCTCTGACGCTGTTCCTACCCGAAGCCCTGACACTCACTGCTCCTAAATTAGGTCCTGATGTGCTATGTAACTAAGGTCTTGACACTATCCCTAGGTCATTTCCTGACACTCTCCCTAGACCTTAACCCAACCTTCTCTTTAGCTAATGTCGAGATGAGCTAAAGAGATTCTTTAGAACGAGATTCTTTCATCTTCTGAATATAGTTTTCTTCAAAACATAATTTTTATAGTGTTACTAACTTTAAACAAAATGTACTCAACTGCTGTGGAATATTCCTTCATAGGAGCGTGCATGGTTCACTTGTGCATCTGCTTGTGGTGGTGCTCAGGTTGCTTTCAGCTGTAGATCCCCTTATGCTAGCTAAATCCCAGATTCTGTCCCTAAATGAGGCCCTGAATTTAGGTCCGAGGCCGTGAACCTGTCCCTAACTGAGGCCTGGAGGCTCGTCCTAATGCAGGCCCTGACACTGTCCCTAACTAAGGCTCTGACACTACACCTAACTCAGTCACTGACACTGTACCTAACAAAGGCTCTGATGCTAGTCCTAACTTAGGCGCTGACACTGCCTCTAACTAAGGCCCTGCTGCCGTCAATATCTGAACACCTGATATTATCCTGAGCTAATAGCCTGACCCATGTCTTACCAAGGTCCTGAAACTTTCCCAAAGTAAGCCCTGACGCTGTCCCTAAGTGAGGCCTTGAGGCTATCCCTAACGGAGGCCCTGATAATAGCTTTAACCAAGACCCGAATGCTGATCCTACAGAGGCCTTTATGCTGCTCCTAAGTCATGCCCTGATACTGTCCCTTACTCAGGCCCTAAAGTTAGGCCTCACTTCGGCCCTGTTGCTGTACCTTAGTTAGGCTCTGATGCTGTCCATACATCAAGCCCTGGCACTGGTCCTGATTAAGGCGCTCACGCTGCTTCTACCTAAGGCCCTGATGCTCTCAATAACTAAGGTCTTCTCGTAATCCCTTGGTCATTTCCTTTCACTGTCTCTGGCCTGGAACCTGACTCTGTCCCGAGATAATCTCCTGCACCTTATGCTAACTGAAACCCTAATGCTCTCCCTAACTAAGGCCCTGACTACTCCTAACTAAGGCCATGACACTGAATCTAACAAAGGCCCGGAATCTGTCCTTAATATAGGCCCTGCTGCCAGCAATGACTAAAATCCTGACACTCTCCTGAGCTAATATCCTGACTCATTTCTAACCAAGGTCCTGACACTGTCCCTAAGAAAGCCCTGTCGCTGTCTTTAAGTGAAGACATGAGGCTGTCTGTAACTCAGACCCTGAAGCTTTCCCTAACTGAGGCCTTGACGCTGTGACTAACTAGGGCTCCGGTCATGTCTTTAACTAAGAACCTAAAGCTGATCCAACAAAGGCACTGATGCTGCTCCTAAGTCATTCCCTGACAGTGTCCCCAGCTAAGGGCCTGACATTAGGCCTCACTCAGGCCCTGTCGCTCTCCCTAAGTCAGGCCCTGATGCTGTCCCGACCTGAAGCCCTAACACTGCTTCTGAATAAGTCCCTGAGAGTCTCAGTAACAAAGGTCTTCACACTATCCTTAGGTCATTTCCTGACACGATTCCAAGCCTTTACCCTAACCCTGTCCCGAGCTAATGTCCTACCTCTTATGCTAACTAAAGACCTTATGCTGTGCCTAATTCAGGCACTGAATTTAGTCCCAAGGCCGCTAGACTGTCCCTAACTCGGCTCGATGCCCTTATCGTCACAATGTTCCATGACCACTGTCATCACAATGCTCCACGCCCTTGTCATCACAATGCTCCATAACCCCTGTCATCACAATGCTCCATGACTTTGTCATCGCAATGCTCCATGCCATTGTCATCACAATGCTCCATGCCCTTGTCATTACAATGCTCCATAACCCCTGTCATCACAATGCTCCATGACTTTGTCATCGCAATGCTCCATGCCATTGTCATCACAATGCTCCATGCCCTTATCATCACAATGCTCCATGACCCCTGTCATCACAATGCTCCATGAGCCTTGTCTAAAATGCTACATGCCTGTGAAATCACAAAGCTCCATGCCCCCTGTCATCACAAGTCTCCATGACTCTTGTCATCACAATGCTTTATGGCCCCTGTCATTCAAAATGCCATATGACCACTATCATCAAAATGTTCCATGGCCCTTGTCATCACAATGCCCCGTGACCCCTGTCATCACAATGTTCCAGGCCCCCTGTCATCACAATGAGCCATGACCCCTTTCATCACAATGCTCCAGGTCCGTTTTCAGCACAATGCTCCATGACCCCTGTCATCACAATGTTCCCTGGCCTTTGTCATCACAATTCTCCATGGCCCCTGTAATCACAGTGCTCCATGACAACGTTCATCACATTGCTCCATGACCACTGTCATCATAATGCCACATGAGCCCTGTCATCACAATGCTCCATGGCCCTTGTCATCACAATGCTCCATGATCCTTGTAATCCAAATGCTCCTTGACCCTTTCATCACAATGTTACAGTACCCCTTTCTTCACAATGCTCCATGCCGCTTGTCACCACAATGCTCCATGACCTCTGTCATCACAATGCTCCATGTCCCTTGTCATTAAAATGCTCCATGGCCCCTGTCATCACAATGCTGCATCATCCTTATAATCTCAATGCCCCATGGTCCTCGTCATCACAAATCTCCACGCATTTGTCATCACAATGCTCCATGACCCCTGTCATCCCAATGCTCCATAGCACTTTTCATCACAATGCTACATGACCACTTTTATCACAATGTTCCATGACCACTTTAATCACAATGCTCCATGACCACTTTCATCACAATGCCCCATGACCCCTGTCATCAAAATGCTCCATGGCCCTTGTCACCACAATGCTCCAGGACCCGTCATCACAATTCTCCATGGCGCTTGTCATCACAATGATGCAGAGCCTTAGTACTTGAGTTGGGAGTAGTATCATTGCCTCAGTTAGGGACACTGTCATTGCCTGAAATGGGAGTAGTGTCAGAGCCTTAGTTAGGGACAGAGCCAGGGCGAGTTGGGAGTAGTGCCAGTGCCTTAGTTAGGGACAGCGCCAGTGCTTGCATTGGGAGTAGTGTCAGGTCCATAGTTAGGGACAGTGTCAGTGGCTGAGATGGGAATAGTGTCAGGGCCTTAGTTACGGACATCGTCAGTGCCTAAGTTGGAATTTTTGTCAGGGTCTTTATTATGGACAGTGTCAGGGCCTGAGTTAAGAGTAGTGACAAGGCCTTAATTTGGAAGAGTGTCAGTGTCCCAGTTTGGAGTAGTGTCAGACCCTTAGTTAGGAACAGCGTCAGTGCCTGAGTTGGGAGTAGTGACATGGCCTAAGTTATGGACAGTGTCAGGGTGTGAGTTAGGAATCGTCTCAGGACCTTAGTTAGGGACAGTGTCAGTGATTGTGTTAGGAATAGTGTCAGGGCCTAAGTTAGGAGTAGTCTGAGACTGGTAGTTAGGAACAGTGTCAGGGCCTGTGTTGTGAGTAGTTACAGGGCCTTAGTTAGAGAAAGTGTCAGTGCCAGAGTTGGGAGTTATGTCAGGGCCTTAATTAGGGACAGGGTCAGTGCCTGAGTTGGGAGTAGTGTCAGGGCCTAGTTAGGGACAGGGTCAGTGCCTGAGTTGTGAGTAGTTTCAGGGCCGTAGTTAGAGACAGTGTCAGTGCCAGAGTTGGGAGTTATGTCAGGGCCTTAGTTAGGGACAGTGTCAGTGCCTGAGTTGGGAGTAGTGTCAGGGCCTAGTTAGGGACAGTGTCAGTGCCTGAGTTGGAAGTAGTGTCAGGGCATTAGGGACAGTGTCAGTGGCTGAGATGGGAGTGGTGTCAGGGCCTTAGTTAGGGAGAGTGTCAGTGCTTGAGTTGGGAATAGTCTCAGGGTCTTTTTTGGGGACAGCATCAGGGCATGAGTTAAAAGTAGTGTCAAGGCCTTAGTTAGGGAGAGTGTCAGTGCCTGTGCTGGGAGTAGTATCAGGCCCTTCGTTAGGGGCAGTGTCAGGATCTGAGGTAGAAGTAGTCTCAGGGCCTTAGTTAGGTAGCGTGTCAGTGCCTAAGTAAGTAGTAGTGTGAGCGCCTTAGTTAGGGACAGTGTCAATGCCTGTGTTGGGAGTAGTGTCAGAGCCTTAGTTAGGGACAGCGTCAGTGCCTGCGTTGGGAGTAGTGTCAGGGCCTTACTTAGGGACAGCGTCAGTGCCTGAGTTAGGAGTAGTGTGATGGCCGTAGTTAGGGACACTCTCAGTGCCAGAGTTGGGGGTAGTGGCAGGCCTTTGTTAGGGACTGTGCCAGGGCCTGAGTTAAGAGTAGTGTCAAGTCCTTAGTTAGGGACAGTGTTAGTGCCTGAGTTGAGAGTAACGTCAAGGCCTTATTTAGGGACAATGTCAGGGCCTAGTTTGGGAGTAGTGTCAGGGCCTTAGATAGGGACAGTGTCAGTGCCTGAGTTGGGAGTACTGTCAGGGCGTATTTCGGGACAGTCTCAGTGCGTATGTTGGGATTAGTGTCACGGCCTTTGTTAGGAACAAAGTCAGTGCCTGAGTTGGGAGTTGTGTCAGGATATTAGTAAGGGACAGTGTCAGTGCCTGAGTTAGGAGAAGTGTCAGGGCTGTAGTTAGGGATAGTGTCAGTGCCTGAGTTGGAGGTAGTGTCAGGGCCTTAGGGACAATGTCAGTGGCTGAGATGGGAGTAGTGTCACGGTCTTAGTTACGGAGAGTGACAGCGCCTGAGTTGGGAATAGTGTCAGGGTCTTTGTTAGGGACAGTGTCAGGGTATTAGTTAAGAGTAGTGTCAAGGCCTTTGTTAGGGAGAGTGTCAGTGTCTGAGTTGGGAGGAGTGTCAGACCCTTAGTTAAGGGACAGCGTCAGTGTCTGAGTTAGGAATAGTGCCAGAGCCTAAGTTATGGACAGTGCCAGGGCCTGAGTTAGGAGTAGTCTGAGACCGGTAGTTAGTAACAGTGTAAGGGCCTGAGTTGTTAGTAGTTTCAGGGCCTTAGTTAGCGAAAGTGTCAATGCCGGAATTGGGAGTAATGTCAGGGCTTACTTAGGGAGAGTGTCAGTGCCTGAGGTGGAAGTAGTATCAGGGCCTTAGTTAAGGACAGTGTCAGTGCCTGAGTTCGGAGTACTGTCAGGGCATATTTAGGGACAGTCTCAGTGCCTATTTTGGGAGTAGTGTCACGGCCTTAGTTAGTGACATTGTCAGTGCCTGAGTAAGGAGTAGTGTCCGGGCCTTAGTTAGGGACAGTGTCAGTTGCTTAGTTAGGAGTAGTGTCCGGGCCTAAGTTAGGGCCAGTGTCAGTGCCTGAGTCAGGAGTAGAGTCGGGGCCTAAGTTAGGGACAGTGTCATTGCTTGAGATAGGAGTAGTGTCAGGGCCTTAGTTAGGAGGAGCATCAGTGCCTTCGTTAGGTATTGTATCAGCGCCTCAGTTAGGAATAGTTTCAGGGCCTTATTTAGGGACAGTGTTAGTGCCTGAGTTAGGAGTTGTGTCGGCCTTAGTTAGGGACCTTTTCAGGGCCTGAGTTAGGAGTAATGTCAGGGCCTTCCTTAAGTATTGTGTCAGCGCCTGAGTTAGGAATAGTGTCAGGGCCTTAGTTAGGGACATTGTCAGGGCATGACTTAGGAGTTGTGTTAGGGCGTGAGCTATGAATAGTGTCAGGGCCTTAGTTAGTGACAGTGTCAGTGCTGAGTTTGGAGTAGTATCAGGGCCTTAGTTAGAGACAGTGTCAGGGCCTGAGTTAGGTGTATGTCAGGGCCTAGTTAGGGACAGTGTCAGTGCCTGATTTAGGAGTAGTGTCACAGGCTTTGTTAGGGACAGTGTCAGGGCCTGAGTTAGGAGTAGTGTCACAGCTTTAGTTAGGACCAGTGTCAGGGCATTAGTTAAGTCCAACATCAGCGCCTATGATAGGAATGAGATCAGGACCTGTGTTACAGGTGATGTCAGGGCCTTATTTAAGAACGGTGTCAGGGCCTGAGTCCTGACTGACTCCTTACTGTCCTCACTAAGGACTTTTGACACTACTGTTAATTCAGGCCCTGATAATGTCCCTAACTAAGGCCCTGACACTTTCCCTGGCTAAGGCCCTGAACTTCTCCTAAGTCAGGCCCTGATACTGTCCCTAACAATGGCCCTGACACTACACCTAACTGAGGCCCCGACATGATACCTAACAAAGGCTTTGTTGCTAGTCCAAACTAAAGCCCTAAAATTGGTCCTAAATAAGGCCTTGACACTAATCCTAACTCAGGCCCTAAAACTGTCCCTAACTAAGGCCCTGATAGTATGCCTAACTCAGGCCCTCATACGATTCCTAACAATGGCTCTGATGCTAGTCCAAACTAAGGCCCTGAAATTGGTCCTAAATAAGGCCTTGACACTAATCCTAACTCAGGCCCTAGCACTGTCCCTAACTAGGTCTCAGACAGTACACCTAAATCAGACCCTGACACAGTCCCTAAGCAAGGCCCTGACACTACTGCTAACTCAGTCCCTTACACTGTACCTAACAAAGTCTCTGATGCTAGGCCTAACTCAGGCCCTGAAACCGTCTGTAACTAAGGCCCTGCTGCCATCACTATCAAAAGTCCTGACATTATCCTGAGCTAATATCCTGACCTATGTCTTTCCAAGGTCTTGAAACTGTCCCAAAGTAAGCCCTGACGCTGTCCCTAAGTGAAGACCTGAGGCTGTCCCTAACTCAGGCCCTGAAGCTTTCCTTAACTGAAACCTTGAAGCTGTGACTAATTCAGGCCCTGATCATGTACCTAACGAAGACCTTAATGCTGATCCAGCAAAGACGCTGATGCTGCTCCAAAGTCATGCCCTGACAGTGTGCCCAGCTAAGGGCCTGATGCTAAGCCTCACTCAGGCCCTGTCGCTCTCCCTAAGTCAGGCCCTGACACTGTCACTAACGAAGGCCCTGACTCTACTCCTAATTCAGTCCCGTACATTGTATCTAACAAAGGCTCTGATGCTAGTCGTAACTCAGGGCCTGACACTGTCTCTAACTAAGGGCTGCTGCCATCAACATCTAAAGTCCTGACATTATCCGGAGCTAATAACCTGACCCATGTCTTACCAAGGTCCTGAAACTGTCCCACAGTAAACCCTGACGCTGTCCCTAAGTGAGGCCCTGAAGCTTTCCCTAACTAACTCAGGCCTTGATGCTGTGACTAACTCAGACCCTGATCATGTCTTTAACCAAGACCCTAAGGCTGATCCAACAGAGGCCCTGATGCTGCTCCTAAGTCATGCCCCGATAGTGTCCCCCACTAAGTGTCTGATGCTAGGCCTCACGCAGACCCTAACGCTCTCCCTAAGTCAGGCTCTGATGCTGTCCCTACCTGAAGCCCTAACACTGGTTCTGAATAAGGCCCTGAGAGTCTCCATAACAAAGGTCTTCACACTATCCTTAGGTCATTTCCTGACACTATCCCTAGATGTTAAACTGACACGGTCACTAGCTAATGTCCTGCCTCTTATGCTAACTGAAGCCCTTAGGCTGTGCCAACCTCAGGCACTGAATTTAGTCCCAAGACCATGAAACTGTCCCGAACTAAGGCCTAGATGCTCGCCCTACATCCAGTCCTGACACTGTCCCTAACTATGGCCCTAACACTATTGCTACCTGAGGATCTGACACTGGACCTATCAGAGGCCCGCTACTCCTAACTAACGCCTTGAAACTTTCCCTAACGTAGGCGCTGCTACCATCAATATCTAAAGTCCTGACATTATCCTGAGCTAATATCCTGACCCATGTCTTACCAAGGTCCTGAAACTCTCCCAAAGTTAGCCCTGACACTGTCCCTAAGTGAGGCCCTGAGGCTGTCCCTCACAGAGGTCCTGATAATGTCTTAAACTAAGACCCTAATGCTGACCCTACAGAGAACCTTATGCTGATCCTATGTCATGCCCTGACGCTGTCCGTAGCTAAGGCCCTGACTCGAGGCATCACTCAGGCCCTGTCGCTCTCCCTAAGTCAGGCTAAGATTCTATCCCTACCTGAAGCCCTGACACTGGGCCTAACTTAGGCACTGATGCTCTAATTAGCTATGGTCTTGACACTCTCCCTAGGTCATTTCCTGACACTCTCCCTAGATCTTAACCTAAACTTGTCTTTAGCTATTGTCGAACCTCTTATGCTAACTAAATCCCTGACGTTGTCTCTAACTAAGAGCCTGAAATTAGTCCTGAGGCCGTCAACCTGTCCCTAACTGAAGTTTGGAGGATCATCCTAACTGAGGCGCTGACACTGTCCCTAACTAAAGCCCTGACACTACACCTAACTCAGTCCCTGACACTGTACTTTACAAGGGCTGTGATGCTAGTCCTAACTCAGGCCCTGACACTGTCTCTAAGTAAGGCTCAGAATTTGCCCCTAATATAGGCCCTGCTGTCAGCAATAACTAAAAACTGGACATTAGCCTGAGTTAATATCCTGACATATTTCTAACCAAGGTCCTGACACTGTCCCTAAGAAAGCCCTATCACTGTCCCTAAGTTAAGAACTGAGGCTGTCCCTAACTCAGGCCCTGAAGCTTTCCCTAACTGAGGCCTTCACGCTGTGACTAACTGAGGACCTGATGATGTCTGTATCTAAGACGCTAAAGTCGATCCAACAGAGGAGCTGATGCTGTTCCTAAGTCATGCCCTGACATTGTCCTCATCTAAGGGCCTGACGCTAGGCCTCACTCAGGCCCTAACGCTCTCCCTAAGTCAGGCTCTGATGCTGTCCCTACCTGAAGCCCTGACACTGGTTCTAAATAAGGATCTGATACTCTCAGTAACTAAGGTTTTGACACTATGCTTAGGTCCTTTCCTGACACTATCCCTAGAGCGTAACCTGACCCTGGCCCTAGCAAATGTTGTGCCTCTTATGCTAACTACAGCCCTGCTGCTGTCCTTAACTAAGGGCCTAAAATTACTCTCGAGGCTGTGACCCTGTCCGTACCTAAGGCCTCGATGTTCGTCCTAATTCAGGGCCTGACACTGTCCCTAACTAAGGCCCTGCTACCGTCAATATCTAACGTCCTGACACTATCCTGAGCTTATTTCTTGACCCATCTCTTACCAAGGTCCTGAAACTGTCCCTAAAGAAGCCCTGATGCTGTCTCTAAGTGAGGCCTTGAGGCTGTCCCTAACAGAGGCCCTGATAATATCTGTAACATAGCCCCTGAGGCTGATCCTACCGTGGCTCTTATGCTGCTCCTAAGTCATGCCCTGACACTGTCTCTAGCTAAGGCCCTGACGCAAGGCCTCACTCAGGCCCTGTCCCACTCCCTAAGTCAGGCTCTGACGCTGTTCCTACCCGAAGCCCTGACACTCACTGCTCCTAAATTAGGTCCTGATGTGCTAAGTAACTAAGGTCTTGACACTATCCCTAGGTCATTTCCTGACACTCTCCCTAGACCTTAACCCAACCTTCTCTTTAGCTAATGTCGAGATGAGCTAAAGAGATTCTTTAGAACGAGATTCTTTCATCTTCTGAATATAGTTTTCTTCAAAACATAATTTTTATAGTGTTACTAACTTTAAACAAAATGTACTCAACTGCTGTGGAATATGCCTTCATAGGAGCGTGCATGGTTCATTTCTGCATCTGCTTGTGGTGGTGTTCAGGTTGCTTTCAGCTGTAGATCCCCTTATGCTAGCTAAATCCCTGATTCTGTCCCTAAATGAGGCCCTGAATTTAGGTCCGAGGCCGTGAACCTGTCCCTAACTGAGGCCTGGAGACTCGTCCTAATGCAGGCCCTGACACTGTCCCTAACTAAGGCTCTGACACTACACCTAACTCAGTCACTGACACTGTACCTAACAAAGGCTCTGATGCTAGTCCTAACTTAGGCGCTGACACTGCCTCTAACTAAGGCCCTGCTGCCGTCAATATCTGAACACCTGATATTATCCTGAGCTAATAGTCTGACCCATGTCTTACCAAGGTCCTGAAACTTTCCCAAAGTAAGCCCTGACGCTGTCCCTAAGTGAGGCCTTGAGGCTATCCCTAACGGAGGCCCTGATAATAGCTTTAACCAAGACCCGAATGCTGATCCTACAGAGGCCTTTATGCTGCTCCTAAGTCATGCCCTGATACTGTCCCTTACTCAGGCCCTAAAGATAGGCCTCACTTCGGCCCTGTTGCTGTACCTTAGTTAGGCTCTGATGCTGTCCATACATCAAGCCCTGGCACTGGTCCTGATTAAGGCGCTCACGCTGCTGCTACCTAAGGCCCTGATGCTCTCAATAACTAAGGTCTTCTCGTAATCCCTTGGTCATTTACTTTCACTGTCTCTGGCCTGGAACCTGACTCTGTCCCGAGATAATCTCCTGCACCTTATGCTAACTGAAACCCTAATGCTCTCCCTAACTAAGGCCCTGACTACTCCTAACTAAGGCCATGACACTGAATCTAACAAAGGCCCGGAATCTGTCCTTAATATAGGCCCTGCTGCCAGCAATGACTAAAATCCTGACACTCTCCTGAGCTAATATCCTGACTCATTTCTAACCAAGGTCCTGACACTGTCCCTAAGAAAACCCTGTTGCTGTCTTTAAGTGAAGACATGAGGCTGTCTGTAACTCAGACCCTGAAGCTTTCCCTAACTGAGGCCTTGACGCTGTGACTAACTAGGGCTCCGGTCATGTCTTTAACTAAGAACCTAAAGCTGATCCAACAAAGGCACTGATGCTGCTCCTAAGTCATTCCCTGACAGTGTCCCCAGCTAAGGACCTGACATTAGGCCTCACTCAGGCCCTGTCGCTCTCCCTAAGTCAGGCCCTGATGCTGTCCCGACCTGAAGCCCTAACACTGCTTCTGAATAAGTCCCTGAGAGTCTCAGTAACAAAGGTCTTCACACTATCCTTAGGTCATTTCCTGACACGATTCCAAGCCTTTACACTAACCCTGTCCCGAGCTAATGTCCTACCTCTTATGCTAACTAAAGACCTTATGCTGTGCCTAATTCAGGCACTGAATTTAGTCCCAAGGCCGCTAGACTGTCCCTAACTCGGCTCGATGCCCTTATCGTCACAATGTTCCATGACCACTGTCATCACAATGCTCCACGCCCTTGTCATCACAATGCTCCATAACCCCTGTCATCACAATGCTCCATGACTTTGTCATCGCAATGCTCCATGCCATTGTCATCACAATGCTCCATGCCCTTGTCATCACAATGCTCCATAACCCCTGTCATCACAATGCTCCATGACTTTGTCATCGCAATGCTCCATGCCATTGTCATCACAATGCTCCATGCCCTTATCATCACAATGCTCCATGACCCCTGTCATCCCAATGCTCCATGAGCCTTGTCTAAAATGCTACATGCCTGTGAAATCACAAAGCTCCATGCCCCCTGTCATCACAAGTCTCCATGACTCTTGTCATCACAATGCTTTATGGCCCCTGTCATTCAAAATGCCATATGACCACTATCATCAAAATGTTCCATGGCCCTTGTCATCACAATGCCCCGTGACCCCTGTCATCACAATGTTCCAGGCCCCCTGTCATCACAATGAGCCATGACCCCTTTCATCACAATGCTCCAGGTCCGTTTTCAGCACAATGCTCCATGACCCCTGTCATCACAATGTTCCCTGGCCTTTGTCATCACAATTCTCCATGGCCCCTGTAATCACAGTGCTCCATGACAACGTTCATCACATTGCTCCATGACCACTGTCATCATAATGCCACATGAGCCCTGTCATCACAATGCTCCATGGCCCTTGTCATCACAATGCTCCATGATCCTTGTAATCCAAATGCTCCTTGACCCTTTCATCACAATGTTACAGTACCCCTTTCTTCACAATGCTCCATGCCGCTTGTCACCACAATGCTCCATGACCTCTGTCATCATAATGCTCCATGTCCCTTGTCATTAAAATGCTCCATGGCCCCTGTCATCACAATGCTGCATCATCCTTATAATCTCAATGCCCCATGGTCCTCGTCATCACAAATCTCCACGCATTTGTCATCACAATGCTCCATGACCCCTGTCATCCCAATGTTCCATAGCACTTTTCATCACAATGCTACATGACCACTTTTATCACAATGTTCCATGACCACTTTAATCACAATGCTCCATGACCACTTTCATCACAATGCCCCATGACCCCTGTCATCAAAATGCTCCATGGCCCTTGTCACCACAATGCTCCAGGACCCGTCATCACAATTCTCCATGGCCCTTGTCATCACAATGCTCCATGGCGCTTGTCATCACAATGATCCAGAGCCTTAGTGCTTGAGTTGGAAGTAGTATCATTGCCTCAGTTAGGGACACTGTCATTGCCTGAAATGGGAGTAGTGTCAGAGCCTTAGTTAGGGACAGAGCCAGGGCGAGTTGGGAGTAGTGCCAGTGCGTTAGTTAGGGACAGCGCCAGTGCTTGCATTGGGAGTAGTGTCAGGGCCATAGTTAGGGACAGTGTCAGTGGCTGAGATGGGAATAGTGTCAGGGCCTTAGTTACGGACATTGTCAGTGCCTAAGTTGGGATTTTCTTCAGGGTCTTTATTATGGACAGTGTCAGGGCCTGAGTTAAGAGTAGTGTCAAGGCCTTAATTTGGAAGAGTGTCAGTGTCTCAGTTTGGAGTAGTGTCAGACCCTTAGTTAGGAAGAGCGTCAGTGCCTGAGTTGGGAATAGTGACATGGCCTAAGTTATGGACAGTGTCAGGGTGTGAGTTAGGAATCGTCTCAGGATCTTAGTTAGGGACAGTGTCAGTGATTGTGTTAGGAACAGTGTCAGGGCCTGAGTTGTGAGTAGTTACAGGGCCTTAGTTAGAGAAAGTGTCAGTGCCAGAGTTGGGAGTTATGTCAGGGCCTTAATTAGGGACAGTGTCAGTGCGTGAGTTGGAAGTAGTGTCAGGGCATTAGGGACAGTGTCAGTGGCTGAGATGGGAGTGGTGTCAGGGTCTTAGTTAGGGAGAGTGTCAGTGCCTGAGTTGGGAATAGTCTCAGGGTCTTTTTTGGGGACAGCATCAGGGCATGAGTTAAAAGTAGTGTCAAGGCCTTAGTTAGGGAGAGTGTCAGTGCCTGTGTTGGGAGTAGTATCAGGCCCTTCGTTAGGGACAGTGTCAGGGTCTGAGGTAGAAGTAGTCTCAGGGCCTTAGTTAGGTAGCGTGTCAGTGCCTAAGTAAGTAGTAGTGTGAGGGCCTTAGTTAGGGACAGTGTCAATGCCTGTGTTGGGAGTAGTGTCAGAGCCTTAGTTAGGGACAGCGTCAGTGCCTGCGTTGGGAGTAGTGTCAGGGCCTTACTTAGGGACAGCGTCAGTGCCTGAGTTAGGAGTAGTGTGATGGCCGTAGTTAGGGACACTCTCAGTGCCAGAGTTGGGGGTAGTGGCAGGCCTTTGTTAGGGACTGTGCCAGGGCCTGAGTTAAGAGTAGTGTCAAGTCCTTAGTTAGGGACAGTGTTAGTGCCTGAGTTGAGAGTAACGTCAAGGCCTTAGTTAGGGACAATGTCAGGGCCTAGTTTGGGAGTAGTGTCAGGGCCTTAGTTAGGGACAGTGTCAGTGCCTGAGTTGGGAGTAATGTCAGGGCGTATTTTGGGACAGTCTCAGTGCCTATGTTGGGATTAGTGTCACGGCCTTTGTTAGGAACAAAGTCAGTGCCTGAGTTGGGAGTTGTGTCAGGATATTAGTATGGGACACTGTCAGTGCCTGAGTTAGGAGAAGTGTCAGGGCTGTAGTTAGGGATAGTGTCAGTGCCTGAGTTGGAGGTAGTGTCAGGGCCTTAGGGACAATGTCAGTGGCTGAGATGGGAGTAGTGTCACGGTCTTAGTTACGGAGAGTGACAGCGCCTGAGTTGGGAATAGTGTCAGGGTCTTTGTTAGGGACAGTGTCAGGGTATTAGTTAAGAGTAGTGTCAAGGCCTTTGTTAGGGAGAGTGTCAGTGTCTGAGATGGGAGGAGTGTCAGACCCTTAGTTAAGGGACAGCGTCAGTGTCTGAGTTAGGAATAGTGCCAGAGCCTAAGTTATGGACAGTGCCAAGGCCTGAGTTAGGAGTAGTCTGAGACCGGTAGTTAGTAACAGTGTAACGGCCTGAGTTGTTAGTAGTTTCAGGGCCTTAGTTAGCGAAAGTGTCAATGCCAGAATTGGGCGTAATGTAAGGGCTTACTTAGGGAGAGTGTCAGTGCCTGAGGTGGAAGTAGTATCAGGGCCTTAGTTAAGGACAGTGTCAGTGCCTGAGTTCGGAGTACTGTCAGGGCATATTTAGGGACAGTCTCAGTGCCTATTTTGGGAGTAGTGTCATGGCCTTGTTTGTGAAATTGTCAGTGCCTGAGTAAGGAGTAGTGTCCGGGCCTAAGTTAGGGACAGTGTCAGTGCCTGAGTCAGGAGTAGAGTCGGGGCCTAAGTTAGGGACAGTGTCATTGCTTGAGATAGGAGTAGTGTCAGGGCCTTAGTTAGGAGGAGCATCAGTGCCTTCGTTAGGTATTGTATCAGCCCCTCAGTTAGGAATAGTTTCAGGGCCTTATTTAGGGACAGTGTTAGTGCCTGAGTTAGGAGTTGTGTCGGCCTTAGTTAGGGACCTTTTCAGGGCCTGAGTTAGGAGTAATGTCAGGGCCTTCCTTAAGTATTGTGTCAGCGCCTGAGTTAGGAATAGTGTCAGGGCCTCAGTTAGGGACATTGTCAGGGCATGCCTTAGGAGTTGTGTTAGGGCGTGAGCTATGAATATTGTCAGGGCCTTAGTTAGTGACAGTGTCAGTGCTGAGTTTGGAGTAGTATCAGGGCCTTAGTTAGAGACAGTGTCAGGGCCTGAGTTAGGTGTATGTCAGGGCCTAGTTAGGGACAGTGTCAGTGCCTGATTTAGGAGTAGTGTCACAGGCTTTGTTAGGGACAGTGTCAGGGCCTGAGTTAGGAGTAGTGTCACAGATTTAGTTAGGACCAGTGTCAGGGCCTTAGTTAAGTCCAACATTAGCGCCTATGATAGGAATGAGATCAGGACCTGTGTTACAGGTGATGTCAGGGCCTTATTTAAGAACGGTGTCAGGGCCTGAGTCCTGACTGACTCCTTACTGTCCTCACTAAGGACTTTTGACACTACTGCTAATTCAGGCCCTGATAATGTCCCTAACTAAGGCCCTGACACTTTCCCTGGCTAAGGCCCTGAACTTCTCCTAAGTCAGGCCCTGATAATGTCCTTAACTAAGGCCCTGACACTTTCCCTGGCTAAGGCCCTGAACTTCTCCTAAGTCAGGCCCTGATACTGTCCCTAACAATGGCCCTGACACTACACCTAACTGAGGCCCCGACATGATACCTAACAAAGGCTTTGTTGGTAGTCCAAACTAAAGCCCTAACATTGGTCCTAAATAAGGCCTTGACACTAATCCTAACTCAGGCCCTAAAACTGTCCCTAACTAAGGCCCTGATAGTATGCCTAACTCAGGCCCTCATACGATTCCTAACAATGGCTCTGATGCTAGTCCAAACTAAGGCCCTGAAATTGGTCCTAAATAAGGCCTTGACACTAATCCTAACTCAGGCCCTAGCACTGTCCCTAACTAGGTCTCAGACAGTACACCTAAATCAGACCCTGACACAGTCCCTAAGCAAGGCCCTGACACTACTGCTAACTCAGTCCCTTACACTGTACCTAACAAAGTCTCTGATGCTAGGCCTAACTCAGGCCCTGAAACCGTCTGTCACTAAGGCCCTGCTGCCATCACTATCAAAAGTCCTGACATTATCCTGAGCTAATATCCTGACCTATGTCTTTCCAAGGTCCTGAAACTGTCCCAAAGTAAGCCCTGACGCTGTCCCTAAGTGAAGTCCTGAGGCTGTCCCTAACTCAGGCCCTGAAGCTTTCCTTAACTGAAACCTTGAAGCTGTGACTAATTCAGGCCCTGATCATGTACCTAACGAAGACCTTAATGCTGATCCAGCAAAGACGCTGATGCTGCTCCAAAGTCATGCCCTGACAGTGTGCCCAGCTAAGGGCCTGATGCTAAGCCTCACTCAGGCCCTGTCGCTCTCCCTAAGTCAGGCCCTGACACTGTCACTAACGAAGGCCCTGACTCTACTCCTAATTCAGTCCCGTACATTGTATCTAACAAAGGCTCTGATGCTAGTCGTAACTCAGGGCCTGACACTGTCTCTAACTAAGGGCTGCTGCCATCAACATCTAAAGTCCTGACATTATCCGGAGCTAATAACCTGACCCATGTCTTACCAAGGTCCTGAAACTGTCCCACAGTAAACCCTGACGCTGTCCCTAAGTGAGGCCCTGAAGCTTTCCCTAACTAACTCAGGCCTTGATGCTGTGACTAACTCAGACCCTGATCATGTCTTTAACCAAGACCCTAAGGCTGATCCAACAGAGGCCCTGATGCTGCTCCTAAGTCATGCCCCGATAGTGTCCCCCACTAAGTGTCTGATGCTAGGCCTCACGCAGACCCTAACGCTCTCCCTAAGTCAGGCTCTGATGCTGTCCCTACCTGAAGCCCTAACACTGGTTCTGAATAAGGCCCTGAGAGTCTCCATAACAAAGGTCTTCACACTATCCTTAGGTCATTTCCTGACACTATCCCTAGATGTTAAACTGACACGGTCACTAGCTAATGTCCTGCCTCTTATGCTAACTGAAGCCCTTAGGCTGTGCCTACCTCAGGCACTGAATTTAGTCCCAAGACCATGAAACTGTCCCGAACTAAGGCCTAGATGCTCGCCCTACATCCAGTCCTGACACTGTCCCTAACTATGGCCCTAACACTATTGCTAACTGAGGATCTGACACTGGACCTATCAGAGGCCCGCTACTCCTAACTAACGCCTTGAAACTTTCCCTAACGTAGGTGCTGCTACCATCAATATCTAAAGTCCTGACATTATCCTGAGCTAATATCCTGACCCATGTCTTACCAAGGTCCTGAAACTCTCCCAAAGTTAGCCCTGACACTGTCCCTAAGTGAGGCCCTGAGGCTGTCCCTCACAGAGGTCCTGATAATGTCTTAAACTAAGACCCTAATGCTGACCCTACAGAGAACCTTATGCTGATCCTATGTCATGCCCTGACGCTGTCAGTAGCTAAGGCCCTGACTCGAGGCATCACTCAGGCCCTGTCGCTCTCCCTAAGTCAGGCTAAGATTCTATCCCTACCTGAAGCCCTGACACTGGGCCTAAATTAGGCACTGATGCTCTAATTAGCTATGGTCTTGACACTATCCCTAGGTCATTTCCTGACACTCTCCCTAGATCTTAACCTAAACTTGTCTTTAGCTATTGTCGAACCTCTTATGCTAACTAAATCCCTGACGTTGTCTCTAACTAAGAGCCTGAAATTAGTCCTGAGGCCGTCAACCTGTCCCTAACTGAAGTTTGGAGGATCATCCTAACTGAGGCGCTGACACTGTCCCTAACTAAAGCCCTGACACTACACCTAACTCAGTCCCTGACACTGTACTTTACAAGGGCTGTGATGCTAGTCCTAACTCAGGCCCTGACACTGTCTCTAAGTAAGGCTCAGAATTTGCCCCTAATATAGGCCCTGCTGTCAGCAATAACTAAGAACTGGACATTAGCCTGAGTTAATATCCTGACATATTTCTAACCAAGGTCCTGACACTGTCCCTAAGAAAGCCCTATCACTGTCCCTAAGTTAAGAACTGAGGCTGTCCCTAACTCAGGCCCTGAAGCTTTCCCTAACTGAGGCCTTCACGCTGTGACTAACTGAGGACCTGATGATGTCTGTATCTAAGACGCTAAAGTCGATCCAACAGAGGAGCTGATGCTGTTCCTAAGTCATGCCCTGACATTGTCCTCATCTAAGGGCCTGACGCTAGGCCTCACTCAGGCCCTAACGCTCTCCCTAAGTCAGGCTCTGATGCTGTCCCTACCTGAAGCCCTGACACTGGTTCTAAATAAGGATTTGATACTCTCAGTAACTAAGGTTTTGACACTATGCTTAGGTCCTTTCCTGACACTATCCCTAGACCGTAACCTGACCCTGGCCCTAGCAAATGTCGTGCCTCTTATGCTAACTACAGCCCTGCTGCTGTCCTTAACTAAGGGCCTAAAATTACTCTCGAGGCTGTGACCCTGTCCGTACCTAAGGCCTCGATGTTCGTCCTAATTCAGGGCCTGACACTGTCCCTAACTAAGGCCCTGCTGCCGTCAATATCTAACGTCCTGACACTATCCTGAGCTAATTTCTTGACCCATCTCTTACCAAGGTCCTGAAACTGTCCCTAAGGAAGCCCTGATGCTGTCTCTAAGTGAGGCCTTGAGGCTGTCCCTAACAGAGGCCCTGATAATATCTGTAACATAGCCCCTGAGGCTGATCCTACCGTGGCTCTTATGCTGCTCCTAAGTCATGCCCTGACACTGTCTCTAGCTAAGGCCCTGACGCAAGGCCTCACTCAGGCCCTGTCCCACTCCCTAAGTCAGGCTCTGACGCTGTTCCTACCCGAAGCCCTGACACTCACTGCTCCTAAATTAGGTCCTGATGTGCTAAGTAACTAAGGTCTTGACACTATCCTTAGGTCATTTCCTGACACTCTCCCTAGACCTTAACCCAACCTTCTCTTTAGCTAATGTCGACATGAGCTAAAGAGATTCTTTAGAACGAGATTCTTTCATCTTCTGAATATAGTTTTCTTCAAAACATAATTTTTATAGTGTTACTAACTTTAAACAAAATGTACTCAACTGCTGTGGAATATGCCTTCATAGGAGCGTGCATGGTTCATTTCTGCATCTGCTTGTGGTAGTGTTCAGGTTGCTTTCAGCTGTAGATCCCCTTATGCTAGCTAAATCCCTGATTCTGTCCCTAAATGAGGCCCTGAATTTAGGTCCGAGGCCGTGAACCTGTCCCTAACTGAGGCCTGGAGACTCGTCCTAATGCAGGCCCTGACACTGTCCCTAACTAAGGCTCTGACACTACACCTAACTCAGTCACTGACACTGTACCTAACAAAGGCTCTGATGCTAGTCCTAACTTAGGCGCTGACACTGCCTCTAACTAAGGCCCTGCTGCCGTCAATATCTGAACACCTGATATTATCCTGAGCTAATAGTCTGACCCATGTCTTACCAAGGTCCTGAAACTTTCCCAAAGTAAGCCCTGACGCTGTCCCTAAGTGAGGCCTTGAGGCTATCCCTAACGGAGGCCCTGATAATAGCTTTAACCAAGACCCGAATGCTGATCCTACAGAGGCCTTTATGCTGCTCCTAAGTCATGCCCTGATACTGTCCCTTACTCAGGCCCTAAAGATAGGCCTCACTTCGGCCCTGTTGCTGTACCTTAGTTAGGCTCTGATGCTGTCCATACATCAAGCCCTGGCACTGGTCCTGATTAAGGCACTCACGCTGCTGCTACCTAAGGCCCTGATGCTCTCAATAACTAAGGTCTTCTCGTAATCCCTTGGTCATTTACTTTCACTGTCTCTGGCCTGGAACCTGACTCTGTCCCGAGATAATCTCCTGCACCTTATGCTAACTGAAACCCTAATGCTCTCCCTAACTAAGGCCCTGACTACTCCTAACTAAGGCCATGACACTGAATCTAACAAAGGCCCGGAATCTGTCCTTAATATAGGCCCTGCTGCCAGCAATGACTAAAATCCTGACACTCTCCTGAGCTAATATCCTGACTCATTTCTAACCAAGGTCCTGACACTGTCCCTAAGAAAGCCCTGTCGCTGTCTTTAAGTGAAGACATGAGGCTGTCTGTAACTCAGACCCTGAAGCTTTCCCTAACTGAGGCCTTGACGCTGTGACTAACTAGGGCTCCGGTCATGTCTTTAACTAAGAACCTAAAGCTGATCCAACAAAGGCACTGATGCTGCTCCTAAGTCATTCCCTGACAGTGTCCCCAGCTAAGGGCCTGACATTAGGCCTCACTCAGGCCCTGTCGCTCTCCCTAAGTCAGGCCCTGATGCTGTCCCGACCTGAAGCCCTAACACTGCTTCTGAATAAGTCCCTGAGAGTCTCAGTAACAAAGGTCTTCACACTATCCTTAGGTCATTTCCTGACACGATTCCAAGCCTTTACCCTAACCCTGTCCCGAGCTAATGTCCTACCTCTTATGCTAACTAAAGACCTTATGCTGTGCCTAATTCAGGCACTGAATTTAGTCCCAAGGCCGCTAGACTGTCCCTAACTCGGCTCGATGCCCTTATCGTCACAATGTTCCATGACCACTGTCATCACAATGCTCCACGCCCTTGTCATCACAATGCTCCATAACCCCTGTCATCACAATGCTCCATGACTTTGTCATCGCAATGCTCCATGCCATTGTCATCACAATGCTCCATGCCCTTGTCATCACAATGCTCCATAACCCCTGTCATCACAATGCTCCATGACTTTGTCATCGCAATGCTCCATGCCATTGTCATCACAATGCTCCATGCCCTTATCATCACAATGCTCCATGACCCCTGTCATCCCAATGCTCCATGAGCCTTGTCTAAAATGCTACATGCCTGTGAAATCACAAAGCTCCATGCCCCCTGTCATCACAAGTCTCCATGACTCTTGTCATCACAATGCTTTATGGCCCCTGTCATTCAAAATGCCATATGACCACTATCATCAAAATGTTCCATGGCCCTTGTCATCACAATGCCCCGTGACCCCTGTCATCACAATGTTCCAGGCCCCCTGTCATCACAATGAGCCATGACCCCTTTCATCACAATGCTCCAGGTCCGTTTTCAGCACAATGCTCCATGACCCCTGTCATCACAATGTTCCCTGGCCTTTGTCATCACAATTCTCCATGGCCCCTGTAATCACAGTGCTCCATGACAACGTTCATCACATTGCTCCATGACCACTGTCATCATAATGCCACATGAGCCCTGTCATCACAATGCTCCATGGCCCTTGTCATCACAATGCTCCATGATCCTTGTAATCCAAATGCTCCTTGACCCTTTCATCACAATGTTACAGTACCCCTTTCTTCACAATGCTCCATGCTGCTTGTCACCACAATGCTCCATGACCTCTGTCATCATAATGCTCCATGTCCCTTGTCATTAAAATGCTCCATGGCCCCTGTCATCACAATGCTGCATCATCCTTATAATCTCAATGCCCCATGGTCCTCGTCATCACAAATCTCCACGCATTTGTCATCACAATGCTCCATGACCCCTGTCATCCCAATGTTCCATAGCACTTTTCATCACAATGCTACATGACCACTTTTATCACAATGTTCCATGACCACTTTAATCACAATGCTCCATGACCACTTTCATCACAATGCCCCATGACCCCTGTCATCAAAATGCTCCATGGCCCTTGTCACCACAATGCTCCAGGACCCGTCATCACAATTCTCCATGGCCCTTGTCATCACAATGCTCCATGGCGCTTGTCATCACAATGATCCAGAGCCTTAGTGCTTGAGTTGGAAGTAGTATCATTGCCTCAGTTAGGGACACTGTCATTGCCTGAAATGGGAGTAGTGTCAGAGCCTTAGTTAGGGACAGAGCCAGGGCGAGTTGGGAGTAGTGCCAGTGCGTTAGTTAGGGACAGCGCCAGTGCTTGCATTGGGAGTAGTGTCAGGGCCATAGTTAGGGACAGTGTCAGTGGCTGAGATGGGAATAGTGTCAGGGCCTTAGTTACGGACATTGTCAGTGCCTAAGTTGGGATTTTCTTCAGGGTCTTTATTATGGACAGTGTCAGGGCCTGAGTTAAGAGTAGTGTCAAGGCCTTAATTTGGAAGAGTGTCAGTGTCTCAGTTTGGAGTAGTGTCAGACCCTTAGTTAGGAAGAGCGTCAGTGCCTGAGTTGGGAATAGTGACATGGCCTAAGTTATGGACAGTGTCAGGGTGTGAGTTAGGAATCGTCTCAGGACCTTAGTTAGGGACAGTGTCAGTGATTGTGTTAGGAATAGTGTCAGGGCCTATGTTAGGAGTAGTCTGAGACTGGTAGTTAGGAACAGTGTCAGGGCCTGAGTTGTGAGTAGTTACAGGGCCTTAGTTAGAGAAAGTGTCAGTGCCAGAGTTGGGAGTTATGTCAGGGCCTTAATTGGGGACAGTGTCAGTGCCTGAGTTAGAAGTAGTGTCAGGGCATTAGGGACAGTGTCAGTGGCTGAGATGGGAGTAGTTTCAGAGCCGTAGTTAGAGAAAGTGTCAGTGCCAGAGTTGGGAGTTATGTCAGGGCCTTAGTTAGGGACAGTGTCAGTGCCTGAGTTGGGAGTAGTGTCAGGGCCTAGTTAGGGACAGGGTGAGTGCCTGAGTTGTGAGTAGTTTCAGAGCCGTAGTTAGAGAAAGTGTCAGTGCCTGAGTTGGGAGTAGTGTCAGGGCCTAGTTAGGGACAGTGTCAGTGCCTGAGTTGGAAGTAGTGTCAGGGCATTAGGGACAGTGTCAGTGGCTGAGATGGGAGTAGTGTCAGGGTCTTAGTTAGGGAGAGTGTCAGTGCCTGAGTTGGGAATAGTCTCAGGGTCTTTTTTGGGGACAGCATCAGGGCATGAGTTAAAAGTAGTGTCAAGGCCTTAGTTAGGGAGAGTGTCAGTGCCTGTGTTGGGAGTAGTATCAGGCCCTTCGTTAGGGACAGTGTCAGGGTCTGAGGTAGAAGTAGTCTCAGGGCCTTAGTTAGGTAGCGTGTCAGTGCCTAAGTAAGTAGTAGTGTGAGGGCCTTAGTTAGGGACAGTGTCAATGCCTGTGTTGGGAGTAGTGTCAGAGCCTTAGTTAGGGACAGCGTCAGTGCCTGCGTTGGGAGTAGTGTCAGGGCCTTACTTAGGGACAGCGTCAGTGCCTGAGTTAGGAGTAGTGTGATGGCCGTAGTTAGGGACACTCTCAATGCCAGAGTTGGGGGTAGTGGCAGGCCTTTGTTAGGGACTGTGCCAGGGCCTGAGTTAAGAGTAGTGTCAAGTCCTTAGTTAGGGACAGTGTTAGTGCCTGAGTTGAGAGTAACGTCAAGGCCTTAGTTAGGGACAGTGTCAGTGCCTGAGTTGGGAGTACTGTCAGGGCATATTTCGGGACAGTCTCAGTGCCTATGTTGGGATTAGTGTCACGGCCTTTGTTAGGAACAAAGTCAGTGCCTGAGTTGGGAGTTGTGTCAGGATATTAGTAAGGGACAGTGTCAGTGCCTGAGTTAGGAGAAGTGTCAGGGCTGTAGTTAGGGATAGTGTCAGTGCCTGAGTTGGAGGTAGTGTCAGGGCCTTAGGGACAATGTCAGTGGCTGAGATGGGAGTAGTGTCACGGTCTTAGTTACGGAGAGTGACAGCGCCTGAGTTGGGAATAGTGTCAGGGTCTTTGTTAGGGACAGTGTCAGGGTATTAGTTAAGAGTAGTGTCAAGGCCTTTGTTAGGGAGAGTGTCAGTGTCTGAGATGGGAGGAGTGTCAGACCCTTAGTTAAGGGACAGCTTCAGTGTCTGAGTTAGGAATAGTGCCAGAGCCTAAGTTATGGACAGTGCCAGGGCCTGAGTTAGGAGTAGTCTGAGACCGGTAGTTAGTAACAGTGTAAGGGCCTGAGTTGTTAGTAGTTTCAGGGCCTTAGTTAGCGAAAGTGTCAATGCCGGAATTGGGAGTAATGTCAGGGCTTACTTAGGGAGAGTGTCAGTGCCTGAGGTGGAAGTAGTATCAGGGCCTTAGTTAAGGACAGTGTCAGTGCCTGAGTTCGGAGTACTGTCAGGGCATATTTAGGGACAGTCTCAGTGCCTATTTTGGGAGTAGTGTCACGGCCTTAGTTAGTGACATTGTCAGTGCCTGAGTAAGGAGTAGTGTCCGGGCCTTAGTTAGGGACAGTGTCAGTTGCTTAGTTAGGAGTAGTGTCCGGGCCTAAGTTAGGGCCAGTGTCAGTGCCTGAATCAGGAGTAGAGTCGGGGCCTAAGTTAGGGACAGTGTCATTGCTTGAGATAGGAGTAGTGTCAGGGCCTTAGTTAGGAGGAGCATCAGTGCCTTCGTTAGGTATTGTATCAGCGCCTCAGTTAGGAATAGTTTCAGGGCCTTATTTAGGGACAGTGTTAGTGCCTGAGTTAGGAGTTGTGTCGGCCTTAGTTAGGGACCTTTTCAGGGCCTGAGTTAGGAGTAATGTCAGGGCCTTCCTTAAGTATTGTGTCAGCGCCTGAGTTAGGAATAGTGTCAGGGCCTCAGTTAGGGACATTGTCAGGGCATGCCTTAGGAGTTGTGTTAGGGCGTGAGCTATGAATAGTGTCAGGGCCTTAGTTAGTGACAGTGTCAGTGCTGAGTTTGGAGTAGTATCAGGGCCTTAGTTAGAGACAGTGTCAGGGCCTGAGTTAGGTGTATGTCAGGGCCTAGTTAGGGACAGTGTCAGTGCCTGATTTAGGAGTAGTGTCACAGGCTTTGTTAGGGACAGTGTCAGGGCCTGAGTTAGGAGTAGTGTCACAGCTTTAGTTAGGACCAGTGTCAGGGCCTTAGTTAAGTCCAACATTAGCGCCTATGATAGGAATGAGATCAGGACCTGTGTTACAGGTGATGTCAGGTCCTTATTTAAGAACGGTGTCAGGGCCTGAGTCCTGACTGACTCCTTACTGTCCTCACTAAGGACTTTTGACACTACTGCTAATTCAGGCCCTGATAATGTCCCTAACTAAGGCCCTGACACTTTCCCTGGCTAAGGCCCTGAACTTCTCCTAAGTCAGGCCCTGATACTGTCCCTAACAATGGCCCTGACACTACACCTAACTGAGGCCCCGACATGATACCTAACAAAGGCTTTGTTGCTAGTCCAAACTAAAGCCCTAAAATTGGTCCTAAATAAGGCCTTGACACTAATCCTAACTCAGGCCCTAAAACTGTCCCTAACTAAGGCCCTGATAGTATGCCTAACTCAGGCCCTCATACGATTCCTAACAATGGCTCTGATGCTAGTCCAAACTAAGGCCCTGAAATTGGTCCTAAATAAGGCCTTGACACTAATCCTAACTCAGGCCCTATCACTGTCCCTAACTAGGTCTCAGACAGTACACCTAAATCAGACCCTGACACAGTCCCTAAGCAAGGCCCTGACACTACTGCTAACTCAGTCCCTTACACTGTACCTAACAAAGTCTCTGATGCTAGGCCTAACTCAGGCCCTGAAACCGTCTGTAACTAAGGCCCTGCTGCCATCACTATCAAAAGTCCTGACATTATCCTGAGCTAATATCCTGACCTATGTCTTTCCAAGGTCCTGAAACTGTCCCAAAGTAAGCCCTGACGCTGTCCCTGAGTGAAGACCTGAGGCTGTCCCTAACTCAGGCCCTGAAGCTTTCCTTAACTGAAACCTTGAAGCTGTGACTAATTCAGGCCCTGATCATGTACCTAACGAAGACCTTAATGCTGATCCAGCAAAGACGCTGATGCTGCTCCAAAGTCATGCCCTGACAGTGTGCCCAGCTAAGGGCCTGATGCTAAGCCTCACTCAGGCCCTGTCGCTCTCCCTAAGTCAGGCCCTGACACTGTCACTAACGAAGGCCCTGACTCTACTTCTAATTCAGTCCCGTACATTGTATCTAACAAAGGCTCTGATGCTAGTCGTAACTCAGGGCCTGACACTGTCTCTAACTAAGGGCTGCTGCCATCAACATCTAAAGTCCTGACATTATCCGGAGCTAATAACCTGACCCATGTCTTACCAAGGTCCTGAAACTGTCCCACAGTAAACCCTGACGCTGTCCCTAAGTGAGGCCCTGAAGCTTTCCCTAACTAACTCAGGCCTTGATGCTGTGACTAACTCAGACCCTGATCATGTCTTTAACTAAGACCCTAAGGCTGATCCAACAGAGGCCCTGTTGCTGCTCCTAAGTCATGCCCCGATAGTGTCCCCCACTAAGTGTCTGATGCTAGGCCTCACGCAGACCCTAACGCTCTCCCTAAGTCAGGCTCTGATGCTGTCCCTACCTGAAGCCCTAACACTGGTTCTGAATAAGGCCCTGAGAGTCTCCATAACAAAGGTCTTCACACTATCCTTAGGTCATTTCCTGACACTATCCCTAGATGTTAAACTGACACGGTCACTAGCTAATGTCCTGCCTCTTATGCTAACTGAAGCCCTTAGGCTGTGCCTACCTCAGGCACTGAATTTAGTCCCAAGACCATGAAACTGTCCCGAACTAAGGCCTAGATGCTCGCCCTACATCCAGTCCTGACACTGTCCCTAACTATGGCCCTAACACTATTGCTAACTGAGGATCTGACACTGGACCTATCAGAGGCCCGCTACTCCTAACTAACGCCTTGAAACTTTCCCTAACGTAGGCGCTGCTACCATCAATATCTAAAGTCCTGACATTATCCTGAGCTAATATCCTGACCCATGTCTTACCAAGGTCCTGAAACTCTCCCAAAGTTAGCCCTGACACTGTCCCTAAGTGAGGCCCTGAGGCTGTCCCTCACAGAGGTCCTGATAATGTCTTAAACTAAGACCCTAATGCTGACCCTACAGAGAACCTTATGCTGATCCTATGTCATGCCCTGACGCTGTCCGTAGCTAAGGCCCTGACTCGAGGCATCACTCAGGCCCTGTCGCTCTCCCTAAGTCAGGCTAAGATTCTATCCCTACCTGAAGCCCTGACACTGGGCCTAACTTAGGCACTGATGCTCTAATTAGCTATGGTCTTGACACTCTCCCTAGGTCATTTCCTGACACTCTCCCTAGATCTTAACCTAAACTTGTCTTTAGCTATTGTCGAACCTCTTATGCTAACTAAATCCCTGACGTTGTCTCTAACTAAGAGCCTGAAATTAGTCCTGAGGCCGTCAACCTGTCCCTAACTGAAGTTTGGAGGATCATCCTGAGGCGCTGACACTGTCCCTAACTAAAGCCCTGACACTACACCTAACTCAGTCCCTGACACTGTACTTTACAAGGGCTGTGATGCTAGTCCTAACTCAGGCCCTGACACTGTCTCTAAGTAAGGCTCAGAATTTGCCCCTAATATAGGCCCTGCTGTCAGCAATAACTAAAAACTGGACACTAGCCTGAGTTAATATCCTGACATATTTCTAACCAAGGTCCTGACACTGTCCCTAAGAAAGCCCTATCACTGTCCCTAAGTTAAGAACTGAGGCTGTCCCTAACTCAGGCCCTGAAGCTTTCCCTAACTGAGGCCTTCACGCTGTGACTAACTGAGGACCTGATGAAGTCTGTATCTAAGACGCTAAAGTCGATCCAACAGAGGAGCTGATGCTGTTCCTAAGTCATGCCCTGACATTGTCCTCATCTAAGGGCCTGACGCTAGGCCTCACTCAGGCCCTAACGCTCTCCCTAAGTCAGGCTCTGATGCTGTCCCTACCTGAAGCCCTGACACTGGTTCTAAATAAGGATCTGATACTCTCAGTAACTAAGGTTTTGACACTATGCTTAGGTCCTTTCCTGACACTATCCCTAGAGCGTAACCTGACCCTGGCCCTAGCAAATGTCGTGCCTCTTATGCTAACTACAGCCCTGCTGCTGTCCTTAACTAAGGGCCTAAAATTACTCTCGAGGCTGTGACCCTGTCCGTACCTAAGGCCTCGATGTTCGTCCTAATTCAGGGCCTGACACTGTCCCTAACTAAGGCCCTACTGCCGTCAATATCTAACGTCCTGACACTATCCTGAGCTAATTTCTTGACCCATCTCTTACCAAGGTCCTGAAACTGTCCCTAAGGAAGCCCTGATGCTGTCTCTAAGTGAGGCCTTGAGGCTGTCCCTAACAGAGGCCCTGATAATATCTGTAACATAGCCCCTGAGGCTGATCCTACCGTGGCTCTTATGCTGCTCCTAAGTCATGCCCTGACACTGTCTCTAGCTAAGGCCCTGACGCAAGGCCTCACTCAGGCCCTGTCCCACTCCCTAAGTCAGGCTCTGACGCTGTTCCTACCCGAAGCCCTGACACTCACTGCTCCTAAATTAGGTCCTGATGTGCTAAGTAACTAAGGTCTTGACACTATCCCTAGGTCATTTCCTGACACTCTCCCTAGACCTTAACCCAACCTTCTCTTTAGCTAATGTCGACATGAGCTAAAGAGATTCTTTAGAACGAGATTCTTTCATCTTCTGAATATAGTTTTCTTCAAAACATAATTTTTATAGTGTTACTAACTTTAAACAAAATGTACTCAACTGCTGTGGAATATGCCTTCATAGGAGCGTGCATGGTTCATTTCTGCATCTGCTTGTGGTGGTGTTCAAGTTGCTTTCAGCTGTAGATCCCCTTATGCTAGCTAAATCCCTGATTCTGTCCCTAAATGAGGCCCTGAATTTAGGTCCGAGGCCGTGAACCTGTCCCTAACTGAGGCCTGGAGACTCGTCCTAATGCAGGCCCTGACACTGTCCCTAACTAAGGCTCTGACACTACACCTAACTCAGTCACTGACACTGTACCTAACAAAGGCTCTGATGCTAGTCCTAACTTAGGCGCTGACACTGCCTCTAACTAAGGCCCTGCTGCCGTCAATATCTGAACACCTGATATTATCCTGAGCTAATAGTCTGACCCATGTCTTACCAAGGTCCTGAAACTTTCCCAAAGTAAGCCCTGACGCTGTCCCTAAGTGAGGCCTTGAGGCTATCCCTAACGGAGGCCCTGATAATAGCTTTAACCAAGACCCGAATGCTGATCCTACAGAGGCCTTTATGCTGCTCCTAAGTCATGCCCTGATACTGTCCCTTACTCAGGCCCTAAAGATAGGCCTCACTTCGGCCCTGTTGCTGTACCTTAGTTAGGCTCTGATGCTGTCCATACATCAAGCCCTGGCACTGGTCCTGATTAAGGCACTCACGCTGCTGCTACCTAAGGCCCTGATGCTCTCAATAACTAAGGTCTTCTCGTAATCCCTTGGTCATTTACTTTCACTGTCTCTGGCCTGGAACCTGACTCTGTCCCGAGATAATCTCCTGCACCTTATGCTAACTGAAACCCTAATGCTCTCCCTAACTAAGGCCCTGACTACTCCTAACTAAGGCCATGACACTGAATCTAACAAAGGCCCGGAATCTGTCCTTAATATAGGCCCTGCTGCCAGCAATGACTAAAATCCTGACACTCTCCTGAGCTAATATCCTGACTCATTTCTAACCAAGGTCCTGACACTGTCCCTAAGAAAACCCTGTTGCTGTCTTTAAGTGAAGACATGAGGCTGTCTGTAACTCAGACCCTGAATCTTTCCCTAACTGAGGCCTTGACGCTGTGACTAACTAGGGCTCCGGTCATGTCTTTAACTAAGAACCTAAAGCTGATCCAACAAAGGCACTGATGCTGCTCCTAAGTCATTCCCTGACAGTGTCCCCAGCTAAGGGCCTGACATTAGGCCTCACTCAGGCCCTGTCGCTCTCCCTAAGTCAGGCCCTGATGCTGTCCCGACCTGAAGCCCTAACACTGCTTCTGAATAAGTCCGTGAGAGTCTCAGTAACAAAGGTCTTCACACTATCCTTAGGTCATTTCCTGACACGATTCCAAGCCTTTACCCTAACCCTGTCCCGAGCTAATGTCCTACCTCTTATGCTAACTAAAGACCTTATGCTGTGCCTAATTCAGGCACTGAATTTAGTCCCAAGGCCGCTAGACTGTCCCTAACTCGGCTCGATGCCCTTATCGTCACAATGTTCCATGACCACTGTCATCACAATGCTCCACGCCCTTGTCATCACAATGCTCCATAACCCCTGTCATCACAATGCTCCATGACTTTGTCATCGCAATGCTCCATGCCATTGTCATCACAATGCTCCATGCCCTTATCATCACAATGCTCCATGACCCCTGTCATCCCAATGCTCCATGAGCCTTGTCTAAAATGCTACATGCCTGTGAAATCACAAAGCTCCATGCCCCCTGTCATCACAAGTCTCCATGACTCTTCTCATCACAATGCTTCATGGCCCCTGTCATTCAAAATGCCATATGACCACTATCATCAAAATGTTCCATGGCCCTTGTCATCACAATGCCCCGTGACCCCTGTCATCACAATGTTCCAGGGACCCTGTCATCACAATGAGCCATGACCCCTTTCATCACAATGCTCCAGGTCCGTTTTCAGCACAATGCTCCATGACCCCTGTCATCACAATGTTCCCTGGCCTTTGTCATCACAATTCTCCATGGCCCCTGTAATCACAGTGCTCCATGACAACGTTCATCACATTGCTCCATGACCACTGTCATCATAATGCCACATGAGCCCTGTCATCACAATGCTCCATGGCCCTTGTCATCACAATGCTCCATGATCCTTGTAATCCAAATGCTCCTTGACCCTTTCATCACAATGTTACAGTACCCCTTTCTTCACAATGCTCCATGCTGCTTGTCACCACAATGCTCCATGACCTCTGTCATCATAATGCTCCATGTCCCTTGTCATTAAAATGCTCCATGGCCCCTGTCATCACAATGCTGCATCATCCTTATAATCTCAATGCCCCATGGTCCTCGTCATCACAAATCTCCACGCATTTGTCATCACAATGCTCCATGACCCCTGTCATCCCAATGTTCCATAGCACTTTTCATCACAATGCTACATGACCACTTTTATCACAATGTTCCATGACCACTTTAATCACAATGCTCCATGACCACTTTCATCACAATGCCCCATGACCCCTGTCATCAAAATGCTCCATGGCCCTTGTCACCACAATGCTCCAGGACCTGTCATCACAATTCTCCATGGCCCTTGTCATCACAATGCTCCATGGCGCTTGTCATCACAATGATCCAGAGCCTTAGTGCTTGAGTTGGAAGTAGTATCATTGCCTCAGTTAGGGACACTGTCATTGCCTGAAATGGGAGTAGTGTCAGAGCCTTAGTTAGGGACAGAGCCAGGGCGAGTTGGGAGTAGTGCCAGTGCCTTAGTTAGGGACAGCGCCAGTGCTTGCATTGGGAGTAGTGTCAGGTCCATAGTTAGGGACAGTGTCAGTGGCTGAGATGGGAATAGTGTCAGGGCCTTAGTTACGGACATTGTCAGTGCCTATTTGGGATTTTTGTCAGGGTCTTTATTATGGACAGTGTCAGGGCTTGAGTTAAGAGTAGTGTCAAGGCCTTAATTTGGAAGAGTGTCAGTGTCTCAGTTTGGAGTAGTGTCAGACCCTTAGTTAGGAACAGCGTCAGTGCCTGAGTTGGGAGTAGTGACATGGCCTAAGTTATGGACAGTGTCAGGGTCTGACTTAGGAATCGTCTCAGGACCTTAGTTAGGGACAGTGTCAGTGATTGTGTTAGGAATAGTGTCAGGGCCTAAGTTAGGAGTAGTCTGAGACTGGTATTTAGGAACAGTGTCAGGGCCTGTGCTGTGAGTAGTTACAGGGCCTTAGTTAGAGAAAGTGTCAGTGCCGGAGTTGGGAGTTATGTCAGGGCCTTAGTTAGGGACAGTGTCAGTGCCTGAGTTGGGAGTAGTGTCAGGGCCTAGTTAGGGACAGGGTGAGTGCCTGAGTTGTGAGTAGTTTCAGAGCCGTAGTTAGAGAAAGTGTCAGTGCCTGAGTTGGGAGTAGTGTCAGGGCCTAGTTAGGGAGAGTGTCAGTGCCTGAGTTGGAAGTAGTGTCAGGGCATTAGGGACAGTGTCAGTGGCTGAGATGGGAGTAGTGTCAGGGTCTTAGTTAGGGAGAGTGTCAGTGCCTGAGTTGGGAATAGTCTCAGGGTCTTTTTTGGGGACAGCATCAGGGCATGAGTTAAAAGTAGTGTCAAGGCCTTAGTTAGGGAGAGTGTCAGTGCCTGTGTTGGGAGTAGTATCAGGCCCTTCGTTAGGGACAGTGTCAGGGTCTGAGGTAGAAGTAGTCTCAGGGCCTTAGTTAGGTAGCGTGTCAGTGCCTAAGTAAGTAGTAGTGTGAGGGCCTTAGTTAGGGACAGTGTCAATGCCTGTGTTGGGAGTAGTGTCAGAGCCTTAGTTAGGGACAGCGTCAGTGCCTGCGTTGGGAGTAGTGTCAGGGCCTTACTTAGGGACAGCGTCAGTGCCTGAGTTAGGAGTAGTGTGATGGCCGTAGTTAGGGACACTCTCAGTGCCAGAGTTGGGGGTAGTGGCAGGCCTTTGTTAGGGACTGTGCCAGGGCCTGAGTTAAGAGTAGTGTCAAGTCCTTAGTTAGGGACAGTGTTAGTGCCTGAGTTGAGAGTAACGTCAAGGCCTTAGTTAGGGACAGTGTCAGTGCCTGAGTTGGGAGTACTGTCAGGGCATATTTCGGGACAGTCTCAGTGCCTATGTTGGGATTAGTGTCACGGCCTTTGTTAGGAACAAAGTCAGTGCCTGAGTTGGGAGTTGTGTCAGGATATTAGTAAGGGACAGTGTCAGTGCCTGAGTTAGGAGAAGTGTCAGGGCTGTAGTTAGGGATAGTGTCAGTGCCTGAGTTGGAGGTAGTGTCAGGGCCTTAGGGACAATGTCAGTGGCTGAGATGGGAGTAGTGTCACGGTCTTAGTTACGGAGAGTGACAGCGCCTGAGTTGGGAATAGTGTCAGGGTCTTTGTTAGGGACAGTGTCAGGGTATTAGTTAAGAGTAGTGTCAAGGCCTTTGTTAGGGAGAGTGTCAGTGTCTGAGATGGGAGGAGTGTCAGACCCTTAGTTAAGGGACAGCTTCAGTGTCTGAGTTAGGAATAGTGCCAGAGCCTAAGTTATGGACAGTGCCAGGGCCTGAGTTAGGAGTAGTCTGAGACCGGTAGTTAGTAACAGTGTAAGGGCCTGAGTTGTTAGTAGTTTCAGGGCCTTAGTTAGCGAAAGTGTCAATGCCGGAATTGGGAGTAATGTCAGGGCTTACTTAGGGAGAGTGTCAGTGCCTGAGGTGGAAGTAGTATCAGGGCCTTAGTTAAGGACAGTGTCAGTGCCTGAGTTCGGAGTACTGTCAGGGCATATTTAGGGACAGTCTCAGTGCCTATTTTGGGAGTAGTGTCACGGCCTTAGTTAGTGACATTGTCAGTGCCTGAGTAAGGAGTAGTGTCCGGGCCTTAGTTAGGGACAGTGTCAGTTGCTTAGTTAGGAGTAGTGTCCGGGCCTAAGTTAGGGCCAGTGTCAGTGCCTGAATCAGGAGTAGAGTCGGGGCCTAAGTTAGGGACAGTGTCATTGCTTGAGATAGGAGTAGTGTCAGGGCCTTAGTTAGGAGGAGCATCAGTGCCTTCGTTAGGTATTGTATCAGCGCCTCAGTTAGGAATAGTTTCAGGGCCTTATTTAGGGACAGTGTTAGTGCCTGAGTTAGGAGTTGTGTCGGCCTTAGTTAGGGACCTTTTCAGGGCCTGAGTTAGGAGTAATGTCAGGGCCTTCCTTAAGTATTGTGTCAGCGCCTGAGTTAGGAATAGTGTCAGGGCCTCAGTTAGGGACATTGTCAGGGCATGCCTTAGGAGTTGTGTTAGGGCGTGAGCTATGAATAGTGTCAGGGCCTTAGTTAGTGACAGTGTCAGTGCTGAGTTTGGAGTAGTATCAGGGCCTTAGTTAGAGACAGTGTCAGGGCCTGAGTTAGGTGTATGTCAGGGCCTAGTTAGGGACAGTGTCAGTGCCTGATTTAGGAGTAGTGTCACAGGCTTTGTTAGGGACAGTGTCAGGGCCTGAGTTAGGAGTACTGTCACAGCTTTAGTTAGGACCAGTGTCAGGGCCTTAGTTAAGTCCAACATTAGCGCCTATGATAGGAATGAGATCAGGACCTGTGTTACAGGTGATGTCAGGGCCTTATTTAAGAACGGTGTCAGGGCCTGAGTCCTGACTGACTCCTTACTGTCCTCACTAAGGACTTTTGACACTACTGCTAATTCAGGCCCTGATAATGTCCCTAACTAAGGCCCTGACACTTTCCCTGGCTAAGGCCCTGAACTTCTCCTAAGTCAGGCCCTGATACTGTCCCTAACAATGGCCCTGACACTACACCTAACTGAGGCCCCGACATGATACCTAACAAAGGCTTTGTTGCTAGTCCAAACTAAAGCCCTAAAATTGGTCCTAAATAAGGCCTTGACACTAATCCTAACTCAGGCCCTAAAACTGTCCCTAACTAAGGCCCTGATAGTATGCCTAACTCAGGCCCTCATACGATTCCTAACAATGGCTCTGATGCTAGTCCAAACTAAGGCCCTGAAATTGGTCCTAAATAAGGCCTTGACACTAATCCTAACTCAGGCCCTAGCACTGTCCCTAACTAGGTCTCAGACAGTACACCTAAATCAGACCCTGACACAGTCCCTAAGCAAGGCCCTGACACTACTGCTAACTCAGTCCCTTACACTGTACCTAACAAAGTCTCTGATGCTAGGCCTAACTCAGGCCCTGAAACCGTCTGTAACTAAGGCCCTGCTGCCATCACTATCAAAAGTCCTGACATTATCCTGAGCTAATATCCTGACCTATGTCTTTCCAAGGTCCTGAAACTGTCCCAAAGTAAGCCCTGACGCTGTCCCTGAGTGAAGACCTGAGGCTGTCCCTAACTCAGGCCCTGAAGCTTTCCTTAACTGAAACCTTGAAGCTGTGACTAATTCAGGCCCTGATCATGTACCTAACGAAGACCTTAATGCTGATCCAGCAAAGACGCTGATGCTGCTCCAAAGTCATGCCCTGACAGTGTGCCCAGCTAAGGGCCTGATGCTAAGCCTCACTCAGGCCCTGTCGCTCTCCCTAAGTCAGGCCCTGACACTGTCACTAACGAAGGCCCTGACTCTACTTCTAATTCAGTCCCGTACATTGTATCTAACAAAGGCTCTGATGCTAGTCGTAACTCAGGGCCTGACACTGTCTCTAACTAAGGGCTGCTGCCATCAACATCTAAAGTCCTGACATTATCCGGAGCTAATAACCTGACCCATGTCTTACCAAGGTCCTGAAACTGTCCCACAGTAAACCCTGACGCTGTCCCTAAGTGAGGCCCTGAAGCTTTCCCTAACTAACTCAGGCCTTGATGCTGTGACTAACTCAGACCCTGATCATGTCTTTAACTAAGACCCTAAGGCTGATCCAACAGAGGCCCTGATGCTGCTCCTAAGTCATGCCCCGATAGTGTCCCCCACTAAGTGTCTGATGCTAGGCCTCACGCAGACCCTAACGCTCTCCCTAAGTCAGGCTCTGATGCTGTCCCTACCTGAAGCCCTAACACTGGTTCTGAATAAGGCCCTGAGAGTCTCCATAACAAAGGTCTTCACACTATCCTTAGGTCATTTCCTGACACTATCCCTAGATGTTAAACTGACACGGTCACTAGCTAATGTCCTGCCTCTTATGCTAACTGAAGCCCTTAGGCTGTGCCTACCTCAGGCACTGAATTTAGTCCCAAGACCATGAAACTGTCCCGAACTAAGGCCTAGATGCTCGCCCTACATCCAGTCCTGACACTGTCCCTAACTATGGCCCTAACACTATTGCTAACTGAGGATCTGACACTGGACCTATCAGAGGCCCGCTACTCCTAACTAACGCCTTGAAACTTTCCCTAACGTAGGCGCTGCTACCATCAATATCTAAAGTCCTGACATTATCCTGAGCTAATATCCTGACCCATGTCTTACCAAGGTCCTGAAACTCTCCCAAAGTTAGCCCTGACACTGTCCCTAAGTGAGGCCCTGAGGCTGTCCCTCACAGAGGTCCTGATAATGTCTTAAACTAAGACCCTAATGCTGACCCTACAGAGAACCTTATGCTGATCCTATGTCATGCCCTGACGCTGTCCGTAGCTAAGGCCCTGACTCGAGGCATCACTCAGGCCCTGTCGCTCTCCCTAAGTCAGGCTAAGATTCTATCCCTACCTGAAGCCCTGACACTGGGCCTAACTTAGGCACTGATGCTCTAATTAGCTATGGTCTTGACACTCTCCCTAGGTCATTTCCTGACACTCTCCCTAGATCTTAACCTAAACTTGTCTTTAGCTATTGTCGAACCTCTTATGCTAACTAAATCCCTGACGTTGTCTCTAACTAAGAGCCTGAAATTAGTCCTGAGGCCGTCAACCTGTCCCTAACTGAAGTTTGGAGGATCATCCTGAGGCGCTGACACTGTCCCTAACTAAAGCCCTGACACTACACCTAACTCAGTCCCTGACACTGTACTTTACAAGGGCTGTGATGCTAGTCCTAACTCAGGCCCTGACACTGTCTCTAAGTAAGGCTCAGAATTTGCCCCTAATATAGGCCCTGCTGTCAGCAATAACTAAAAACTGGACACTAGCCTGAGTTAATATCCTGACATATTTCTAACCAAGGTCCTGACACTGTCCCTAAGAAAGCCCTATCACTGTCCCTAAGTTAAGAACTGAGGCTGTCCCTAACTCAGGCCCTGAAGCTTTCCCTAACTGAGGCCTTCACGCTGTGACTAACTGAGGACCTGATGATGTCTGTATCTAAGACGCTAAAGTCGATCCAACAGAGGAGCTGATGCTGTTCCTAAGTCATGCCCTGACATTGTCCTCATCTAAGGGCCTGACGCTAGGCCTCACTCAGGCCCTAACGCTCTCCCTAAGTCAGGCTCTGATGCTGTCCCTACCTGAAGCCCTGACACTGGTTCTAAATAAGGATCTGATACTCTCAGTAACTAAGGTTTTGACACTATGCTTAGGTCCTTTCCTGACACTATCCCTAGACCGTAACCTGACCCTGGCCCTAGCAAATGTCGTGCCTCTTATGCTAACTACAGCCCTGCTGCTGTCCTTAACTAAGGGCCTAAAATTACTCTCGAGGCTGTGACCCTGTCCGTACCTAAGGCCTCGATGTTCGTCCTAATTCAGGGCCTGACACTGTCCCTAACTAAGGCCCTACTGCCGTCAATATCTAACGTCCTGACACTATCCTGAGTTAATTTCTTGACCCATCTCTTACCAAGGTCCTGAAACTGTCCCTAAGGAAGCCCTGATGCTGTCTCTAAGTGAGGCCTTGAGGCTGTCCCTAACAGAGGCCCTGATAATATCTGTAACATAGCCCCTGAGGCTGATCCTACCGTGGCTCTTATGCTGCTCCTAAGTCATGCCCTGACACTGTCTCTAGCTAAGGCCCTGACGCAAGGCCTCACTCAGGCCCTGTCCCACTCCCTAAGTCAGGCTCTGACGCTGTTCCTACCCGAAGCCCTGACACTCACTGCTCCTAAATTAGGTCCTGATGTGCTAAGTAACTAAGGTCTTGACACTATCCCTAGGTCATTTCCTGACACTCTCCCTAGACCTTAACCCAACCTTCTCTTTAGCTAATGTCGAGATGAGCTAAAGAGATTCTTTAGAACGGGATTCTTTCATCTTCTGAATATAGTTTTCTTCAAAACATAATTTTTATAGTGTTACTAACTTTAAACAATATGTACTCAACTGCTGTGGAATATTCCTTCATAGGAGCGTGCATGGTTCACTTCTGCATGTGCTTGTGGTGGTGTTCAAGTTGCTTTCAGCTGTAGATCCCCTTATGCTAGCTAAATCCCTGATTCTGTCCCTAAATGAGGCCCTGAATTTAGGTCCGAGGCCGTGAACCTGTCCCTAACTGAGGCCTGGAGACTCGTCCTAATGCAGGCCCTGACACTGTCCCTAACTAAGGCTCTGACACTACACCTAACTCAGTCACTGACACTGTACCTAACAAAGGCTCTGATGCTAGTCCTAACTTAGGCGCTGACACTGCCTCTAACTAAGGCCCTGCTGCCGTCAATATCTGAACACCTGATATTATCCTGAGCTAATAGTCTGACCCATGTCTTACCAAGGTCCTGAAACTTTCCCAAAGTAAGCCCTGACGCTGTCCCTAAGTGAGGCCTTGAGGCTATCCCTAACGGAGGCCCTGATAATAGCTTTAACCAAGACCCGAATGCTGATCCTACAGAGGCCTTTATGCTGCTCCTAAGTCATGCCCTGATACTGTCCCTTACTCAGGCCCTAAAGATAGGCCTCACTTCGGCCCTGTTGCTGTACCTTAGTTAGGCTCTGATGCTGTCCATACATCAAGCCCTGGCACTGGTCCTGATTAAGGCGCTCACGCTGCTGCTACCTAAGGCCCTGATGCTCTCAATAACTAAGGTCTTCTCGTTATCCCTTGGTCATTTCCTTTCACTGTCTCTGGCCTGGAACCTGACTCTGTCCCGAGATAATCTCCTGCACCTTATGCTAACTGAAACCCTAATGCTCTCCCTAACTAAGGCCCTGACTACTCCTAACTAAGGCCATGACACTGAATCTAACAAAGGCCCGGAATCTGTCCTTAATATAGGCCCTGCTGCCAGCAATGACTAAAATCCTGACACTCTCCTGAGCTAATATCCTGACTCATTTCTAACCAAGGTCCTGACACTGTCCCTAAGAAAACCCTGTTGCTGTCTTTAAGTGAAGACATGAGGCTGTCTGTAACTCAGACCCTGAAGCTTTCCCTAACTGAGGCCTTGACGCTGTGACTAACTAGGGCTCCGGTCATGTCTTTAACTAAGAACCTAAAGCTGATCCAACAAAGGCACTGATGCTGCTCCTAAGTCATTCCCTGACAGTGTCCCCAGCTAAGGGCCTGACATTAGGCCTCACTCAGGCCCTGTCGCTCTCCCTAAGTCAGGCCCTGATGCTGTCCCGACCTGAAGCCCTAACACTGCTTCTGAATAAGTCCCTGAGAGTCTCAGTAACAAAGGTCTTCACACTATCCTTAGGTCATTTCCTGACACGATTCCAAGCCTTTACCCTAACCCTGTCCCGAGCTAATGTCCTACCTCTTATGCTAACTAAAGACCTTATGCTGTGCCTAATTCAGGCACTGAATTTAGTCCCAAGGCCGCTAGACTGTCCCTAACTCGGCTCGATGCCCTTATCGTCACAATGTTCCATGACCACTGTCATCACAATGCTCCACGCCCTTGTCATCACAATGCTCCATAACCCCTGTCATCGCAATGCTCCATGCCATTGTCATCACAATGCTCCATGCCCTTGTCATCACAATGCTCCATAACCCCTGTCATCACAATGCTCCATGACTTTGTCATCGCAATGCTCCATGCCATTGTCATCACAATGCTCCATGCCCTTATCATCACAATGCTCCATGACCCCTGTCATCCCAATGCTCCATGAGCCTTGTCTAAAATGCTACATGCCTGTGAAATCACAAAGCTCCATGCCCCCTGTCATCACAAGTCTCCATGACTCTTGTCATCACAATGCTTTATGGCCCCTGTCATTCAAAATGCCATATGACCACTATCATCAAAATGTTCCATGGCCCTTGTCATCACAATGCCCCGTGACCCCTGTCATCACAATGTTCCAGGCCCCCTGTCATCACAATGAGCCATGACCCCTTTCATCACAATGCTCCAGGTCCGTTTTCAGCACAATGCTCCATGACCCCTGTCATCACAATGTTCCCTGGCCTTTGTCATCACAATTCTCCATGGCCCCTGTAATCACAGTGCTCCATGACAACGTTCATCACATTGCTCCATGACCACTGTCATCATAATGCCACATGAGCCCTGTCATCACAATGCTCCATGGCCCTTGTCATCACAATGCTCCATGATCCTTGTAATCCAAATGCTCCTTGACCCTTTCATCACAATGTTACAGTACCCCTTTCTTCACAATCCTCCATGCCGCTTGTCACCACAATGCTCCATGACCTCTGTCATCACAATGCTCCATGTCCCTTGTCATTAAAATGCTCCATGGCCCCTGTCATCACAATGCTGCATCATCCTTATAATCTCAATGCCCCATGGTCCTCGTCATCACAAATCTCCACGCATTTGTCATCACAATGCTCCATGACCCCTGTCATCCCAATGTTCCATAGCACTTTTCATCACAATGCTACATGACCACTTTTATCACAATGTTCCATGACCACTTTAATCACAATGCTCCATGACCACTTTCATCACAATGCCCCATGACCCCTGTCATCAAAATGCTCCATGGCCCTTGTCACCACAATGCTCCAGGACCCGTCATCACAATTCTCCATGGCCCTTGTCATCACAATGCTCCATGGCGCTTGTCATCACAATGATCCAGAGCCTTAGTGCTTGAGTTGGAAGTAGTATCATTGCCTCAGTTAGGGACACTGTCATTGCCTGAAATGGGAGTAGTGTCAGAGCCTTAGTTAGGGACAGAGCCAGGGCGAGTTGGGAGTAGTGCCAGTGCCTTAGTTAGGGACAGCGCCAGTGCTTGCATTGGGAGTAGTGTCAGGGCCATAGTTAGGGACAGTGTCAGTGGCTGAGATGGGAATAGTGTCAGGGCCTTAGTTACGGACATTGTCAGTGCCTAAGTTGGGATTTTCTTCAGGGTCTTTATTATGGACAGTGTCAGGGCCTGAGTTAAGAGTAGTGTCAAGGCCTTAATTTGGAAGAGTGTCAGTGTCTCAGTTTGGAGTAGTGTCAGACCCTTAGTTAGGAAGAGCGTCAGTGCCTGAGTTGGGAATAGTGACATGGCCTAAGTTATGGACAGTGTCAGGGTCTGAGTTAGGAATCGTCTCAGGACCTTAGTTAGGGACAGTGTCAGTGATTGTGTTAGGAATAGTGTCAGGGCCTAAGTTAGGAGTAGTCTGAGACTGGTAGTTAGGAACAGTGTCAGGGCCTGAGTTGTGAGTAGTTACAGGGCCTTAGTTAGAGAAAGTGTCAGTGCCAGAGTTGGGAGTTATGTCAGGGCCTTAATTAGGGACAGTGTCAGTGCCTGAGTTGGAAGTAGTGTCAGGGCATTAGGGACAGTGTCAGTGGCTGAGATGGGAGTAGTGTCAGGGTCTTAGTTAGGGAGAGTGTCAGTGCCTGAGTTGGGAATAGTCTCAGGGTCTGTTTTGGGGACAGCATCAGGGCATGAGTTAAAAGTAGTGTCAAGGCCTTAGTTAGGGAGAGTATCAGTGCCTGTGTTGGGAGTAGTATCAGGCCCTTCGTTAGGGGCAGTGTCAGGATCTGAGGTAGAAGTAGTCTCAGGGCCTTAGTTAGGTAGTGTGTCAGTGCCTAAGTAAGTAGTAGTGTGAGGGCCTTAGTTAGGGACAGTGTCAATGCCTGTGTTGGGAGTAGTGTCAGGTCCTTACTTAGGGACAGCGTCAGTGCCTGAGTTAGGAGTAGTGTGATGGCCGTAGTTAGGGACACTCTCAGTGCCAGAGTTGGGGGTAGTGGCAGGCCTTTGTTAGGGACTGTGCCAGGGCCTGAGTTAAGAGTAGTGTCAAGTCCTTAGTTAGGGACAGTGTTAGTGCCTGAGTTGAGAGTAACGTCAAGGCCTTAGTTAGGGACAATGTCAGTGCCTAGTTTGGGAGTAGTGTCAGGGCCTTAGTTAGGGACAGTGTCAGTGCCTGAGTTGGGAGTACTGTCAGGGCGTATTTTGGGACAGTCTCAGTGCCTATGTTGGGATTAGTGTCACGGCCTTTGTTAGGAACAAAGTCAGTGCCTGAGTTGGGAGTTGTGTCAGGATATTAGTAAGGGACAGTGTCAGTGCCTGAGTTAGGAGAAGTGTCAGGGCTGTAGTTAGGGATAGTGTCAGTGCCTGAGTTGGAGGTAGTGTCAGGGCCTTAGGGACAATGTCAGTGGCTGAGATGGGAGTAGTGTCACGGTCTTAGTTACGGAGAGTGACAGCGCCTGAGTTGGGAACAGTGTCAGGGTCTTTGTTAGGGACAGTGTCAGGGTATTAGTTAAGAGTAGTGTCAAGGCCTTTGTTAGGGAGAGTGTCAGTGTCTGAGATGGGAGGAGTGTCAGACCCTTAGTTAAGGGACAGCGTCAGTGTCTGAGTTAGGAATAGTGCCAGAGCCTAAGTTATGGACAGTGCCAAGGCCTGAGTTAGGAGTAGTCTGAGACCGGTAGTTAGTAACAGTGTAAGGGCCTGTGTTGTTAGTAGTTTCAGGGCCTTAGTTAGCGAAAGTGTCAATGCCGGAATTGGGAGTAATGTCAGGGCTTACTTAGGGAGAGTGTCAGTGCCTGAGGTGGAAGTAGTATCAGGGCCTTAGTTAAGGACAGTGTCAGTGCCTGAGTTCGGAGTACTGTCAGGGCATATTTAGGGACAGTCTCAGTGCCTATTTTGGGAGTAGTGTCACGGCCTTAGTTAGTGACATTGTCAGTGCCTGAGTAAGGAGTAGTGTCCGGGACTTAGTTAGGGACAGTGTCAGTTGCTTTGTTAGGAGTAGTGTCCGGGCCTAAGTTAGGGCCAGTGTCAGTGCCTGAATCAGGAGTAGAGTCGGGGCCTAAGTTAGGGACAGTGTCATTGCTTGAGATAGGAGTAGTGTCAGGGCCTTAGTTAGGAGGAGCATCAGTGCCTTCGTTAGGTATTGTATCAGCGCCTCAGTTAGGAATAGTTTCAGGGCCTTATTTAGGGACAGTGTTAGTGCCTGAGTTAGGAGTTGTGTCGGCCTTAGTTAGGGACCTTTTCAGGGCCTGAGTTAGGAGTAATGTCAGGGCCTTCCTTAAGTATTGTGTCAGCGCCTGAGTTAGGAATAGTGTCAGGGCCTTAGTTAGGGACATTGTCAGGGCATGCTTTAGGAGTTGTGTTAGGGCGTGAGCTATGAATAGTGTCAGGGCCTTAGTTAGTGACAGTGTCAGTGCTGAGTTTGGAGTAGTATCAGGGCCTTAGTTAGAGACAGTGTCAGGGCCTGAGTTAGGTGTATGTCAGGGCCTAGTTAGGGACAGGGTGAGTGCCTGAGTTGTGAGTAGTTTCACAGCCGTAGTTAGAGAAAGTGTCAGTGCCTGAGTTGGGAGTAGTGTCAGGGCCTAGTTAGGGACAGTGTCAGTGCCTGAGTTGGAAGTAGTGTCAGGGCATTAGGGACAGTGTCAGTGGCTGAGATGGGAGTGGTGTCAGGGTCTTAGTTAGGGAGAGTGTCAGTGCTTGAGTTGGGAATAGTCTCAGGGTCTTTTTTGGGGACAGCATCAGGGCATGAGTTAAAAGTAGTGTCAAGGCCTTAGTTAGGGAGAGTGTCAGTGCCTGTGCTGGGAGTAGTATCAGGCCCTTCGTTAGGGACAGTGTCAGGGTCTGAGGTAGAAGTAACCTCAGGGCCTTAGTTAGGTAGCGTGTCAGTGCCTAATTAAGTAGTAGTGTGAGGGCCTTAGTTAGGGACAGTGTCAATGCCTGTGTTGGGAGTAGTGTCAGAGCCTTAGTTAGGGACAGCGTCAGTGCCTGCGTTGGGAGTAGTGTCAGGGCCTTACTTAGGGACAGCGTCAGTGCCTGAGTTAGGAGTAGTGTGATGGCCGTAGTTAGGGACACTCTCAGTGCCAGAGTTGGGGGTAGTGGCAGGCCTTTGTTAGGGACTGTGCCAGGGCCTGAGTTAAGAGTAGTGTCAAGTCCTTAGTTAGGGACAGTGTTAGTGCCTGAGTTGAGAGTAACGTCAAGGCCTTAGTTAGGGACAATGTCAGGGCCTAGTTTGGGAGTAGTGTCAGGGCCTTAGTTAGGGACAGTGTCAGTGCCTGAGTTGGGAGTACTGTCAGGGCGTATTTCGGGACAGTCTCAGTGCCTATGTTGGGATTAGTGTCACGGCCTTTGTTAGGAACAAAGTCAGTGCCTGAGTTGGGAGTTGTGTCAGGATATTAGTAAGGGACAGTATCAGTGCCTGAGTTAGGAGAAGTGTTAGGGCTGTAGTTAGGGATAGTGTCAGTGCCTGAGTTGGAGGTAGTGTCAGGGCCTTAGGGACAATGTCAGTGGCTGAGATGGGAGTAGTGTCACGGTCTTAGTTATGGAGAGTGACAGCACCTGAGTTGGGAATAGTGTCAGGGTCTTTGTTAGGGACAGTGTCAGGGTACTAGTTAAGAGTAGTGTCAAGGCCTTTGTTAGGGAGAGTGTCAGTGTCTGAGTTGGGAGGAGTGTCAGACCCTTAGTTAAGGGACAGCGTCAGTGTCTGAGTTAGGAATAGTGCCAGAGCCTAAGTTATGGACAGTGCCAGGGCCTGAGTTAGGAGTAGTCTGAGACCGGTAGTTAGTAACAGTGTAACGGCCTGAGTTGTTAGTAGTTTCAGGGCCTTAGTTAGCGAAAGTGTCAATGCCGGAATTGGGAGTAATGTAAGGGCTTACTTAGGGAGAGTATCAGTGCCTGAGGTGGAAGTAGTATCAGGGCCTTAGTTAAGGACAGTGTCAGTGCCTGAGTTCGGAGTACTGTCAGGGCATATTTAGGGACAGTCTCAGTGCCTATTTTGGGAGTAGTGTCATGGCCTTAGTTAGTGACATTGTCAGTGCCTGAGTAAGGAGTAGTGTCCGGGCCTAAGTTAGGGCCAGTGTCAGTGCCTGAGTCAGGAGTAGAGTCGGGGCCTAAGTTAGGGACAGTGTCATTGCTTGAGATAGGAGTAGTGTCAGGGCCTTAGTTAGGAGGAGCATCAGTGCCTTCGTTAGGTATTGTATCAGCGCCTCAGTTAGGAATAGTTTCAGGGCCTTATTTAGGGACAGTGTTAGTGCCTGAGTTAGGAGTTGTGTCGGCCTTAGTTAGGGACCTTTTCAGGGCCTGAGTTAGGAGTAATGTCAGGGCCTTCCTTAAGTATTGTGTCAGCGCCTGAGTTAGGAATAGTGTCAGGGCCTTAGTTAGGGACATTGTCAGGGCATGACTTAGGAGTTGTGTTAGGGCGTGAGCTATGAATAGTGTCAGGGCCTTAGTTAGTGACAGTGTCAGTGCTGAGTTTGGAGTAGTATCAGGGCCTTAGTTAGAGACAGTGTCAGGGCCTGAGTTAGGTGTATGTCAGGGCCTAGTTAGGGACAGTGTCAGTGCCTGATTTAGGAGTAGTGTCACAGGCTTTGTTAGGGACAGTGTCAGGGCCTGAGTTAGGAGTAGTGTCACAGCTTTAGTTAGGACCAGTGTCAGGGCCTTAGTTAAGTCCAACATCAGCGCCTATGATAGGAATGAGATCAGGACCTGTGTTACAGGTAATGTCAGGGCCTTATTTAAGAACAGTGTCAGGGCCTGAGTCCTGACTGACTCCTTACTGTCCTCACTAAGGACTTTTGACACTACTGCTAATTCAGGCCCTGATAATGTCCCTAACTAAGGCCCTGACACTTTCCCTGGCTAAGGCCCTGAACTTCTCCTAAGTCAGGCCCTGATACTGTCCCTAACAATGGCCCTGACACTACACCTAACTGAGGCCCCGACATGATACCTAACAAAGGCTTTGTTGCTAGTCCAAACTAAAGCCCTAAAATTGGTCCTAAATAAGGCCTTGACACTAATCCTAACTCAGGCCCTAAAACTGTCCCTAACTAAGGCCCTGATAGTATGCCTAACTCAGGCCCTCATACGATTCCTAACAATGGCTCTGATGCTAGTCCAAACTAAGGCCCTGAAATTGGTCCTAAATAAGGCCTTGACACTAATCCTAACTCAGGCCCTAGCACTGTCCCTAACTAGGTCTCAGACAGTACACCTAAATCAGACCCTGACACAGTCCCTAAGCAAGGCCCTGACACTACTGGTAACTCAGTCCCTTACACTGTACCTAACAAAGTCTCTGATGCTAGGCCTAACTCAGGCCCTGAAACCGTCTGTAACTAAGGCCCTGCTGTCATCACTATCAAAAGTCCTGACATTATCCTGAGCTAATATCCTGACCTATGTCTTTCCAAGGTCTTGAAACTGTCCCAAAGTAAGCCCTGACGCTGTCCCTAAGTGAAGACCTGAGGCTGTCCCTAACTCAGGCCCTGAAGCTTTCCTTAACTGAAACCTTGAAGCTGTGACTAATTTAGGCCCTGATCATGTACCTAACGAAGACCTTAATGCTGATCCAGCAAAGACGCTGATGCTGCTCCAAAGTCATGCCCTGACAGTGTGCCCAGCTAAGGGCCTGATGCTAAGCCTCACTCAGGCCCTGTCGCTCTCCCTAAGTCAGGCCCTGACACTGTCACTAACGAAGGCCCTGACTCTACTCCTAATTCAGTCCCGTACATTGTATCTAACAAAGGCTCTGATGCTAGTCGTAACTCAGGGCCTGACACTGTCTCTAACTAAGGGCTGCTGCCATCAACATCTAAAGTCCTGACATTATCCGGAGCTAATAACCTGACCCATGTCTTACCAAGGTCCTGAAACTGTCCCACAGTAAACCCTGACGCTGTCCCTAAGTGAGGCCCTGAAGCTTTCCCTAACTAACTCAGGCCTTGATGCTGTGACTAACTCAGACCCTGATCATGTCTTTAACTAAGACCCTAAGGCTGATCCAACAGAGGCCCTGATGCTGCTCCTAAGTCATGCCCCGATAGTGTCCCCCACTAAGTGTCTGATGCTAGGCCTCACGCAGACCCTAACGCTCTCCCTAAGTCAGGCTCTGATGCTGTCCCTACCTGAAGCCCTGACACTGGTTCTAAATAAGGATCTGATACTCTCAGTAACTAAGGTTTTGACACTATGCTTAGGTCCTTTCCTGACACTATCCCTAGACCGTAACCTGACCCTGTCCCTAGCAAATGTCGTGCCTCTTATGCTAACTACAGCCCTGCTGCTGTCCTTAACTAAGGGCCTAAAATTACTCTCGAGGCTGTGACCCTGTCCGTACCTAAGGCCTCGATGTTCGTCCTAATTCAGGGCCTGACACTGTCCCTAACTAAGGCCCTGCTGCCGTCAATATCTAACGTCCTGACACTATCCTGAGTTAATTTCTTGACCCATCTCTTACCAAGGTCCTGAAACTGTCCCTAAGGAAGCCCTGATGCTGTCTCTAAGTGAGGCCTTGAGGCTGTCCCTAACAGAGGCCCTGATAATATCTGTAACATAGCCCCTGAGGCTGATCCTACCGTGGCTCTTATGCTGCTCCTAAGTCATGCCCTGACACTGTCTCTAGCTAAGGCCCTGACGCTAGGCCTCACTCAGGCCCTGTCCCACTCCCTAAGTCAGGCTCTGACGCTGTTCCTACCAGAAGCCCTGACACTCACTGCTCCTAAATTAGGTCCTGATGTGCTAAGTAACTAAGGTCTTGACACTATCCCTAGGTCATTTCCTGACACTCTCCCTAGACCTTAACCCAACCTTCTCTTTAGCTAATGTCGAGATGAGCTAAAGAGATTCTTTAGAACGAGATTCTTTCATCTTCTGAATATAGTTTTCTTCAAAACATAATTTTTATAGTGTTACTAACTTTAAACAATATGTACTCAACTGCTGTGGAATATTCCTTCATAGGAGCGTGCATGGTTCACTTCTGCATCTGCTTGTGGTGGTGTTCAGGTTGCTTTCAGCTGTAGATCCCCTTATGCTAGCTAAATCCCTGATTCTGTCCCTAAATGAGGCCCTGAATTTAGGTCCGAGGCCGTGAACCTGTCCCTAACTGAGGCCTGGAGGCTCGTCCTAATGCAGGCCCTGACACTGTCCCTAACTAAGGCTCTGACACTACACCTAACTCAGTCACTGACACTGTACCTAACAAAGGCTCTGATGCTAGTCCTAACTTAGGCCCTGACACTGCCTCTAACTAAGGCCCTGCTGCCGTCAATATCTGAACACCTGATATTATCCTGAGCTAATAGCCTGACCCATGTCTTACCAAGGTCCTGAAACTTTCCCAAAGTAAGCCCTGACGCTGTCCCTAAGTGAGGCCTTGAGGCTATCCCTAACGGAGGCCCTGATAATAGCTTTAACCAAGACCCGAATGCTGATCCTACAGAGGCCTTTATGCTGCTCCTAAGTCATGCCCTGATACTGTCCCTTACTCAGGCCCTAAAGATAGGCCTCACTTAGGCCCTGTTGCTGTACCTTAGTTAGGCTCTGATGCTGTCCATACATCAAGCCCTGGCACTGGTCCTGATTAAGGCGCTCACGCTGCTGCTACCTAAGGCCCTGATGCTCTCAATAACTAAGGTCTTCTCGTAATCCCTTGGTCATTTCCTTTCACTGTCTCTGGCCTGGAACCTGACTCTGTCCCGAGATAATCTCCTGCACCTTATGCTAACTGAAACCCTAATGCTCTCCCTAACTAAGGCCCTGACTACTCCTAACTAAGGCCATGACACTGAATCTAACAAAGGCCCGGAATCTGTCCTTAATATAGGCCCTGCTCCCAGCAATGACTAAAATCCTGACACTCTCCTGAGCTAATATCCTGACTCATTTCTAACCAAGGTCCTGACACTGTCCCTAAGAAAGCCCTGTTGCTGTCTTTAAGTGAAGACATGAGGCTGTCTGTAACTCAGACCCTGAAGCTTTCCCTAACTGAGGCCTTGACGCTGTGACTAACTAGGGCTCCGGTCATGTCTTTAACTAAGAACCTAAAGCTGATCCAACAAAGGCACTGATGCTGCTCCTAAGTCATTCCCTGACAGTGTCCCCAGCTAAGGGCCTGACATTAGGCCTCACTCAGGCCCTGTCGCTCTCCCTAAGTCAGGCCCTGATGCTGTCCCGACCTGAAGCCCTAACACTGCTTCTGAATAAGTCCCTGTGAGTCTCAGTAACAAAGGTCTTCACACTATCCTTAGGTCATTTGCTGACACGATTCCAAGCCTTTACCCTAACCCTGTCCCGAGCTAATGTCCTACCTCTTATGCTAACTAAAGACCTTATGCTGTGCCTAATTCAGGCACTGAATTTAGTCCCAAGGCCGCTAGACTGTCCCTAACTCGGCTCGATGCCCTTATCGTCACAATGTTCCATGACCACTGTCATCACAATGCTCCACGCCCTTGTCATCACAATGCTCCATCACCCCTGTCATCACAATGCTCCATGAATTTGTCATCGCAATGCTCCATGACTTTGTCATCGCAATGCTCCATGCCATTGTCATCACAATGCTCCATGCCCTTATCATCACAATGCTCCATGACCCCTGTCATCCCAATGCTCCATGAGCCTTGTCTAAAATGCTACATGCCTGTGAAATCACAAAGCTCCATGCCCCCTGTCATCACAAGTCTCCATGACTCTTGTCATCACAATGCTTCATGGCCCCTGTCATTCAAAATGCCATATGACCACTATCATCAAAATGTTCCATGGCCCTTGTCATCACAATGCCCCGTGACCCCTGTCATCACAATGTTCCAGGGACCCTGTCATCACAATGAGCCATGACCCCTTTCATCACAATGCTCCAGGTCCGTTTTCAGCACAATGCTCCATGACCCCTGTCATCACAATGTTCCCTGGCCTTTGTCATCACAATTCTCCATGGCCCCTGTAATCACAGTGCTCCATGACCACTGTCATCATAATGCCACATGAGCCCTGTCATCACAATGCTCCTTGGCCCTTGTCATCACAATGCTCCATGATCGTTGTAATCAAAATGCTCCTTGACCCTTTCATCACAATGTTACAGTACCCCTTTCTTCACAATGCTCCATGCTGCTGGTCACCACAATGCTCCATGACCCCTGACACCACAATGTCCTGTACACCCTGTTATCAGAATGATCCATGACGCCTTTCATCACAATATTCCATGACCCTTGTCATCCCAATGCTCCAGGACACCTGTTATCACAATATTCCATGACGCCTGTCATCCCAATGTTCCAGGGCCCCTGTCATCACAATTCCCCATGGCGATTTTCATCTCAATATTCCATGACCACATTCATCACAGTGGTCCATGTCCCCTCTCATCACAAATCCATGGCCTTTGTCATCAAAATGGCCCATGGTCCCTTTCATCACAATGCTCCCTGACACATTTCATCACAATGCTCCAGGATCATTGTCATCACAATGCTCCATGACCCCTCTAATCAAGATGATCCATGATCCCTTTCATCACAATGCTCCTTGATCATTGTCATCACATTGCTCTATGTCCTTATCATCACAATGCTCCATGGCCCCTGTAATCACCATTCTCCATGACCCCTTTTATCACAATGATCCATGGCAATTGCCATCACAGTGCTACATGACCCCTGACATCACAATGCTCCATGACCCCATTCATAACAATGTTCCATGCCCCCTGTCATCACAATGCTCCATGGCCCCTGTCATCACAATGCTCCATGACAATTTCATCACGATGCTCCATGGCAATTGTTACGGCAATGCTCCATGGTCCCTGTCATCACAATGCTCCATGACCTCTTTCATCACAATGCTCCATAACCCCTCTCATCAGAATGCTCCATGACCCCTGTCATTACAATGCTCCATGACCCCTTTTATCAAAACGCTCCATAGCCTTTGTCATCAAAATGCTCCATGACCCTTGTCATCACAATGTTCCATGACCCCTGTCATCACAATGCTTCATGACTCGTGTCATCACAGTACTCCATGCCCCCTTTCATAACAATATTCCATGTCCCATGTCATCACAATGTTCCATGCCCTTGTCATCACAATGCTCCATGGTGCTTGTCATCCCAATGGTCCAAAGCCTTAGTGCCTGAGTTGGGAGTAGTATCATTGCCTCAGTTAGGGACACTGCCAGTGCCTGAGTTGGGAGAAGTATCAGGGCCTTAGTTAGGGACATTGTCAGGGCCTGAGGTAGGAGTAGTCTTAGGGCCTTAGTTAGGTACAGCATCAGTGACTGAGTTGGGAGTAGTGTCAGGGCCTAAGTTACGGACAGTGTTAGGGCATGTGTTAGGAGTACTCTCAGGGCCTCAGTTACGGACAGTGTCAGTGCCTGTGTTGGCAGTAGTGTCACGGCATTAGTAAGGGACTGTGTCAGTGCCTGAGTTGGGATAAAGTCAGGGCCTTTGTTAGGGACAACGTCAGGGCGTGAGTTAAGAGTAATCTCAGGACCTTAGTTACGGACAGTGTCAGCGATCGTGTTAGGAATAGTGTCAGGGCCTGGGTTAGGAGTAGTGTGAGAGCGGTAGTTAGGGATGGACAGTGTCAGGGCCTGAGTTGTGAGTACTGTCAGGGACATAGTTAGTGAGTTTCAGTTCCAGATTTGGGCGTAATGTCAAGGCAGTAGTTCTGGACAGTGTCAGTGCCTGAGTTGGGAGTAGTGTCAGGGCCCAGTTAGGGATGGTGTCAGTGCCTATGTAAGGAGTAGTCTCACTGCCTTATTTAGCGAAAGTGTCAGTGCCTGTGTTGGTAGTTGTGTCAGGGCCTTAAAAGGGACAGTGTCAGTGCCAGAGTTGGGAAGAGTGTCAGGACGTTATTTAGGGACAGTGTCAGTGGCTGAGATGGGATTAGTGTCAGGGCCTTTATTAGGGACAATGTCAGGGCCTGAGGTGGGAGTAGTGTCAGGGCCTTAATTATGGAGAGTGTCAGCACCTGTGTTGGGAGTAGTGTCAGGGTCTTTATTATGGACAGTGTCAGGGCCTGAGTTAAGAGTAGTGTCAAGGCCTTAATTTGGAAGAGTGTCAGTGTCTCATTGTGAGTAGTGTCAGACCCTTAATTAGGGACAGCGTCAGTGCCTGATTTGGGAGTATTGCGAGGGCCTAAGTTACGGACAGTGTTAGGGCCTGAGTTAGGAGTAGTCTCAGGACTTTAGTTAGGAACAGTGTCAGTGAATGTGTTAGGAATAGTGTCAGTGCTTGAGTTAGGAGCAATCTGACACCGGTAGTTAGGAACAGTGTCAGAGCCTGAGTTGTTAGTAGTTTCAGGGCCTTAGTTAGCGAATGCGTCTGTGCCGGTGTTGGGAGTAATGTCAGGGATATAGTTAGGGACAGTGTCAGTGCCTGAGTTGGCCGTAGTGTCTGGGCTTAGATAGGGACAGTGTCAGTGCCTGACTTGAGAATAGGTTCAGGGCCTTAAGTAGTGACAATGTCAGTGCCTGATTTGGAAGTAGTGTCAGAGCCTTAGGGACAGTGTCAGTGGATGAGACGGGAGTATTGTCAGGGTCTTAGTTAAGGAGAGTGTCAGTGCCTGAGTTGGGAATAGTGTCAGGGTCTTTGTTAGGGACAGTGTCACGGCATGAGTTAAGAGTAGTGTCAAGGCCTTAGTTAGGAACAGTGTCAGTGCCTGAGTTGAGAGTAGTATCAGGTCCTTAGTTAGGGACAGTGTCAGGGCCTGAGGTAGAAGTAGAATCCGGGCCTTAGTTAAGGGGTGTGTCAGTGCCTAAGTAAGGAGTCGTGTAGGGCCTAAGTTACGGACAGTGTCAGAGCCTGAGTTAGGAGTAGCGTGAGGGCCTTAGTTAGGGACAGTGTCAGTGCCTGGGTTGGGAGTAATGTCAGGGCCTTAGTTAGGGACAGTGTCAGTGCCTGAGTTGGTTCTATTGTCTGGGCCTTAGTTAAGCAAAGTGTCAGTGCCTGAGTTGGGAGTAGTGTCAGAGCCTTACTTAGGGACAGCGCCAGTGCCTGAGTTGGGAGTAGTGTCAGGGCCTTATTTAGGGACAGTGTCAGTGCCTGAGTTGGTTCTATTGTCTGGGCCTTAATTTGGGACAGTGTCAGTGCCTGAGTTGGGAGTAGTGTTATGGCTGTAGTAAGGACAGCGTCATTGCCTGAGTTGGGAGTAGTGTCAGAGCCTTAGATAGGGATGGCTTCAGTGCCTGAGTTGGGACTTGTATGATGGACATAGTTAGGGACAATGTAAGTGCCTGAGTTGGGGGTAGTGTCAGGACCTTTGTTAGGGACTGTGTCAGGGCCTGAGTTAAAAGTAGTGACAGGTCCTTAGTTAGGGACAGTGCTAGTGCCTGAGTTGAGAGTAGTGTCAGCACCTTAGTTAGGGACAGTGTCAGTGCCTGAGTTTGGAATAGTGTCAGGGCCTTAGTTATGGACAATATCAGGGCGTGAGTTAGGAGTAGTCTCAGGGCTTTAGTTAGGAACAGTGTCAGTGCCTGTTTTGGAAGTACTCTCAGCGCGTATTTAGGGATAGTCTCAGTTCCTATGTTGTGAGTACTATCAGGGCCTTAGTTAAGGACAGTGTCAGGGCCTGAGGTAGAAATAGTCTCAGGGCTTACGTTAGGGAGCATGTCAGTGCCTAAGTAGGGAGTCGTGTGAGGGCCTAAGTTAGGGACAGTGTCAGAGGCTGAGTTAGGAGTAGTGTGAGGGCCTTAGTTAGGGACAGTGTCAGTGCCTGAGTTTGGAGTAGTGTTATGGCCTTAGTTAGGGCAGCATATGTGCCTGAGTTGGGAGTAGTGTCAGAGTCTTAGTTAGGGACAGCGTCAGTGCCTGAGTTGAGAGTAGTGTCAGGGCCTTACTTAGGGACGGCGTCAGTGCCTGAGTTGGGAGTAGTTTGAGGGCCGCTGTTAGGGACACTCTGAGTAAGGAGTAGTGTCAGGGCCTTAGTTATGGACACTGGCAGTGCCTGAGTTGGCAGTAGTGTCAGGGCCTTAGTTAGGAGTAACATCAGTGCCTTCGTTAGGTATTGTATCAGCACCTCAGTTAGGAATAGTTTCAGGGCCTTATTTAGGGACAGTGTCAGTGCCTAAGTTAGGAATTGCGTCGGGCTTAGTTAGGAACTTTTTCAGGGCCAGAGTTAGGAGTAATGTCCGGGCCTTCCTTAGGTACTGTATCAGCGCCTGATTTAGGAATAGTGTCAGGGCCTAAGTTAGGGACATTGCCAGGGCATGATTTAGGAGTAGTGTTAGGGCGTGAGTTATGATTAGTGTCAAGGCTTTAGTTAATGACAGTGTCACTTCCTGAGTTAGGAGTAGAGTCAGGGCCTAAGTTAGGGACTGTGTCACTGCTGCGTTCAGAGTAGTATCAGGGCCTTAATTAGAGACAGTGTCAGGGCCTGAGTTAGGAGTATTGTTAGGGCCTTAGTTAGGGACAGTGTCAGTGCCTGAGTTAGGAATAGTGTCAGAGGTTTGTAAGTGACAGTGTCAGGGACTGAGTTAAGAGTAGTGTCACAGCATTAATTAGGGCCAGTGTCAGGGCATTAGTTAAGATTACCCTCCTGGCCTATAAAAGGAATCAGATCAGGGCCTGTGTTACTAGTAGTGTCAGGGACTTAGTTAAAGACAGTGTCAAGGCCTGATTCCTAACTTACTCCTTACTCGCCTCACTAAGGACTTTTGACACTACTGCTAATTCCGGCATTGATAATGTCACTAACTAAGGCCCTGACACTTTCCCTGGCTAAGGCCCTGAGCTTCTCCTAAGTCAGGCCCTGATAATATCCCTAACAATGGCCCTGACACTACACCTAACTGAGGCCCCGACATGATACCTAACAAAGGCTCTGTTGCTACTACAAACAAAAGCCCTAAAATTGGTCCTAAATAAGGCCTTGACACTAATCCTAACTCAGGCCCTAACACTGTCCCTAACTAAGACCCTGACAGTAGGCCTAACTGAGGCCCTCATACCATTCCAAACAATGGCTCTGATGCTAGTCCAAACTAAGGCCCTGAAATTGGTCCTAAATAAGGCCTTGACACTAATCCTAACTCAGGCCCTAGCACTGTCCCTAACTAGGCCTCAGACAGTACACCTAAATCAGACCCTGACACTGTCCCTAAGCAAGGCCCTGACACTCCTCCTAACATAGTGTCTTACACTGTACCTAACAAAGTCTCTGATGCTAGGCCTAACTCAGGCCCTGAAACTGTCTGTAACTAAGGCCCTGCTGCCATCAGTATCTAACGTCCTGACATTATCCTGAGCTAATATCCTGACCTATGTCTTTCCAAGCTCCTGACACTGTCCCAAAGTAAGCCCTGATGCTGTCCCTAAGTTAAGAACTGAGGCTGTCCCTAACTCAGGCCCTGAAGCTTTCCCTAACTGAGGCCTTGACGCTGTGACTAACTCAGGCCCTGATCATGTCTGTAACTAAGATGCTAAGGGTGATCCAACAGAGGCGCTGATGCTGTTCCTAAGTCATGCCCTGAGAGTGTCCTCAGCTAAGGGCCTCATGCTTGGCCTCACTCAGCCCCTGTCGCTCTCCCTAAGTCAGGCTCTGATGCTGTCTCTACATGAAGCCCTGACACTGGTTCTAAATAAGGACCTGATACTCTCAGTAACTAAGGTTTCGACACTATGCCTAGATCCTTTCTTGACACTATCCCTAGACCGTAACCTGACCCTGTCCCTAGCAAATGTCAGGCCTCTTATGCTAACTAAAACCCTGTTGCTGTCCTTAATTAAGGCCCTGAATTTAGTCTCGAGGCTTTGACCATGTCCCTACCTAAGGCCTCGATGTTCGTCCTACGTTACGGCCTGACACTGTCCCTAGCTAAGGCCCTGACGCTAGGCCTCACTCAGGCCCTGCCACTCTCCCTAAATCAGGCTCTGTCGCTGTCCCTACCCAAAGCCCTGACACTCACAGGTCCTAAATTAGGCCCTGATGCTCTAAGTAACTAAGGTCTTGACACTACCCCTAGGTCATTTCCTGACACTGTCCCTAGACCTTAACCTAACTTTCTCTTTAGTTAATGTTGAGATTAGCTAAAGAGATTCTTTAGAATGAGATTCTTTCATCTTCTGAATATAGTTTTCTTAAAAACATAATTTTTATAGTGTTACTAACTTTAAACAAAATGTACTCAAGTGCTGTGCCATATTCTTTCATAGGAACGTGCATGGTTCACTTCTGCATCTGCTTGTGGTGGTGTTCAAGTTGCTTTCAACTGTAGATCCTCTTTTGCTAGCTAAATCCCTGATTCTCTCCCTAAATGAGGCCCTGAATTTAGGTCCGAGGCCGTGAACCTGTCCCTAACTGAGGCCTGGAGGCTCGTTCTAACGCAGGCCGTGACACTGTCCCTAACTAAGGCCCTGACACTACACCTAACTCAGTCATTGACATTACACCTAACAAAGGCTCTGATGCTAGTCCTAATTTAGGCCCTGACACTGCCTCTAACTAAGGCCCTGCTGCCGTCAATATCTGAACACCTGATATTATCCTGAGCTAATAGCCTGACCCATGTCTTACCAAGGTCCTATAACTTTCCCAAAGTAAGCCCTAACGCTCTCCCTAAGTGAGGCCTTGAGCCTGTCCCTAAGAGAGGCCCTGGTAATAGCTTTAACGAAGACCCTAATGCTGACCCTACAGAGGCCTTTATGCTGCTCCTAAGTCATGCCCTGATACTGTCCCTTACTCAGGTCTTAAAGATAGGCCTCACTTAGGCCCTGTTGCTGTACCTTAGTTTGGCTCTGACGCTGTCCATACATCAAGCCCTGGTAATGGTCCTGAGGCCCTCACGCTGCTGCTAATTAAGGTCCTGATGCTCTCAATATCTAAGGTCTTCTCGTTATCCCTTGGTCATTTCCTTTCACTATCTCTGGCTTGGAACCTGACTCTGTCCCGAGATAATCTCCTGCATCTTATGCTAACTGAAACGCTAATGCTCTCCCTAACTAAGGCCCTGACTACTCCTAACTAAGGCCATGACACTGTCTCTAACAAAGGCCTGGAATCTGTCCCTAATATAGGCCCTGCTGCGAGCAATAACTAAAGTCCTGACACTCTCCTGAGCTAAGATCCTGACCCATTTCTAACCAAGGTCCTGACACTGTCCCTATGAAAGCCCTATCACTGTCTTTAAGTGAATACCTGAGGCTGTCCATAACTCAGGCCCTGAAGCTTTCCCTAACTGAGGCCTTGACGCTGTGACTATCTAGGGCTCCGGTCATGTCTTTAACTAAGAGCCTAAATCTGATCCAACAAAGGCACTGATGTTGCTCTTAAGTCACTCCCTGACAGTGACCCCAGCTAAGGGCCTGACATTAGGCCTCACTCAGTCCCTGTCGCTCTCCCTAAGTCAGGCCATGATATTGTCCCTACCTGAAGCCTTAACACTGGTTCTGAATAAGGCCCTGATATTCTCAGTAACAAAGGTCTTCCCACTATCCTTAGGTCATTTCCTGACATGATTTCTAGCCTTTTCCCTAACCCTGTCCCGAGCCAATGTCCTACATCTTATGCTAACTAAAGACCTTACACTGTGCCTATCTCAGGCACTGAATTTACTCCCAAGGCCGCTAGACTGTACCTAACTAGGCTCCATGCCCTTATCGTCACAATGTTCCGTGACCACTATCATCACAATGCTCCACGCCCTTATCATCACAATGATCCATGACTTCTTTCATCACAATGCTCCATGACCATTGTCGTCACAATGCTCCATGCCCCTTTCATCACAATGCTCCATGACAACTCTCATCACAATGCTCCATGGTCTTTGTCATCACAATTCTACATGACCCCTTTCATCACAAAGCACCATGAACACTGTCATGACAATGGTCCATGGCACTTGTCATCACAATGCTACCTCATGCTTTTCATCACAATACTCCATGAAAACTTTCATCAAAATGCTCCATGACCTCTTTCTTCACAATGTTACATGACCCTTGTCCTCACAATGCCACATGACCCTTTTCATCACAATGCTCCATGACCACTTTCATCACAATGCTCCATGACCATTGTGATCACAATGCTCCATGCCCATGTCATCACAAAGCTCCATGGCCCATGAAATCACAGTGCTCTCTGACTCCTGTCATCGCAATGATCCATGACCCATTTCATCACAATGCTCCTTGACAGCTGTCATCAGAATGCTCAATGGCCTTTGTCATCACCATGCTCCATGGTCCCTGTAATCAGAGTGCTCCATGACCCCTTTCATCACAATGCTCCATGACTCCTGTCAACACAATGCTCCATGGCCCTGTCACCACAATGGTCCATGACACCTTCATCACGATGCTCCATGGCACTTGTCACAGCAATGCTCCATGGCCCTTTTCATCACAATGATCCATGGCGCTTGTCATAACAATGCGCCATGATCCCTCTCATCACATTGCTCCATGACCATATTCATCACAATGCTCCATGACCCCTTCCATCACAATACACCATGACAATTGTCACCAATCTCCTTGACCGTATCATCACAATGTTCCATGATATCTTTCATCACAATGATCCATGACACTTGTCATCAAAATGCTCCATGAGCCCAGTTTTCACAATGCTCCATGCCCCCTTTCATCAAAATGTGCCATGCCCCTTGTCATTACAATGTTCCATGCCCTTACACTGACAATCCTCCATGACACCTGTCTTCGCAATGATCCGTAACCCCTTTCATCACAATGCTCCATGATCCTTGTCATCACAATGTTCCATGGCCCTTGTCAGCACAGTGCTCCATGCCCCTTGTCATAACAGTGCTCCATAACCACATTTATCACAATGCTCCTTGACACCTTTCCTCACAATGCTCCCTGGCCCTTGTCATCACAAATCTCCATGACGCTTTTCATCAAAATACTCCATAACCCATGTCATCAGAATGCTCCACGCCCTTATCTTCACAATCCTCCGAGATCCCTGTAATCACAATGCTCCATGACCCCTTCCATCACAATGCTCCATGGTACTTTTCATCACAATGCCCCATGACCATTTTCACAAGAGTGCTCCATGACCCCTTTCATCACAATGCTCCCTGACTACTTTCATTACAATGCTCCATGACCCATGTCATCAAAATACTCCATGACCCATGTCATCACAGTGCTACATGCCATTGTCATCAAAATGCTCCATGACACTTTTCTCACAATGCTCCATGACCTTGTCATCACAATGCTCCATGCCCCCTGTCATCACAATGCTCCATGGCCCTTGCCATTACAATGCTCCATGACACTTATCTTTACAATACTCCAGGCCCTTGTCATCACAATTCTCCATGACACATGTCACCATAATATTTCATAGCGTTTGTCAACACAGTGATCCAGGACTCCTGTAATCACAGTGCTCCAGTACAATTTTCATCACAATGCTCCATGCCCACTGTCATCACAATGCCCCATTGCACTTTCCTCACAATGTTCCATGACCACTTTCATCACAATGGTCCATGTCACCTTTCATCACAAATCTCCATGGCCCTTGTCATCAAAATGGCCCATGGCCCCTTTCATCACAATGCTCCCTGACGCATTTCATCACAATGCTCCAGGATCATTGTCATCACAATGCTCCATGAACCCTCTCATCAAGATGATCCATGATCTCTTTCATCACAATGCTCCTTGATCATTGTCATCACATTGCTCTATGTCCTTACCATCACAATGGTCCATGGCCCCTGTAATCACCGTTCTCCATGACCCCTTTTATCACAATGATCCATGACACTTGCCATCACAGTTCTACCTGACCCTTGACATCACAATGCTCAATGACCCCATTCATAACAATGTTCCATGCCCCCTGTCATCACAGTGCTCCATGGCACTTGTCATAACAATGCGTCATGATCCCTGTCATCACAATGCTCCATGTCCACATTCATCACAATACTCCATGACCCTTTTCATCACATTGCTCGAAGGCCCTGGTCATCACAATGCTCCATTGTGTTTTTCTTCACAATCCTCCATTATCCCTGTAATCACAATGATCCATGACGCCTTTCATCACAATTCCTCATGACCCCTTTCATCACAATGCTTCTTGACACCTGTCATCACAATGCCCCATGACACCGGTCATCACAATTTGCCATGGCCCTTGTCATCACAATGCTCCATGAAACGTGTCATCACAATATTCCAGGACACTTGTCATCACTATGAGCCTTGACCACTTTCATCACAATGCTCCATGGCCTATATATTCACAATTCTCCATGGGCCCTGAAATCACATTGCTCCATGATCCCTTTCATCACAATGCTCCATGGCCTTTATATTCACAATTCTCCATGGGCCCTGAAATCACATTGCTCCATGATCCCTTTCATCACAATGCTCCATGACCACTCTCAACACAATGTCCCATGACGCCTGTCATCACAATTATCCATGGCCCCTTTCATCACTATGCTCCATGATCCCTGTCATGACAATGTTCTAAACACTTGTTATCACAATGCTCCATGACCCCTGTAATCACAATGCTCCATGCTCTTTTCATCACAATGCTACAGAATTCTTGTCATCACAATATTCCAGGATGGTGACATCACAATGCTCCCTGACCCCTGTCATCACAATGCTCCATCGCTCTTGTCATCACAATGCTCCATGGTGCTTTTCGTCACAATGCTCCAGGACAACGTTCATCACAGTGCTCCATGTACCCTGTCTTCACAATGGCCAATGCACCCTGTCATCACAATGCCCTGTGACCCCTGTCAACATAATGCTCCATGGCCCTTGTCATCACAAATCTCCATTACCCTTGTCATCACAATGATCCATGACAGCTTTCCTCACAATGCTCCAGTTCCCCATTGATCACAATGCTCCATGCCACTTGTCATCACAATGAACATGCACATTTCCACACAATGCACCTTGGCCCCTGTAATCAAAATGCTTCATGCACTGGTCATCACAATGCTCCAGATCTCTTCTCTTCGCAATGCTCCATGCCCATGTCAACACAATGTTCCATGAACCCTGTCATCACAATGCTCGATGACCCATGTCATCACAATGCTCCATGCCCTTGTCATCACAATGCTCCAGAAGTCATGTCATCACAATGCTCCATTCCTTTGTCTTCACAATGCTGCATGATCCCTGTCATCACAATTCTCCATGACACTTGTCATCACAATGCTCCAGAACACTTGTCATCACAATGCTGCATGATCCCTGTCATCACAATTTTCCATAACCACTGTCATCACATGGCTCCAGGACCATATTCATCACAATGCTCCATGCCCCTTGAAATCACATTCCCCCATGACCCCTGTCATCACAATGCTCGAAGGCTCTTGGCATCACAATGCTCCATGCCGTTGTCATCACAATTCTCCATGGCCCCTGTAATCACAATGCTCCAACCCATTGTCATCACAATGCTCCCTATCACTTCTCACCACAATGCTCCATGCCCGTGTCAACACAATGCTCCATGATACCTGTCATCACAGTGCTCGAAGACCCATATCATCACAATGCTCCATGCCCCATGTCATCACAATATTCCCTGCCATTGCCCTCACAATAACCTATGGCCACTGTAATCACAATGCTCCATGCCCTTGTCATCACAGTGCTCCAGAACTCTTGTCATCATAATGCTCCATGCCGGGTCATCACAATACTCCATGACATTTGTCATCAAAATGTTCCATGGCCTTTATCATCACAGTGCTCCATGTTACCTTTCATCACAATTCTAGATGACCACGGTCATCACAATGCCCTATGACACCTGTCATCAAAATTCGCCATGGCCCTTGTAATCACAATGCTCCATGAACAGTGTCATCACTGTGTTCCAAGACACTTGCCATCACAATGATCCATGACCACTTTCATCACAATGCTCCATTACAACTGTCATCACAATGTCGCATGACACCTGTCATCAAAATGTTCCATGACAGTTGTCATCACAATGCTTTAGAACTCTTGTCTTCATAGTCCTCCATGCCCGTTTCATCACAATGCTCCATGACACTTGTCATCACAATACTCCATGGCCTTTGTCATCACAATGTTCCATGGTCCCTGTCATCACAGTGCTCCATGAATCCTTTCTTCATAATTCTAGATGACCACTGTCATCACAATTCGCCATGGCACCTGTCATCACAATGCTCCATGGCCTATGTATTCACAATTTTCCATGGCCCCTGAAATCACATTGCTCCATGATCCCTTTCATCACAATGCTGCATGCCCCCTGTCATCAAAATGCCCCGTGACACCTGTCATCACAATGCTCCATGGCCTTTATCATCACAATGCTCCATGACCCCTGTCATCACAATGCTCAACGACCCTTGTCATCACAATGCTCCATGACCCTTGTCATCACAATGCTCCATAGCCCCTGTAATCACAATGCTCCATGCCATTCTCATCACAATGCTCCAGACCTCTTGTCATCATAAGGCTCTATGCCCTTGTCCTCACAATGCTACATGACACGTGTCAGCACAATGTTCCTTGGCCTTTAACATCACAATGCTCCATGGCCCCTGTCATCCCAGTGTTCCAGTATAACTTTCATCACAATGCTAGATGACCACTGTCATCACAATGCCCAATGACACCTGTCATCATAATTCGCCATGGCCCTTGACATCACAATGCTCCATGAACCGTGTCATCACAAGATTCCAGGACACTTGTCATCACAATGATCCTTGACCTCTTTCCTCACAATGCTCCATAACCACTATCATCACAAAGTTCCATGGCCCCTGTAATCACATTGCTCCATGATCCCTTTCATCACAATGCTCCACGACCCTTCTCATCACAATGATCCCAGCCCTTGTCATCACAATGCTCCATGACCCTTCTCATCACAATGTTCCCTGCACTTTTCATCACAATGCTCCATGGACCCTGTAATCACAATGCTCCATGCCCTTGTCATCACAATTCTCCAGAACACTTGTAATCATAATGCCCCTTGCCCATGTCATCACAATGCTCTATGACACTTGTCATCAGAATCCTCCACGGCCTTTGTCATCAAAATGCTCCAAGTCCCCTTTCATCACAGTGTTCCATGATACCTTTCATCACACAGCTAGATAACCACTGTCATCACTATGCCCCATGACACCTGGCATCACAATTCTCCATTGCCCTTTTCATCATAATCCTCCATGAAACGAGTCATCACAATGCTCCATGATCCGAGTCATCACAAGGTTCCAGGACACTTAACATCACAATGATCCTTGACCACTTTCATCACAATGCTCCATGGCACCTGTTATCTCAATGCTCCATGGCCTATATATTCACAATGCTCCATGGTCGCTGTAATCACGGTTTTCCATGACCCCTTTCATCACAATCCTCCATGACCACTGTCATCACAACGCCCCATGAAGCCTGTCATCACGATGCTCCAAGGCCACTATCATCACAATGCTCCATGATCCCTGTCATCCTAATGTTCCCTGCCCATGTCATCACAGTGCTCCTTGTCCATTTTAATCACAATGCCACATACCCTTGTCATCACAATGCTCCATGGCCCCTGTAAACACAATGCTCCAGGCCCTTGCCATTACAATACTCCAGAACTCTTTTCATCATAATGCTCCATGCCCGTGTCATCACAATGTTCCAGGACACTTGTCAACACAATGTTCCATGGCCTTTGTCATCACAATGCTCCATGGCCCCTCTAATCACAGTGCTCCATGATACCTTTCATCAAAATTCTAGATGACCACTGTCATCACAATGCCCCGTGACACATGTCATCACAATTGGCCAGGGCCCTTGACCTCACAATGCATGATGAACCATGTCATCACAATGTTCATGGACAATTGTCATCACAATGCTCCATGACAACTTACATCACAATGCTCCTTGACCCTTGTCATTTCATTGTTCCATGGCCCCTGTAATCATATTGCTCCATGATCCCCTTCATCACAATGCTCCATGACCCCTGTCATCACAATGCTCGAAGAACCTTGTCATCACAATGTTCCATACCGTTGTCATCACAATGCTCCATGGTCCCCATAATCACAATGCTCCATGCGCTTCTCATCACAGTGCTCCAGAATTCATGTCATCAAAATGTTCCATGGCCTTTGGCATCACAATGCTCCATGACCCCTGTCATCACAATGCTTGATGCACCTTGTCATCACAATGGTCCATGAACAGTGTCATCACAATTATACATCACACCTGTCATCTCAATGCTCCATGACCTTTGTATTCACAATGCTCCATGGCCCTTATAATTGTGGGGCTCCATGACCCCTGTCATCACAATGCTCCCTGGTATATTTCATCACAATTCTAGATGACCACTGTCATCACAGTGCTCCACGGCCCCTGTCATCAGAGTCCTCCATGATACCATTCATCACAATTCTACATGACCACTGTCATCACAATGCCCCATGACACCTGTCCTCACAATGCTCCATGACAACTTACATCACAATGCTCCTTGACCCCTGTCATTTCATTGCTCCATGGCCTAGGCATTCACAATGCTCCATGGCCCCTGTAATCACATTGCTCCATGATCCTTTTCATCACAATATTCTATGACCACTCTCATCACAATACCCCATGACGCCTCTAATCATAATGCTCCAAGGCCCCTCACATCACAATGCTCCATGAACCCTATCATCACAATGTTCCATGACACTTGTCATCACAGTGCTCCATGAACCCCTGTCATCACAATATTCACTGCCGATGTAATCTCAATGCTCCTGGTCCCCTGTAATCACAATGCTCCTTACCCTTGTCATCACAATGCTCCAGAACTCTTGTCATCATAATGCTCCATGCCTGTGTCCTCACGATGCTCCATGACCACTTTCATCACAATGTTCCTTTACCCCTGTCATCACAATGCTCCAAGGCCTATGTATTCACAATGCTCCATGGCCCCTGTAATCACATTGCTCCATGATCCTTTTCATCACAATGCTCTATGACCACTGTCATCACAAGGCCACATGACACCTGTCACCTCAATGCTCTAAGGCACCTGTCAGCACACTGTTCCATGACAGATCTCATCACAATGATCCATGACCGCTGTCATCACAATGTTCCCTGCCCTTTTCATGTCAATCCTCCCTGGCCCCTGTAATCACAATGCTCCATACCCTTGTCATCGCAATGCTCCAGATCATTCCTCATCAAAATGCTCCATGCCCGTGTCATCACAATGCTCCATGGCCACTGTCATCACAGTGCTCCATGATACCTTTCATCATAATGATAGATGACCACTGTCATCACAGTGCTCCATGACACCTGTAATCAGAATTGGCCATGGCCTTTGTCATCACAATGCTCCAGGACACTTGTCTTCACAATGTTCCATGGCGCATTTCATCACAATGCTCCATGACGACTGTCATCAAATTGCTCCATGATGCCTGTCATCACAATGCTCCATGGCCTTTGTCATCAAAATTCTACATGGCCCCTGTAATAACAGTGCTTCATGACAACTTTTATCACAATGCTCCATGACCACTCTCATCACAATGACAGATAAGACCTTTCATGACAATGCTCCATGGCCCTTGTCATCACAATATTCTATGACTTCTGTCATCTTAATGCTCCATGCCCCTGTCATCACAATGCCCCATCACCCCTGCTATTACAGTGCTCCATGACCCCGGTCATCACAATGCCCCGAAACCCTTGTCATCACAATATTCCATGATCCGTGTAATCACGATGATCCATGAACCATTTCCGTACAATGCTCCAGTACCCCTTTCATTAAAATGCTCCATGGCACTTGTCATCACAATGCTCCAGAACCCTTCCATCACAATAATCCATGACCCATTTCCTCACAATTCTCCAGGACAGGTTTCATCACAATGCTCCGTTCCCTTGTCATCTCAATGCTTCATGGCCCCTGTAATCACAATGATCCATGCCCTTATCATCAAAACGATCCAGAACTCTTGTCGTCACTATGCTCCATGCCCATGTCATCACAATGCTGCATGACCCCTGTCATCACAATGCTGCATGACCCCTTTCATCACAATGCTCCATGCCCGTATCTGCACAATGTTCCATTACCCATGCCATCGTAGTGATCCATGACCCCTTTCATCACAATGCTCCATGACACCTGTCATCACAATGCCCCATGACCCTGTCATCACAATTCTCCATGGCCCCTGTCATTACAATGCTCCATGACGACTTTCATCACAATGTTCCATGATCGCTGTAATCACAATGACCCATGAGATCTTTCCTCAGAAGGATCCAGTACGCCTGTCTTCACAATGCTCCAGTGACCATCTCATCACAATGCTCCATGATCCCTGGCAGCACAATGTTGCATGACCCCTGTCATCACAATGCTCCATTACCCATGTCATCGTAGTGATCCATGGCCCCTTTCATCACAATGCTCCATGACCACTGTCATCAAAATGCCCCATGACCCCTGTCATCACAATGCTCCATGGCCCCTGTCATTACAATGCTCCATGACCACAGTCATCACAATGTTCCTTGATCGCTGTAATCACAATGACCCATGAGATCTTTCCTCACAAGGCTAGAGTACGCCTGTCTTCACAATGCTCCAGTGCCCGTCTCATCACAATGCTCCATGATCCCTGTCAGCACAATGTTGCATGACCCCTGTCATCACAATGCTCCATGCCCGTATCATCACAATGCTCCATTACCAATGTCATCGTAGTGATCCATGACCCCTATTCATCACAATGCTCCATGACACCTGTCATCACAATGCTTCGTGGTCTTTGTCAGCAAAATGCTCCATGACCACTGTCATCACCATGCCCCATGACACCATTCATCACAATGCTCCATGGCCTTTTCACCACAATGCCCCAGAACTCTTGACATCATAATGCTCCATGCCCGTCTCATCACAAAGCTCCATGACACTTTCCATCACAGTGCTCCATGGCTTTTGTCATCACAATGCTCCTTGGCCACTATTATTACAGTGTTCCATGTTACCTTTCATCACAGTTCTAGATGACCACTGTTATCACAATGCCCCATGACACCTGTCATCACAATTCGCCATGTCCCTTGTCATCACAATGCTCCATGATCCATGTCATAACACTGTTCCTGGACAATTATCATCACAATGAACTATGACCACATTCATCAGAATGCTCCATGACCTCTGTCATCACAGTGCTCCATGGCCTATGCATTCAAAATGCTCCATGGCCACTGTAATCACATTGCTCCATGATCCCCTTCATCACAATGCTCCATGACCCCTGTCATCACAATGCACGAAGACCCTTGTCATCACATTGTTCCATACCGTTGTCATCACAATGCTCAATGGTCCCTATAATCACAATGCTCCATGCACTTGTCATCACAGTGCTCCAGAATTCATGTCATCAAAATGTTCCATGGCCTTTGTCATCACAATGCTCCATGAAACGTGTCATCACAAGGTTCCAGGACCCCTGTCATCACAATGTTCCATGACCCCTGTAATCACATTGCTCCATGATCCCTTTCATCACAATGCTCTATGACCACTCTCATCACAATACCCCATGACGCCTATCATCACAATGCTCCAAGGCCCCTCTCATCACAATGCTCCATGATCCCTGTCATCACAGTGTTCCATGACACTTGTCATCACAGTGCTCCATGACCCCTGTCATCACAATATTCACTGCCCATGTAATCACAATGCTCCTGGTCCCCTGTAATCACAATCCTCCGTAGCCTTTTCATCACAATGCTCCAGAACTCTTGTCATCATAATGCTCCATGCCCGTGTCATCACAATGCTCCATGACCACTTTAATCACAATGCTCCTGGACCCCTGTCATCACAATGTTCCATGGCCTATGTATTCACAATGCTCCATGGCCCCTGTAATCACAGTGCCCCCTGATCCTTTTCATCACAACGTTCTATGACCACTGTCATCACACGGCCACATGACACCTGTCATCACAATGCTCTATGGCCCCTGTCAGCACAATGTTCCATGACAGATATCATCACAATGATCCATGACCGCTGTCATTACAATGTTCCCTGCCCTTGTCATCTCAATGCTCCCTGGCCCCTGTAATCAAAATGCTCCATACCCTTGTCATCGCAATGCTCCAGATCATTCCTCATCAAAATGCTCCATGCCCGTGTCATCACAATGCTCCATGGCCCCTGTCATCAGAGTGCTCCGTGACACCTTTCATCATAATGATAGATGACCACTGTCATCAGAATGCTCCATGAAACCTGTCATCAGAATTGGCCATGGCCCTTGTCATCACAATGCTCCAGGACACTTGTCTTCACAATGTTCCATGGCGCATTTCACCACAATGCTCCATGACAACTTTCATCAAATTGCTCCATGATGCCTGTCATCACAATGCTCCATGGCCTTTGTCACCAAAATTCTACATGGCCCCTGTAATAACAGTGCTTCATGACAACTTTTATCACAATGCTCCATGACCACTCTCATCACAATGCCAGATAAGACCTTTCATGACAATGCTCCATGGCCCTTCTCATCACAATATTCTATGACTTCTGTCATCACAATGCTCCATGCCCCTGTCATCACAATGCCCCATCACGCCTGCTATTACAGTGCTCCATTACCCCTGTCATCACAATGCCCCGAAACCCTTGTCATCACAATATTCCATGATCCGTGTAATCATGATGATCCATGAACCATTTCTGTACAATGCTCCAGTACCCCTTTCATTAAAATGCTCCATGGCACTTGTCATCACAATGCTCCAGGAATCCTTCCAGCCCAATAATCCATGACCTGTTTCCTCACAATTCTCCAGGACCGCTTTCATCACAATGCTCCATTCCCTTGTCATCTCAATGTTTCATGGCCACTGTAATCACAATGATCCATGCCCTGGTCATCAAAATGCTCCAGAACTCTTGTCATCACTATGCTCCATGCCCATGTCATAACAGTGCTCCATGCCCATATCATCACAGTGCTCCATTACCCATGTCATCGTAGTGATCCATGACCCCTTTCATCACAATGCTGTATGACACCGGTCATCACAATGATCCGTGGTCTTTGTCATCACAATGCTCCATGACCACTGTCATAACCATGCCCCATGACCCCAGTCATCACAATGCTCCATAGCCCTTTTCATCACAATGCTGCATGACCCCTGTCATCACAGTGCTCCATGCCCGTATCATCACAATGCTCCATTACCCATGTCATCGTAGTGATCCATGACCCCTTTCATCACAATGTTCCATGACACCTGTAATCACAATTCTCCGTGGTCTTTGTCATCACAATGCTCCATGACCACTGTCATCACCATGCCCCATGACCCCTGTCATTACAATGCTCCATGACCACTGTCATCACCATACCCCATGACCCCAGTCATCACAATGCTCCATAGCCCTTGTCCTCACAATGCTCCATGATCCCTGTCATCACAATGTTCCAGGACTCTTGTCATCAAAATGCCTCATGATCTTTTAATCACAATGCTCCATGACTCCTTTCATCACATGTTCCATGATACTTGTCATTACACTGCCCCATGACCTTTTTCATAACAAGCTCCATGATACCAGTCATCACAATGTTCCATGACCATTGTCGTCACAATGCTCCATGCCCCTTTCAACACAATGCTCCATTTCAACTGTCATCACAATGCTCCATGGCCTTTGTCATCACAATTATACATGGCCCCTGTAATCACAGTGCTCCATGACCCCTTTCATCACAATCTTCCATGACCACTCTCATCACAATGCCCAATGAACCCTGTCATCACAATTCTCCATGGCCCCTGTCATTATAATGCTCCATGACCACTGTCATCACAATGTTCCATGATCGCTGTAATCACAATGACCCATGAGATCTTTCCTCAGAAGGCTCCAGTAGGCCTGACTTCACAATGCTCCAATGCCCGTCTCATCACAATGCTCCATGATCCCTGTCAGCACAACTTTAAATGACAATTGTCATCACAATGCTCCATGACACCTGTCATCACAATGTTGCCTGCCCATGTCATCAAAATGCTCCATGTCCCCTGTAATCACAATGTTCTATTACACCTGTCATCACAAAGTTCCCTGCCCATGTCATCACAATGCTCCATTACCAATGTAATCGAAATGTTCCCCTGCCCTTGTCATCAAAATGCTCCATGAACCCTTTAATCACAATGCTCCATAAACCCTGTGATCACAATGTTCCATGACAGTTGTCATCACAATGCTCCATGACCCCTGTAATCACAATGCTCCATGCCCTTGTCATCACAATGCTCCAGAACTCTTGTCATCATAATGATGAATGCCCATGTCATCACAAAGCTCCATGATACTTGTCATCACAATGCTCCATGGCCTTTGTCATCACAATGTTCCATGGCCCCTGTCATCATAGTGCTGCATGATACCTTTCATCACAATTCTAGATGACCACTGTCATCACAATGCCCCAAGACACATGTCATCACAATAAGCCATGGCCCTTGTCATCACAATGCTCCATGATCCGTGTCATCACAATGGTCCAGGACACTTGTCATCACAATGATCCATGACCACTTACATCACAATGCTCCTTGACCCCAGTCATTTTATTGCTCCATGGCCTATGCATTCACAATGCTCCATGGCACCTGTAATCACATTGCTCCATGATCATTTTCATCACAATATTCTATGAGCACTCTCATCACAATACCCCATGACGCCTATCATCATAATGCTTCAAGGCCCCTCTCATCACAATGCTCCATGAACCGTGTCATCACAATGTTCCATGACGCTTGTCATCACAGAGCTCCATGACCCATGTCATCACAATATTCACTGCCCATGTAATCACAATGCTCCTGGTCCCCTGTAATCACAATGCTCCAAAACCTTTTCATCACAATGCTCCAGAACTCTTGTCATCATAATGCTCCATGCCCGTGTCATCACAATGCTCCATGACCGCTTTAATCACCATGCTCCTTGACCCCTGTCAACCCAATCCTCCATGGCCTATGTATTCACAATGCTCCATTGCCCCTATAATCACATTGCTCCATGATCCATTTCATCACAGTGTTCTATGGCCACTGTCATCACAATGCCACATTACACCTGTCATCACAATGCTCCATGGCCCCTGTCAGCCCAATATTCCATGACAGATGTCATCAGTATCCTCCATGGTCCCTGTAATCACAATGCTCCATTCCATTGTCAACGCAAGGCTCCAGAACTCTTGTCATTATAATGCTCCATGACCGTCTCATGACAATTCTCCTTGACACTTTTCATCACAATGCTCCATGGCCTTTGTCATCACAATGCTCCATGGCCCCTGTTATCACAGTGATCCATGGTACCATTCATCACAATGCTTGATAACCTCTGTCATCACAATGCCCGATGACACCTGTCATCACAATTCGCCATAGACCTTGTCATCACAATGCTCCATGATCCATGTCATCACACTGTTCCTGGACACTTATCATCACAATGAACTATGACCACATTCATCAGAATGCTCCATGACCCCTGTCATCACAGTGCTCCATGGCCTATGCATTCAAAATGCTCCATGAACCCTGTAATCACATTGCTCCATGATCCCCTTCATCAAAATGCTCCATGACCCCTGTCATCACAATGCTCGAAGAACCTTGTCATCACAATGTTCCATACCGTTGTCATCACAAAGCTCCATGGTCCCTATAATCACAATACTCCATGCGCTTGTCATCACAGTTCTCCAGAATTCATGTCATCAAAATGTTCCATGGCCTTTGTCATCACAATGCTCCTTGACGCCTGTCATCACAATGCTTGATGAACCTTGTCATCACAATGCTACATGAACCATGTCATCATAATTAGCCATCACCCCTGTCATGTCAATGCTCCATGACCTTTGTATTCACAATGCTCCATGGCCACTATAATTGCGGGGCTCCATGACCCCTGTCATCACAATGCTCCCTGGTATATTTCATCACAATTCTAGATGACCACTGTCATCACAGTGCTCCACGACCCCTGTCATCAGAGTCCTCCATGATACCTTTCATCACAATTCTACATGACCACTGTCATCACAATGCCCCAAGACACCTGTCATCACACTTCGCCATGGCATTTGTCATCACAATGCTCCATGAACCATGTCATCACAATGTTCATGGACACATGTCATCACAATGCTCCATGACAACTTACAGCTCAATGCTCCTTGAGAACTGTCATTTCATTGCTCCATGGACTATGCATTCACAATGCTCCATGGCACCCGTAATCACATTGCTCCATGATCCTTTTCATCACAATATTCTATGACCATTCTCATCACAATACCCTATGATGCCTATCATCATAATGCTCCAAGGCCCCTCTCATCACAATGCTCCATTATCCCTGTCATCACAATGTTCCATGACTCTTGTCATCAAAATGCCTCATGATCCATTTAATCACAATGCTCCATGACTCATTTCATCACATGCTCCATGATACTTGTCCTTACACTGCCCCAAGACCTTCTTCATAACAATGCTCCATGATACCACTCATCACAATGCTCCATGACCATTGTCGTCACAATGCTCCATGCCCCTTTCAACACAATGCTCCATGACAACTGTCATCACAATTCACCATGGCCCTTGTCAACACAATGCTCCATGATCCATGTCATCACACTGTTCCTGGACACTTATCATCACAATGAACTATGACCACATTCACCAGAAGGCTCCAAGACCACTGTCATCACAGTGCTACAAGGCCTATGCATTCAAAATGCTCCATGGACCCTGTAATCATATTGCTCCATGATCCCCTTCATCACAATGCTCTATGACCCCTGTCATCACAATGCTCGAAGCCCCTTGTCATCACAATGCTCCATGGTCCCTATAATCACAATGCTCCATGCGCTTGTCATCACAATGCTCCAGAATTCTTGTCATCAAAATATTCCATGGCCTTTGTCATCACAATGCTCCATGACCCCTGTCATCACAATGCTTGATGAACTTTGTCATCACAATGTTCCATGAACCGTGTCGTCACGTGGTTCCAGGACCCTTGTCATCACAATGATTCATGACCCATGTCATCTCAATGCTCCATGACCTTTGTATTCACAATGCTCCATGGCCCCTGTAATTGCGGTGCTCCACGACCCCTGTCATCAAAATGCTCCCTGGTATATTTCATCACACTTCTAGATGACCATTCTCATCAGAGTGCTCCACGGCCCCTGTCATCAGAGTCCTCCATGATACCTTTCCACACAATTCTATATGACCACTGTCATCACAATGCCCCATGACACCTGTCATCACAATTCGCCATGGCTCTTGTCATCACAATGCTCCATAAACCATGTCATCACAATGTTCATGGACAATTGTCATCACAATGCTCCATGACAACTTACACCACAATGCTCCTTGACTCCTGTCATTTCATTTCTCCATGGCCTATGCATTCACAATGTGCCATGCCCCTGTAATCACATCACTCCATGATCCCTTTCATCACAATGCTCTATGACCACTCTCATCACAATACCCCATGACGCCTATCATAATAATGCTCCAAGGCCCCTCTCATCACTATGCTCCATGAGCCCTGTCATCACAATATTCACTGCCCATGTAATCACAATGCTCCTGGTCCCCTGTAAGCACAATGCTCCATACCTGTGTCATTGCAATGCTCCAGATAATTCCTCATCATAATGCTCCATGCCCATGTCATCACAATGCTCCATGGCCCCTGTCATCACAGTGCTCCGTGATACCTTTCATCATAATGATAGATGACCACTGTCATCAAAATGCTCCATGACACCTGTCATCAAAATTGGCCATGGCCCTTGTGATCACAATGCTCCAGGATACTTGTCTTCACAATGTTCCATGGCACATTTCATCACAATGCTCCATGACAACTTTCATCAAATTGCTCCATGATGCCTGTCATCACAAAGCTCCAGGGCCTTTGTCATCAAAATTCTACATGGCCCCTGTAATAACAGTGCTTCATGACAACTTTTATCACAATGCTCCATGACCACCCTCATCACAATGCCAGATAAGACCTATCATGAAAATGCTCCATGGCCCTTGTCATCACAATATTTTATGACTTCTGTCATCACAATACTCCATGCCCCTGTCATCACAATGCCCCATCAACCCTGCTATTACAGTGCTCCATGACCCCTGTCATCACAATGCTCCAAAACCCTTCTCATCACAATATTCCATGATCCGTGTAATCACGATGATCCATGAACCATTTCCGTACAATGCTCCAGTACCCCTTTCATTAAAATGCTCCATGGCACTTGTCATCACAATGCTCCAGGAACACTTCCAGCACAATTATCCATGACCCGTTTCCTCACAATTCTCCAGGACCGCTTTCATCACAATGCTCCATTCCATTGTCATCTCAATGCTTCATGGCCCCTGTAATCACAATGATCCATACCATTGTCATCAAAATTCTCCAGAACTCTTTTCATCACTATGCTCCATGCCCATGTCATCACATGGCTGCATGACCCCTGTCATCACAATGCTCCATACCCATATCATCACAATGCTCCATTACCCATGTCATCGTAGTGATCCATGACCCCTTTCATCACAATGCTCCATGACACCTGTCATCACCATGCCCCATGACCCCAATCATCACAATGCTCCATAGCCCTTGTCATCACAATGCTCCATTATAAATGTCATCACAATATTCCATGACTCTTGTCATCAAAATGTCTCATGATTCATTTAATCACAATGCTCCATGACTCCTTTCATCACATGCTCCATGATACTTGTCATTACACTGCCCCATGACCTTCTTCATAACAATGCTCCATGATACCAGTCATCACAATGCTCCATGACCATTGTCGTCACAAAGCTCCATGCCCCTTTCAACGCAAGGCTCCATGACAACTGTCATCACAATGCTCCATGGCCTTTGTCATCACAATTATACATGGCCCCTTTAATCACAGTGCTCCATGACCCCTTTCATCACAATGCTCCATGACCACTGTCATCACAATGCCCCATTGCCCCTGTCATTACAATGCTCCATGACCACTGTCATCACAATGTTCCATGATCGCTGTAATCACAATGACCCATGACACCTTTCTTCACAAGGCTCCAGTTCGCCTTTCATCACAATGCCCCATGCCCCTTGTCATCACAATGCTGAATGCAGTTGTCATCACAATGCACCATGGCCCCTGTAATCACAATTCTCCATGCCCTTGTCATCAAAATGCTCCAGAAGTCATGTCATCACAATGCTCCATTCCTTTGTCTTCACAATGCTCCATGACCACGGTCATCACAATGCTCCATGATCGGAGTAATCACAATGATCCATGACCCCTTTCCTCACAATGCTCCAATACCTCTTTCATCACAATGCTCATGTCACTTGGTATCACAATGCTCCATGCCTTATAATCACAATGCTCCATGGCACGTTTCCTCACAATGCTCCAGTACCCCATTCATCACAAGTCTCTATGCCACTTGTCATCAAAATTATACATGCTCTTATCATCACAATGGCCCAGGATCCATTTAATCACAGTGCTCCATGACCCCTTTCATAACAATGCTCCATGACACCTGTCATCACAATGATCCATGACCCGTTTCATCTCACTGCTGCATGGCACCTGTCATCAGAATGCTCCAGGGCCTTTGTCATCACAATGCACCATGGCCTCTATTATCACAGTGCTCCATGTTACCTTTCATCACGATTCTAGATGACCACTCTCATCACAATGCCCCATGACACCTGTCATCACAATTCGCCATGTCCCTTGTCATCACAATGCTCCATGATCCATGTCATCACACTGTTCCTGGACACTTATCATCACAATGAACTATGACCACATTCATCAGAAGGCTCCATGACAACTGTCATCACAGTGCTCCATGGCCTATGCATTCAAAATACTCCACTGCCCCTGTAATCACATTGCTCCATGATCCCCTTCATCACAATGCTCCATGATACCTGTCATCACAATGCTCGAAGACCCTTGACATCACAATGCTCCATGGTCCCTATAATCACAATGCTCCATGCGCTTGTCATCACAGTGCTCCAGAATTCTTGTGATCAAAATGTTCCATTGCCTTTGTCATCACAATGCTCCATGACCCCTGTCATCACAATTCTTCATGAACCTTGTCATCACAATGCTCCATGAACCGTGTCGTCACGAGGATCCAGGACCCTTGTCATCACAATGATCCATGACACCTGTCATCTCAATGCTCCATGACCTTTGTATTCACAATGCTCCATGGCCCCTGTAATTGCGGTGCTCCACAACCTCTGTCATCAAAATGCTCCCTGGTATATTTCATAACAATTCTAGATGACCACTGTCATCACAGTGCCCCATGACACCTGTCATCACAAGTCGCCATGGCACTTGTCAACACAATGCTCCATAAACCATGTCCTCACAATGTTCATGGACACTTGTCATCACAATACTCCATGACAACTTACCACACAATGCTCCTTGACCCCTGTCATTTCATTTTTCCATGGCCTATGCATTCACAATGTGCCATGGCCCCTTTAATCACATTGCTCCATGATCCCTTTCATCACAATGCTCTATGACCACTCTAATGACAATAACCCATGACGCCTATCATCATAATGCTCCAAGGCCCCTCTCATTACAATGCTCCATGATCCCTGTCTTCACAATGTTCCATGACACTTGTCATCACAGTGCTCCATGACCTCTGTCATCACAAAATTCACTGCCTTTGTAATCACAATGCTCCTGGTCCCCTGTAATCACAATGCTCCATACCCTTGTCATCACAATGCTCCAGAACTCTTGTCATCATAATGCTCCATGCCCGTGTCATCACAATGCTCCATGAACACTTTCATCACAATGTTCCTTGACCCCTGTCATCACAATCCTCCATGGCCTATGTATTCACAATGCTCCATGGCCCCTGTAATCACATTGCTCCATGATCCTTTTCATCACAATGTTCTATGACCACTGACATCACAAGGTCACATGACACCTGTCATCACAAAGCTCTATGGCCCCTGTCAGCACAATGTTCCATGACAGATCTCATCACAATGATCCATGACTGCTGTCATCACAATGTTCCCTGCCCTTGTCATCTCAATGCTCCCTGGCCCCTGTAATTACAATGCTCCATACCCTTGTCTTCACAATGCTCCAGATCATACCTCATGATAATGTTCCATGCCTGTGTCATCACAATGCTCCATGGCCCCTGTCATCACAGTGCTCCGTGATACCTTTCATCATAATGAGAGATGACCACTGTCATCACAGTGCTCCATGACACCTCTCATCAGAATTGGCCATGGCCCTTGTCATCACAATGCTCCAGGACACTTGTCTTCACAATGTTCCATGGCGCATTTCATCACAATGCTCCATGACGACTTTCATCAAATTGCTCCATGATGCCTGTCATCACAATGCTCCATGGACTTTGTCATCAAAATTCTACATGACCCCTGTAATAACAGTGCTTCATGACAACTTTTATCACAATGCTCCATGACCACCCTCATCACAATGTCAGATAAGACCTATCATGACAATGCTCCATGGCCCTTGTCATCACAATATTCTATGACTTCTGTCATCACAATGCTCCATGCCCCTGTCATCACAATGCCCCATCACCCCTGCTATTACAGTGCTCCATGACCCCTGTCATCACAATGCTCCGAAACCCTTGTCATCACAATATTCCATGATCCGTGTAATCACGATGATCCATGAACCATTTCTGTACAATGCTCCAGTAACCCTTTCATTAAAATGCTCCATGGCACTTATCACAATGCTCCAGGAACCCTTCCAGCATAATTATCCATGACACGTTTCCTCACAATTCTCCAGGACCCCTTTCATCATAATGCTCCATTCCCTTGTCATCTCAATGCTTCATGGCCCCTGTAATCACAATGATCCATGCCGTTGTCATCAAAATGCTCCAGAACACTTTTCATCACTATGCTCCATGCCCATGTCATCAAATTGCTGAATGACCACAGTCATCACAATGCTCCATGCCCATATCATCATAATGCTCCATTACCCATGTCATCGTAGTGATCCATGACCCCTTTCATCACAATGCTCCATGACACCTCTCATCACAATGATCCATGACCCGTTTCATCTCACTGCTGCATGGCACCTCTCATCAGAATGCTCCAGGGCCTTTATCATCACAATGCTCCATGGCCCCTATTATCACAGGGCTCCATGTTACCTTTCATCACAATTCTAGATTATCATTGTCATCATAATGCCCCATGACACCTGTCATCACAATTCGCCATGGCCCTTCTCATAACAATGCTCCATGATCCATGTCATCACACTGTTCCTGGACACTTATCATCACAATGAACTATGACCACATTCATCAGAATGCTCCATGACACCTGTCATCACAGTGCTCCATGGCCTATGCATTCAAAATGCTCCATGTCCCCTGTAATCACTTTGCTCCATGATCCCCTTCATCACAATGCTCCATGATCCCTGTCATCATAATGTTCCATGACTCTTGTCATCAAAATGCCTCATGATCCATTTAATCACAATGCTCCATGACTCCTTTCATCACATGCTCCATGATACTTGTCATTACACTGCCCCATGACCTTCTTCATAACAATGCTCCATGATACCAGTCATCACAATGCTCCATGACCATTGTCATCACAATGCTCTATGCCAATTTCAACGCAATGCTCCATGACAACTGTCATCACAATGCTCCATGGCCTTTGTCATCACAATTATACATGGCCCCTGTAATCACAGTGCTCCATGACCCCTTTCATCACAATGCTCCATGACCACTGTCATCACAATGCCCCATTGCCCCTGTCATTACAATGCTCCATGACCACTGTCATCACAATGTTCCATGATCGCTGTAATCACAATGACCCATGACACTTTTCTTCACAAGGCTCCAGTTCGCCTTTCACCACAATGCCCCATGCCCCTTGTCATCACAATGCTGAATGCAGTTGTCATCAAAATGCACCATGGCCCCTGTAATCACAATTCTCCATGCCCTTGTCATCAAAATGCTCAAGAAGTCATGTCATCACAATGCTCCATTCCTTTGTCTTCACAATGCTCCATGACCACGGTCATCACAATGCTCCATGATCCGATTAATCACAATGATCCATGACCCCTTTCCTCACAATGCTCCAATACCTCTTTCATCACAATGCTCATGTCACGTGGTATCACAATGCTCCATGCCTTATAATCACAATGCTCCATGGCACGTTTCCTCACAATGCTCCAGTACCCCATTCATCACAAGTCTCTATGCCACTTGTCATCAAAATTATACATGCTCTTATCATCACAATGGCCCAGGATCCATTTAATCACAGTGCTCCATGACCCCTTTCATAACAATGCTCCATGACACCTGTCATCACAATGATCCATGACCCGTTTCATCTCAATGCTGCATGGCACCTGTCATCAGAATGCTCCAGGGCCTTTGTCATCACAATGCTCCATGGCCTCTATTATCACAGTGCTCCATGTTACCTTTCATCACGATTCTAGATGACCACTGTCATCACAATGCACCATGACACCTGTCATCACAATTCGCCATGTCCCTTGTCATCACAATGCTCCATGATCCATGTCATCACACTGTTCCTGGACACTTATCATCACAATGAACTATGACCACATTCATCAGAAGGCTCCATGACCCCTGTCATCACAGTGCTCCATGGCCTATGCATTCAAAATACTCCCTGGCCCCTGTAATCACATTGCTCCATGATCCCCTTCATCACAATGCTCCATGATCCCTGTCATCACAATGCTCGAAGACCCTTGACATCACAATGCTCCATGGTCCCTATAATCACAATGCTCCATGTGCTTGTCATCACAGTGCTCCAGAATTCTTGTCATCAAAATGTTCCATGGCCTTTGTCATCCCAATGCTCCATGACCCCTGTCATCACAATTCTTGATGAACGTTGTCATCACAATGCTCCATGAACCGTGTCGTCACGAGGTTCCAGGACCGTTGTCATCACAATGATCCATGACCCCTGTCATCTCAATGCTCCATGACCTTTGTATTCACAATGCTCCATGGCCCCTGTAATTGCGGTGCTCCACGACCCCTGTCATCAAAATGCTCCCTGGTATATTTCATCACAATTCTAGATGACCACTCTCATCACAGTGCTCCACGGCCCCTGTCATCAGAGTCCTCCATGATACCTTTCAACACAATTCTATATGACCACTGTCATCACAGTGCCCCATGACACCTGTCATCACAATTCGCCATGGCACTTGTCACCCCAGTGCTCCATAAACCATGTCCTCACAATGTTCATGGACACTTGTCATCACAATACTCCATGACAACTTACATCACAATGCTCCTTGACCCCTGTCATTTCATTGCTCCATGGCCTATGCATTCACAATGTGCCATGGCCCCTGTAATCACATTGCTCCATGATCCCTTTCATCACAATGCTCTATGACCACTCTCATCACAATAACCCATGACGCCTCTCATCATAATGCTCCAAGGCCCCTCTCTTTACAATGCTCCATGATCCCTGTCATCACAATGTTCCATGACACTTGTCATCACAGTGCTCCATGACCCCTGTCATCACAAAATTCACTGCCCATGTAATCACAATGCTCCTTATCCCCTGTAATCACAATGCTCCATACCCTTGTCATCACAATGCTCCAGAACTCTTGTCATCATAATGCTCCATGCCCGTGTCATCACAATGCTCCATGAACACTTTCATCACAATGTTCCTTGACCCCTGTCATCACAATCCTCCATGGCCTATGTATTCACAATGCTCCATGGCCCCTGTAATCACATTGCTCCATGATCCTTTTCATCACAATGTTCTATGACCACTGTCATCACAAGGCCACATGACACCTGTCATCACAATGCTCTATGGCCCCTGTCAGCACAATGTTCCATGACAGATCTCATCACAATGCTCCATGGCCCCTGTCATCACAGTGCTCCGTGATACCTTTCATCATAATGATAGATGACCACTGTCATCAAAATGCTCCATGACACCTGTCATCATAATTGGCCATGGCCTTTGTCATCACAATGCTCCAGGACACTTGTCTTCACAATGTTCCAAGGCGCATTTCATCACAGTGCTCCATGACCCCTTTTATCACAATGCTCCATAACCACTGTCATCACAATTCCCCATTGCCCCTGTCATTACAATGCTCCATGACCACTGTCATCACAATGTTCCATGATCGCTGTAATCACAATGACCCATGACACCTTTCTTCACAAGGCTCCAGTTCGCCTTTCATCACAATGCCCCATGCCCCTTGTCATCACAATGCTGAATGCAGTTGTCATCACAATGCACCATGGCCCCTGTAATCACAATTCTCCATGCCCTTGTCATCAAAATGCTCCAGAAGTCATGTCATCACAATGCTCCATTCCTTTGTCTTCACAATGCCCCATGACCACGGTCATCACAATGCTCCATGATCCGAGTAATCACAATGATCCATGACCCCTTTTCTCACAATGCTCCAATACCTCTTTCATCACAATGCTCATGTCACTTGGTATCACAATGCTCCATGCCTTATAATCACAATGCTCCATGGCACGTTTCCTCACAATGCTCCAGTACCCCATTCATCACAAGTCTCTATGCCACTTGTCATCAAATTTATACATGCTCTTATCATCACAATGGCCCAGGATCCATTTAATCACAGTGCTCCATGACCCCTTTCATAACAATGCTCCTTGACACCTGTCATCACAATGATCCATGACCCGTTTCATCTCAATGCTGCATGGCACCTGTCATCAGAATGCTCCAGGGCCTTTGTCATCACAATGCTCCATGGACCCAATTATCACAGTGCTCCATGTTAGCTTTCATGACAATTCTAGATGACCACTGTCATCTCAATGCTCCATGACACCTGTCATTACAATTCGCCATGTCCCTTGTCATCACAATGCTCCATGATCCATGTCATCACACTGTTCCTGGACACTTATCGTCACAATGAATTATGACCACACTCATCAGAAGGCTCCATGACCCCTGTCATCACAGTGCTCCATGGCCTATGCATTCAAAATGCTCCATGGCCCCTGTAATCATATTGCTCCATGATCCCCTTCATCACAATGCTCCATGACCCCTGTCATCACAATGCTCGAAGCCCCTTGTCATCACAATGCTCCATGGTCCCTATAATCACAATGCTCGCAGAAACTTGTCATCACAATGTTCCATACCGTTGTCATCACAATGCTCCATGTTCCCTATAATCACAATGCTCCATGCGCTTGTCATCACTGTACTCCAGAATTCATGTCATCAAAATGTTCCATGGCCTTTGTCATCACAATGCTCCATGACCCCTGTCATCACAATGCTTGATGAACCTTGTCATCACAATGCTCCATGAACCGTGTCATCACAATTAGCCATCACCCCTGTCATCTCAATGCTCCATGACCTTTGTATTCACAATGCTCCATGGCCTCTATAATTGCAGGGCTCCATGACCCCTGTCATCACAATGCTCCTTGGTATATTTCATCACAATTCTAGATGACCACTGTCATCACAGTGCTCCACGGCCGCTGTCATCAAAGTACTCCATGATACCTTTCATCACAATTCTACATGACCACTGTCATCAAAATGCCCCATGACACCTGTCATCACACTTCGCCATGGCACTTGTCATCACAATGCTCCATGAACCATGTCATCACAATGTTCATGGACACATGTCATCACAATGCTCCATGACAACTTACATCACCATGCTCCTTGACCACTGTCATTTCATTGCTCCATGGCCTATGCATTCACAATGCTCCATGGCACCTGTAATCACATTGCTCCATGATCCTTTTCATCACAATATTCTATGACCACTCTCATCAAAATACCCAATGACGCCTATCATCATAATGCTCCAAGGCCCCTCTCATCACAATGCTCCATGAACCCTGTCATCACAATGTTCCATGACATTTTTCATCACAGTGCTCCATGAATCCCTGTCATCACAATATTCACTGCCCATGTAATCACAATGCTCCTGGTCCCCTGTAATCACGATGCTCCATACCCTTTTCATCACAATGCTCCAGAACTCTTGTCATCATAATGCTCCATGCCCGTGTCATCACAATGCTCCATGACCACATTCATCACAATGCTCCTTGACCCCTGTCATCACAATCCTCCATGGCCTATGTATTCACAATGCTCCATGGCCCCTGTAATCACATTGCTCCATGATACTTTTCATCACAATGCTCTATGACCACTGTCATCACAAGGCCACATGACACCTATCATCACAATGCTCTATGGTCCCTGTCAGCACAATGTTCCATGACAGATCTCATCACAATGATCCATGACCGCTGTCATCACAATGTTCCCTGCCCTTGTCATCTCAATGCTCCCTGGCCCCTGTAATCACAATGCTCCATACCCTTGTCATCGCAATGCTCCAGATCACTTCTCATCATAATGCTCCATGCCCGTATCATCACAATGCTCCATGGCCTCTGTCATCACAGTGCTCCGTGATACCTTTCATCATAATGAGAGATGACCACTGTCATCACAGTGCTCCATGACACCTGTCATCAGAATTGGCCATGGCCCTTGTCATAACAATGCTCCAGGACACTTGTCTTCACAATGTTCCATGGCGCATTTCATCACAATGCTCCATGACCACTTTCATCAAATTGCTCCATGATGCCTGTCATCACAGTGCTCCATGGCCTTTGTCATCAAAATTCTACATGGCCCCTGTAATAACAGTGCTTCATGACAACTTTTATCACAATGCTCCATGACCACTCTCATCACAATGCCAGATAAGACCATTCATTACAATGCTCCATGGCCCTTGTCATCACAATATTCTATGACTTCTGTCATCACAATGCTCCATGCCCCTGTCATCACAATGCCCCATCACCCCTGCTATTACAGTGCTCCATGACCCCTGTCATCACAATGCTCCAAAACCCTTCTCATCACAAAAGTCCATGATCCGTGTAATCACGATGATCCATGAACCATTTCCGTACAATGCTTCAGTACCCCTTTCATTAAAATGCTCCATGGCACTTGTCATCACAATGCTCCAGGAATCCTTCCAGCCCAATAATCCATGACCTGTTTCCTCACAATTCTCCAGGACCGCTTTCATCACAATGCTCCAATCCCTTGTCATCTCAATGTTTCATGGCCCCTGTAATCACAATGATCCATGCCCTTGTCATCAAAATGCTCCAGAACTTTTGTCATCACTATGCTCCATGCCCATGTCATCACAATGCTGCATGAACCCTGTCTTCACAATGCTGCATGACCCCTGTCATCAAAATGCTCCATGCCCGTATCATCACAATGCTCCATTACCCATGTCATCGTAGTGATCCATGACCCCTTTCATCACAATGCTCCATGACACCTGTCATCACAATGCTCCGTGGTCTTCGTCATCACAATGCTCCATGACCACTGACATCACAATGCTTCATGGCCCCTGTCATTACAATGCTCCATGACCACTGTCATCACAATGTTCCATGATCACTGTAATCACAATGACCCATGAGATCTTTCCTCAGAAGGCTCCAGTACGCCTGTCATCACAAGGCTCCAATGCCCGTCTCATCACAATGCTCCATGATCCCTGTCAGCACAACTTTAAATGACCATTGTCATCACAATGCTCCATGACACCTGTCATCACAATGTTGCCTGCCCATGTCATCAAAATGCTCCATGTCCCCTGTAATCACAATGTTCTATTACACCTGTCATCACAAAGTTCCCTGCCCATGTCATCACAATGCTCCATTACCAATGTAATCAAAATGTTCGCCTGCCCTTGTCATCAAAATGCTCCATGACCCCTTTAATCACAATGTTCCATGAACCCTGTCATCACAATGTTCCATGACAGTTGTCATCACAATGCTCCATGAACACTGTAATCACAATGCTCCATGCCCTTGCCATCACAATGCTCCAGAACTCTTGTCATCATAATGATGTATTCCCATTTCATCACAAAGTTCCATGATACTTGTCATCACAATGCTCCTTGGCCTTTGTCATCACAATGTTCCATGGCCCCTGTCATCACAGTGCTCCATGATACCTTTCATCACAATTCTATTTGACCGCTGTCATCAAAATGCCCCAAGATACATGTCATCACAATTCGCCATGGCCCTTGTCATCACAATGCTCCATGACCCGTGTCATCACAATGTTCCATGACTCTTGTCATCAAAATGCCTCATGATCCATTTAATCACAATGCTCCAAGACTCCTTTCATCACATGCTCCATGATACCTGTCATTACACTGCCCCATGACCTTCTTCATAACAATGCTCCATGATACCAGTCATCACAATGCTCCATGACCATTGTCGTCACAATGCTCCATGCCCCTTTCAACACAATGCTCCATGACAACTGTCATCACAATGCTCCATGGCCTTTGTCATCACAATTATACATGGCCCCTGTAATCACAGTGTTCCATGACCCCTTTCATCACAATGCTCCATGACCACTGTCATCACAATCCCCCATGACCCCTGTCATCACAATGCTTCATGGCCCCTGTCTTTACAATGCTCCATGACCACTGTCATCACAATGTTCCATGATCACTGTAATCACAATGACCCATGAGATCTTTCCTCAGAAGGCTCCAGTACGCCTGTCATCACAAGGCTCCAATGCCCGTCTCATCACAATGCTCCATGAACCCTGTCAGCACAACTTTAAATGACAATTTTCATCATAATGCTCCATGACACCTGTCATCACAATGTTGTCTGCCCTTGTCATCAAAATGCTCCATGACCCCTTTACTCACAATGCTCCATGAACCCTGTCATCACAATGTTCCATGACAATTGTCATCACAATTCTCCATGACCCCTGTAATCACAATGCTCCATGCCCTTGTCATCACAATGCTCCAGAACTCTTGTCATCATAATGATGTATGCCCATTTAATCACAAAGTTCCATGATACTTGTCATCACAATGCTCCTTGGCCTTTGTCATCACAATGTTCCATGGCCCCTGTCATCACAGTGCTCCATGATACCTTTCTTCACAATTCTATTTGACCGCTGTCATCACAATGCCCCAAGACACATGTCATCACAATTCGCCATGGCACTTGTCATCACAATGCTCCATGACCCGTGTCATCACTATGGTCCAGGACACTTGTCATCACAATGATCCATGACCACTTACATCACAATGCTCCTCGACTCCTGTCATCACAATGCTCCATAGCCTATGCATTCGCAATGCTACATGGTCCCTGTAATCACATTGCTCCATGATTCATTTCATCACAATGCTCTATGGCCACTGTCATCACAATGCCACATTATACCTGTCACCACAATGCTCCATGGCCCCTGTCAGCACAATGTTCCATGACAGATGTCATCACTATCCTCCATGGACCCTGTAATCACAATGCTCCATTCCCTTGTCAATGCAATGCTCCAGAACTCTTGTCATCATAATGCTCCATGACCTTCACATCACAATTCTCCATGACACTTTTCATCAAAATGCTCCATGGCCTTTGTCATCACAATGCTCCATGGCCCCTGTTATCACAGTGATCCATGGTACCATTCATCACAATGCTTGATAACCTCTGTCATCACAATGCCCGATGACACCTGTCATCACAATTTGCCATGACCCTTGTCATCACAATGCTCAATGATCCATGTCATCGCACTGTTCCTGGACACTAATCATCACAATGAACTATGACCACATTCATCAGAATGCTCCATGACCCCTGTCATCACAGTGCTCCATGGCCTATACATTCAAAATGCTCCATGGCCACTGTAATCACATTGCTCCATGATCCCCTTCATCACAATGCTCAATGACCCCTATCATCACAATGTTCGCAGAACCTTGTCATCACAATGTTCCGTACCATTGTCATCACAATGCTCCATGGTCCCTATGATCACAATGCTCCATGCGCTTGTCATCACAGTACTCCAGAATTCATGTCATCAAAATGTTCCATGGCCATTGTCATCACAATGCTCCATGACCCGTGTCATCACAATGCTTGATGAACCTTGTCATCACAATGCTCCATGAACTGTGTCATCACAATTCGCCATCACCCCTGTCATCTCAATTCTCCATGACCTTTGTATTCACAATGCTCCATGGCCTCTATAATTGCGGGGCTCCATGACCCCTGTTATCACAATGCTCCTTGGTATATTTCATCACAATTCTAGATGACCACTGTCATCACAGTGCTCCACGGCCCCTGTCATCAGAGTCCTCCATGATACCTTTCATCACAATTCTACATGACCACTGTCATCAAAATGCCCCATGACACCTGTCATCACACTTCGCCATGGCACTTGTCATCACAATGCTCCATGAACCATGTCATCACAATATTCATGGACACATTTCATCACAATGCTCCATGACAACTTACATCACCATGCTCCTTGACCACTGTCATTTCATTGCTCCATGGCCTATGCATTCACAATGCTCCATGGCACCTATAATCACATTGCTCCATGATCCTTTTAATCACAATATTCTATGACCACTCTCATCACAATACCCAATGACGCCTATCATCCTAATGCTTCCAGGCCCCTCTCATCACAATGCTCCATGAACCCTGTCATCACAATGTTCCATGACATTTGTCATCACAGTGCTCCATGAACCCCTCTCATCACAATATTCACTGCCCATGTAATCACAATGCTCGTGGTCCCCTGTAATCACAATGCTCCATACCCTTTTCATCACAATGCTCCAGAACTCTTGTCATCATAATGCTCCATGCCCGTGTCATCACAATGCTCCATGACCACTTTCATCACAATGCTCCTTGACCCCTGTCATCACAATCCTCCATGGCCTATGTATTCACAATGCTCCATGGCCCCTGTAATCACATTGCTCCATGATCCTTTTCATCACAATGCTCTATGACCACTGTCATCACAAGGCCACATGACACCTGTCATCACAATGCTCTATGGCCCCTGTCAGCACAATGTTCCATGACAGATCTCATCACAATGATCCATGACCGCTGTCATCACAATGTTCCCTGTCCTTGTCATCTCAATGCTCCCTGGCCCCTGTAATCACAATGCTCCATACCCTTGTCATCGCAATGCTCCAGATCACTTCTCATCATAATGCTCCATGCCCGTGTCATCACAATGCTCCATGGCCCCTGTCATCACAGTGCTCTGTGATACCTTTCATCATAACAAGAGATGACCACTGTCAGCACAGTGCTCCATGACACCTGTCATCAGAATTGGCCATGGCCCTTGTCATAACAATGCTCCAGGACACTTGTCTTCACAATGTTCCATGGCGCATTTCATCACAATGCTCCATGACCACTTTCATCAAATTGCTCCATGATGCCTGTCATCACAGTGCTCCATGGCTTATGCATTCAAAATGCTCCTTGGCCACTGTAATCACATTGCTCCATGATCCCCTTCATCACAATGCTCCATGACCCCTATCATCACAATGCTCGCAGAACCTTGTCATCACAATGTTCCATACCGTTGTCATCACAATGCTCCATGGTCCCTATAATCACAATGCTCCATGCGCTTGTCATCACAGTACTCCAGAATTCATGTCATCAAAATGTTCCATGGCCTTTGTCATCACAATGCTCCATGATCCATGTTATTGCACTGTTCCTGGACACTAATCATCACAATGAACTATGACCACATTCATCAGAATGCTCCATGACCCCTGTCATCAAAGTGCTCCATGGCCCCTCTAATCACATTGCTCCATGATCCTTTTCATCACAATGCTCTATGACCACTGTCATCACAAGGCCACATGACACCTGTCATCACAATGCTCTATGGCCCCTGTCAGCACAATGTTCCATGACAGATCTCATCACAATGATCCATGACCGCTGTCATCACAATGTTCCCTGCCCTTGTCATCTCAATGCTCCCTGGCCCCTGTAATCACAATGCTCCATACCCTTGTCTTCGAAATGCTCCAGATCATTTCTCATGATAATGTTCCATGCCTGTGTCATCACAATGCTCCATGGCCCCTGTCATCACAGTGCTCCGTGATACCTTTCATCATAATGATAGATGACCACTGTCATCACAGTGCTCCATGACACCTCTCATCAGAATTGGCCATGGCCCTTGTCATCACAATGCTCCATGGCCCCTGTTATCACAGGGATCCATGGTACCATTCATCACAGTGCTTGATAACCTCTGTCATCACAATGCCCGATGACACCTGTCATCACAATACGCCATGGCCCTTGTCATCACAATGCTTCATGATCCATGTTATTGCACTGTTCCTGGACACTAATCATCACAATGAACTATGACCACATTCATCAGAATGCTCCATGACCCCTGTCATCAAAGTGCTCCATGGCCCCTGTTATCACATTGCTCCATGATCCTTTTCATCACAATTCTCTATGACCACTGTCATCACAAGGCCACATGACACCTGTCATCACAATGCTCTATGGCCCCTGTCAGCACAATGTTCCATGCCAGATCTCATCACAATGATCCATGACCGCTGTCATCACAATGTTCCCTGCCCTTGTCATCTCAATGCTCCCTGGCCCCTGTAATCACAATGCTCCATACCCTTGTCATCGCAATGCTCCAGATCACTTCTCATCATAATGCTCCATGCCCGTGTCATCACAATGCTCCATGGCCCCTGTCATCACAGTGCTCCGTGATACCTTTCATCATAATGAGAGATGACCACTGTCATCACAGTGCTCCATGACACCTGTCATCAGAATTGGCCATGGCCCTTGTCATAACAATGCTCCAGGACACTTGTCTTCACAATGTTCCATGGCACATTTCATCACAATGCTCCATGACCACTTTCATCAAATTGCTCCATGATGCCTGTCATCACAGTGCTCCATGGCCTTTGTCATCAAAATTCTACATGGCCCCTGTAATAACAGTGCTTCATGACAACTTTTATCACAATGCTCCATGACCACTCTCATCACAATGCCAGATAAGACCTTTCATGACAATGCTCCATGGCCCTTGTCATCACAATATTCTATGACTTCTGTCATCACAATGCTCCATCCCCCTGTCATCACAATGCCCCATCACCCCTGCTATTACAGTGCTCCATGACCCCTGTCATTACAATGCTCCAAAACCCTTCTCATCACAATAGTCCATGATCCGTGTAATCACGATGATCCATGAACCATTTCCATACAATGCTCCAGTACCCCTTTCATTAAAATGCTCCATGGCACTTGTCATCACAATGCTCCAGGAATCCTTCCAGCCCAATAATCCATGACCTGTTTCCTCACAATTCTCCAGGACCGCTTTCATCACAATGCTCCATTCCCTTGTCATCTCAACGTTTCATGGCCCCTGTAATCAGAATGATCCATGCCCTTGTCATCAAAATGCTCCAGAACTTTTGTCATCACTGTGCTCCATGCCCATGTCATCACAATGCTGCATGACCCCTGTCTTCCCAATGCTGCATGACCCCTGTCATCACAATGCTCCATGCCCGTATCATCACAATGCTCCATTACCCATGTCATCGTAGTGATCCATGACCCCTTTCATCACAATGCTCCATGACACCTGTCATAACAATGCTCCGTGGTCTTCGTCATCACAATGCTCCATGACCACAGTCATCACCATGCCCCATGACCCCAGTCATCACAATGCTCCATGCCCTTGTCATCACAATGCTCCAGAACTCTTGTCATCATAATGATGTATGCCCATTTCATCACAAAGTTCCATGATACTTGTCATCACAATGCTCCTTGGCCTTTGTCATCACAATGTTCCATGGCCCCTGTCATCACAGTGCTCCATGATACCTTTCATCACAATTCTATTTGACCACTGTCATCACAATGCCCCAAGACACATGTCATCACAATTCGCCATGGCCCTTGTCATCACAATGCTCCATGACCCGTGTCATCACTATGGTCCAGGACACTTGTCATCACAATGATCCATGACCACTTACATCACAATGCTCCTCGACTCCTGTCATCACAATGCTCCATAGCCTATGCATTCGCAATGCTACACGGTCCCTGTAATCACATTGCTCCATGATTCATTTCATCACAATGCTCTATGGCCACTGTCATCACAATGCCACATTGTACCTGTCACCACAATGCTCCATGGCCCCTGTCAGCACAATGTTCCATGACAGATGTCATCACTATCCTCCATGGACCCTGTAATCACAATGCTCCATTCCCTTGTCAATGCAATGCTCCAGAACTCTTGTCATCATAATGCTCCATGACCGTCTCATCACAATTCTCCATGACAATTTTCATCAAAATGCTCCATGGCCTTTGTCATCACAATGCTCCATGGCCCCTGTTATCACAGTCATCCATGGTACCATTCATCACAATGCTTGATAACCTCTGTCATCACAATGCCCGATGACACCTGTCAACACAATTCGCCATGGCCCTTGTCATCACAATGCTCCATGATCCATGTCATCGCACTGTTCCTGGACACTAATCATCACAATGAACTATGACCACATTCATCACAATGCTCCATGACCCCTGTCATCACAGTGCTCCATGGCCTATGCATTCAAAATGCTCCATGGCCACTGTAATCACATTGCTCCATGAACCCTTCATCACAATGGTCCATGACACCTATCATCACAATGCTCGCAGAACCTTGTCATCACAATGTTCCATACCGTTGTCATCACAATGCTCCATGGTCCCTATAATCACAATGCTCCATGCGCTTGTCATCACAGTACTCCATAATTTATGTCATCAAAATGTTCCATGGCCTTTGTCATCACAATGCTCCATGACCCCTGTCATCACAATGCTCCATGAACCGTGTCATCACAATTAGCCATCACCCCTGTCATCAAAATGCTCCATGACCTTTGTATTCACAATGCTCCATGGCCTCTATAATTGCGAGGCTCCATGACCCCTGTCATCACAATGATCCTTGGTATATTTCATCACAATTCTAGATGACCACTGTCATCACAGTGCTCCACGGCCCCTGTCATCAGAGTCCTCCATGATACCTTTCATCACAATTCTACATGACCACTGGCATCAAAATGCCCCATGACACCTGTCATCACAATTCGCCATGGCACTTGTCATCACAATGTTCATGGACACATGTCATCACAATGCTCCATGATAACTTACATCACCATGCTCCTTGACCACTGTCATTTCATTGCTCCATGGCCTATGCATTCACAATGCTCCGTGGCACCTGTAATCACATTGTTCCACGATCCTTTTCATCACAATATTCTATGACCACTCTCATCAGAATACCCAATGACGCCTATCATCATAATGCTCCAAGGCCCCTCTCATCACAATGCTCCATGAATCCTATCATCACAATATTCCATGACATTTGTCATCACAGTGCTCCATGAACCCCTGTCATCACAATATTCACTGCCCATGTAATCACAATGTTCCTGGTCCCCCGTAATCACAATGATCCATACCCTTTTCATCACAATGCTCCAGAACTCTTGTCATCATAATGCTCGATGCCCGTGTCATGACAATGCTCCATGACCACTTTCATCACAATGCTCCTTGACCCCTGTCATCACAATGCTCCATGGCCTATGTATTCACAATGATCCATGGCCCCTGTCATCACATTGCTCCATGATCCTTTTCATCACAATGCTCTATGACCACTGTCATCACAATGCTCTATGGCACCTGTCAGCACAATGTTCCATGACAGATCTCATCACAATGATCCATGACCGCTGTCATCACAATGTTCCCTGCCCTTGTCATCTCAATGCTCCCTGGCCCCTGTAATCACAATGCTCCATACCCTTGTCATCGCAATGCTCCAGATCACTTCTCATCATAATGCTCCATGCCCGTGTCATCACAATGCTCCATGGCCCCTGTCATCACAGTGCTCCGTGATACCTTCCATCATAATGAGAGATGACCACTGTCATCACAGTGCTCCATGACACCTGTCATCAGAATTGGCCATGGCCCTTGTCATAACAATGCTCCAGGACACTTGTCTTCACAATGTTCCATGGCGCATTTCATCACAATGCTCCATGACCACTTTCATCAAATTGCTCCATGATGCCTGTCATCACAGTGCTCCATGGCCTTTGTCATCAAAATTCTACATGGCCCCTGTAATAACAGTGCTTCATGACAACTTTTATCACAATGCTCCATGACCACTCTCATCACAATGCCAGATAAGACCTTTCATGACAATGCTCCATGGCCCTTGTCATCACAATATTCTATGACTTCTGTCATCACAATGCTCCATCCCCCTGTCATCACAATGCCCCATCACCCCTGCTATTACAGTGCTCCATGACCCCTGTCATCACAATGCTCCAAAACCCTTCTCATCACAATAGTCCATGATCCGTGTAATCACGATGATCCATGAACCATTTCCGTACAATGCTCCAGTACCCCTTTCATTAAAATGCTCCATGGCACTTGTCATCACAATGCTCCAGGAATCCTTCCAGCCCAATAATCCATGACCTGTTTCCTCACAATTCTCCAGGACCGCTTTCATCACAATGCTCCATTCCCTTGTCATCTCAATGTTTCATGGCCCCTGTAATCACAATGATCCATGCCCTTGTCATCAAAATGCTCCAGAACTTTTGTCATCACTATGCTCCATGCCCATGTCATCACAATGCTGCATGACCCCTGTCTTCACAATGCTGCATGACCCCTGTCATCACAATGCTCCATGCCCATATCATCACAATGCTCCATTACCCATGTCATCGTAGTGATCCATGACCCCTTTCATCACAATGCTCCATGACACCTGTCATCACAATGCTCCGTGGTCTTCGTCATCACAATGCTCCATGACCACTGTCATCACCATGCCCCATGACCCCAGTCATCACAATGCTCCATAGCCCTTGTCATCACAATGCTCCATGATCCCTGTCATCACAATGTGCCATGACTCTTGTCATCAAAATGCCTCATGATCCATTTAATCACAATGCTCCATGACTCCTTTCATCACATGCTCCATGATACTTGTCATTACACTGCCCCATGACCTTCTTCATAACAATGCTTCATGATACCAGTCATCACAATGCTCCATGACCATTGTC